>NW_016107442.1:4159158-4171978 GCF_001604975.1 Cebus imitator
GCTGTATCCAGGAAACCCATCTCACATGTAAGGATACACAAAGGCTCAAAATAAAGGGATGGAGGAAGATTTACCAAGCAAATGGAGAGCAAAAAAAAGCAGGAGTTGCAATCCTAGTCTCTGATAAATTAGACTTTAAAGCAACAAAGATCAAAAGAGACAAAGAAGGATTTTACATAACAGTAAAGGGATCAATGCAACAAGAAGAGCTAACGATATAAATATATACGCACCCAATACAGGAGCACCCAGATACATAAGGCAAGTTCTTAATGACTTACAAAGAGACTTAGACTCCCACACAATAATAGTGGGAGACTTTAACACCCCATTGTCAGACAGCTCAATGAGATAGAAAATTAACAAGGATATCCAGGACTTGAACTCAGACCTGGACCAAGCAAACCTAATAGACATTTACAGAACTCTCCACCCCAAACCCACAGGGTATACATTCTTCTCAGCACCACATCACACCTACTCTAAAATTGACCACATAATTGGAAGTAAATCACTCCTCAGCAAATGCAAAAGAACGGAAATCGTAACAAACAGTCTCTCAGACCACAGTGCAATCAAGTTAGAACTCAGAATTCAGAACCTAACTCAGAACCGCACAGCTTCATGGAAACTGAACAACTGGCTCTTGAATGTTGACTGGATAAATAACGAAATGAAGGCAGAAATAAAGATGTTCTTCGAAACCAACGAGAATGAAGACACGACATACCAGAATCTCTGGGACACATTTAAAGCAGTCTCTAGAGGAAAATATATAGCAATAAATGCCCACACTGCATTTCAACAGAAGAAAAGGCTGGCCAACTGGCGCCTCCTAAATTGCCTTCCTATAGACAGCAGGCATAGTATGGGTGAATCTCTCTGGAAGGCATTGTTTTTACTTAAACAGGATCAAACCCCCACCTCACTCCTCCATTGACCAAGACCCTTTCACATGTAGTTTCTAAGACTGTAAACCCAAGACCCTTTCACATGTAACTTCTAAGGCTGTAAACCTAAGATCCTTTCACATGTAATAGCTATAGTGTAAGCCTATATAAAGGCAGAGCTTCTCTTTGTTAAACTAGCTTGGCTATTAGACAAAGAATTGTCTCCTGGCTCCCTGCCATAATAAAACACCTCTTCCTTCCTAGTTCGGTGTCGGAGAGGTCTGTTTCTCCACGCGGATCCTGCTTCAACCCCATTCAAGCTTCAACAATATCCCCCAAATCTAAAGCTTTGTGAGGAAGCCTCAACGTCTCTCTGGCCTCCTCCTCCCTTCTGTCTCTTCATTCTTTGTCTGTCTGAAAGCACAGGATGAGGTTGTTCTCTGATGTTCCCTCACCTGCCTACGTCCTGATCCACCAAAGAAAAAGACCTCTGGTCCCTTCCCTGAGTGTTCATTAATTGTACCCATATCACAGGAAGAAAGACTGAAGTCTGTGAACACAGCTGGACAGACTTTTGTCACAAACCAATGCCTGCTCTGCGGGCCCAACAGACTTTGGCCCAGCCCATGGTATGTTCTTTAAGCCCATTGAATTCCCCTAAAAATAAGTTATAGTCCCCTAAAATCATCCACACTTCCCATCTCCCTTTCCTCTAAGATGAAGAGGATATAGTCATCTGTACCCCATTGAGATAGTGGACAATCACTCAGTGGTTTTCCCCTGTGTCTGCTGATAAATGTGTATGCCATTTTTCCTATTAATCTGCCTTTTGTCAGTTGATTGTTTAGAGAAACTTCAGAGTGCAAAGGGCCCCTACGGTCCTGATGACATCCTCTATAGCAACAGCATCTAGTTCAGAATCAAGTAGTCCATGTAGTTGTCATGGTTAGCTTTTAGCATTTCTTTTATTTTTATTTCTTTATGTGTGTGTATTTTCAAGTTTTGTGTTATAATTTTGATGGAGCTATTTTTCCAATATCCAGGGTCTAATCTAATTGCTAGGTATATACAAATATGCCCAGAGATATAGTTCTTGAATATACATAAGAAATACAATTTTTTGTGTATATCAATTTGTATTACATTTGTAAACAGTTCCAGCTTTTTGTTCTTATAAATTTAATAAGACACTTACCTTGGCCAGATTTCTATAAAGTACTACAATTCTGAAATCTGGAAATCAAGGGATGGATACAATTCTGTATCACCTTGCACTGGCATGGTGTTGATTAATTACGGTTTTGTGAGACAGTTTTCGCCTGCCATCTCATCGATGCAAACGGCTTGCAGAATATTGCCTATTTTGTTTTTTTCCTCCCCAGAAGCCTGTTCCTGTTTGCATAGACTGCTCTGCTTACATGCTGAGCAGCTCTGAGGCCACACTGAACGCCAGCCAAAGTCCGTGCCCGCTCACGTTCATGGAGGGCAGGCAAGTGCCTTGCCTGAGGTCTCACCTGTAAACTTTCCAGCAGGGGTTCCAGCCGGGGTAGTCTGATTCCAGAACCCAGGCACAGTGCCCCTTTGCATTTCCTCAGACTATAAAGTTTTTACATAAAGCTTTCCAAATTTTACATGGAAACGGTCATCCTGCTTCCCAAAGGTTCATTTCTGCAGGCAGTCTCCACCCACATGTTGTGGTCACGTGCCATGGGTCTGGAGTCCGGCTCTGCTGTTTCCTGGCTGGGTGACCTCAGGTAAGTTACGTAACCTCTCCAAGCCTCAGTGTACTCCTCTGGAAAACGGGAACATTAACACTACTTTCTGTACAAGTTTGTTGTAAGGCTTTAAGGAGACAAGCAGTATGAAGTGCGTAGTAGTAGAATATCTGATACATGTAAACCCTCAATATATTAATAGTCATTATTAATAGAGGAAAACTGCAAAAATGCACAAATCCTTATTTCTAATGTTTCCATACACATCTATAGAAAAAGAAAAGAAGGAAGGAAAGAAAGAGAGATTGATGTGGATCCAGAATCCTTGGCTCACTGTGGACCTTGACATTATGTCTGAGATTGAGGCAGCAGACACATTCTACAAGGAGACATAAGCACTCTTACACATTAACAAAAATAAGTGCCTAGAATCAGCTTTCATGCCCCCCCCCATTATACTCACTTGTGAATTGGGACTGGCGGCCCCCGAGCCCGCACTGCCGCACCTTACATCCTCGGAAGAGTCCGTAGTAAATGTCCCCGATGAATTTGACCAGCTCTCTGTCTGTGGCGTTGACCAGATCCACTCCAGTCTGACAAAGGATTTTCCCACTCAGCCAGTGCGGCACTACCAGGGCAACGATGATGAGGATGAAGGAGGAGAAGCTGAGTAAAGACGCCAGCCCGTACCACGCCTTCTTGAACCATCCAGGCATGCTAGTAGTTGCAGGTCATCCCCAAGGTGTCCAAGCAGCAGCAAGGGTCACTGACATCTTTCAGACACTCAGCAATGCTCTGCTCCAAGGTCACCTCTTCCAAACACTCTGTTTCAGGACTTTAAGTCCATCCCCTCGTCCTCCTTCAGCGTGAGCTCGCAAAGCCCATGTTTACTACAACCACATCCGGAAGCCTCTACAGAGACAATCTTCACCTGACTACGTAGTGGAGTGTGTTACTGAAGGAAGTAACCTTATATCTCCTCCTTGACTAATGTTTCAGCAGAGGGCTTAATTGTTCCTCGTTTCCAGTATTTAAATAGCCCTGGTGTGGGCCTCATAATGATAAAGGAGTTAGTAATAAGCAAAACCAGGTAGCTCTGATGATAAAGAGATTGCAAGCCAATCTCAAAAAACGGATGTGGAAGAAGGAAAACAAACATGGAATGATTAGCGCTTGAACATAGCCAGCTATGCGCAGTATCAGATGTCGATCTCTCTCGTGGTGGGTGCCCTGACATTTCTTTCTCTAAAATGTCACTGCTGTCAGAACCTTTAGGACTGTTATTAATACCATCAAATGACCCCAGTTCTTGAGGCTTTAATATTAAAATGTGTAAACAGGGCCTTATGAATTTCTCACTTTGTGAACATGCTGTGGGTAAAATTGTGGCTAGAATTAATTTGTGACTGTTGGGGCAGCCTGGAACCCAACACTTAACATTCTTCCCAGCTGCCCCTCCTTCTACGTTATCTGAAATGGGACAGAAAAGTGTTTTTCTAGTGTTTTAGCAAATAGTAGCCACACTGCTGGAGGACTGATCTCTTCTAACAGTGGAAGATCTGGCTTTTCCTTTTAATCTGCAGATACTATGAATGAAATATTCTTTCCTTTCTATCTTATACTGTGAACTTCTACATTTTGACTTTTACCTTAGTCATGAATATTAACTTAACATCATGTGAGACTGGCAACAGTCACTCTAGCCATATCTCTGGGGAGCAAAGTTGGGCAGAAGTGGAGCAGTAAACTTTCTCAGTCACAGAAGCCTGGAGGCGGGTTCAGGAAGCTGCACTGTTGACCAGTAGGGGTTCCAGGAATCTGACTTGGCGAGTGCCAAGGAAGCAGAGAGACATATTAATGGAAATGTCAGTTTCCTTCCTTATAATTGGGGCTTACTTTAGTGGCCTCTCCACAGAAATGGAGATAAAAATGAGTATATCTGAGTCTGGGCAATGTAGTGAGATCCCATCTCTAATAAAAAATTAAAAAAAAAAAATAGTTGGGCGTGATGGCATGTATTTGTAGTCCCAGCTACAGGAGGCTGAGGCTGGAGGATTGCTTAAGCCCAGGAGCTCAAGGCTGTAGTGAGCTATAATCATGCCACTCAGGGTGACAGAGTGAGAACTGTCTCTATATAAAGATGAGTGGCACTTTACCATGTACAAAATCCTTTTACCATATGCTTGCTCACCATTGATGCTCCAGCAACTCTTGATGGTAAACAGGAGATGTATGATTTTAGCCATTTCTCTCATGGAAAACTGAGCACTGGAGCTGAATTCAGCACTTTGAATTACAACAGGTCATTTTCATCCCACTGACTTTGAAATAGTAAATATGTTTCTGGTAAAAAATAACATAAGACATACAAGAAGCTCAGAAGACTGCTTGGCACATTAATAAGTGATTAATAATGTTAGTTCACATACTTATTTTAACATTAAGCATGCTTTGACAAGTCAGGACATGTGTAAATATCAGAGTCATATTTCTGCCATCAGTGATGGAGCTGTGTCAACTTTTGGTGTGTTGGGGGTTAAGCTATTGTTTTCAGAAAAAGTCTAAGGGAAAGACTTGATTCCCAACAAGCCATTGCCTTGCCGAACAAAGATGTGGTCAAGCGGAACTGTAGCTATTGAAGACCTGGGTTCAAATTCCCACTCTTTGGGCAAGTGTCTGAGACTCTCCTGCCTCAGCTTCCTAATCTGCATAGGATTGTCATGTGGAGTAAAGTGAAACAGCACAGGCAGATCACTTAGTACAGTGCCTTGGATATGACCGGCATTAAACAGATGGTGCTCTCCTCTCCATCCAGCTTCCTAGCAATTCTGTTTCTGATAATGAAGTGTCTGACAACAAAATGTGCTGCTGGCTGCATCCTCTTGTCCAGTGATGTATTTCTGCGTGCCTTAGCTGGCACAAGTTTATTGAACAAACATCTGTGTCTGTTGTGTACAAGGCTCTGTGTGTGTGGGAAGTGGCACAGAGATGTATCTAATTCAGGATCTTGCTATTAAGAACGTCTGTTAGAACTCTGGTTTTCTAACAATGATGAATTTGCCTCTAGGAGACATTTGGTAAAATCTGGAGATATGTTGACTATCATGAGTGAGGGGTAGGGGCCTGCTATTGGCTTCTACAGGGTAGAGGCCAGGGATGCTGTAAATATCCTACAATGCCCAGGGCAGCGCCTGCCACAGAGAATTATCTGGTCCAATATGTCAGTAGTGCTGTAGTTGAGAGGCTCTGTGTTAGAGATACAGGCCATGGGAAGAAATAACTAATACGCAAAGGAGAAAATGCCAGGGTCTGTGTCTGGGGATGGGTGGCATGCGGTGAAAGGCCTATTTGGATTAATGGGTATACATTTACAGTTAGATAGTAGAAATAAGATCTAGTGTTCTGTTGAACAGTTCTGTGACTGTAGTTAACCATAATTGATTTACATTTAAAAATAGCTAGTAGAGAATAATTTGAATGTTCCTAGCATAAAGAAAACATACATGTTTAAGTGATGGTTATCCCAATTGCCCTGATTTGAACTTTACATATTATATGAATGTATCGGAGTATCACATATACCCCCCAAATATGGACATCTATTATGTATCAATAATAAAAATAAAAATAATTCTGGGAAGAAAAATGGCTTATTTGGTGGGCTTCCATAGTGGATCTTTGACATTCTGCCAAATGAGGGCGCACTAACAATCACAGAGGTCCCGGAGGGCTAATGTTCTACAGTGTTACATTTATGTCCTTACAAGACCAAAGGCCTGTTGTGCCCTATGGACTAATATTTTTTAGAAATCTTGTAATAATGTATGTGTTTTCTATGTATTTTTTAAAACAAGCATTAGTTTGTGAAGTGTAAAATGTAAAATATAGTATACTAGAATTATTTTTATTTTTTTTGAGACGGAGTCTGAAGTGTAGTGGCATGATCTTGGCTCACTGTAACCTCTGCCTCTCGGGTTCAAGCAATTCTCCTGTCTCAGCCTCCCAAGTAGCTAGGATTACAGGTGCGCACCACCATGCCCGGCTAATTTTTGAATTTTTAGCAGAGATGGGGTTTCACTATGATGGCCAGGCTGGTCTCAAACTCAAGTGAGCTGCCTGCCTCGGCTTCCCAAAGTGCTGGGATTACAGGCGTGAGACATCGTGCCCAGCCAGCATACTACAATTTTTGTATCACCGTTTTGGCAATTTTTTATTTTTAAATGTGCATCAAAATAGAGATTTAAATATTCCCCACCTGCCAAAACGGAAGCGGCCTGAAACTCACAATCTCTGGGAGACTCAGTGAATTGTTAGGGAAGTAGTGGTAAAATAATAATATTAATAACCATCAATCGGCCTTTACTGAGCGCCTCCTACTTAGCCACACGCTGCTCTAAGTACCCCCGTACCACTCTTTACCATCTTTCCCAAAACCTTGTGAGGACAGACCATTATGTTCCCATTTTACTGGTAAGAAAACTGAGGCACGGAGCAGTGAAGGACGTTGCATAGGCGACAGAGCTATTAAACAGTAAGGCTAGGCTTTTATTTAGAGGAAAAATATATTTTAGGTGGTTTGTCTCGTCTCCGCAGTGGACTTCCAGCTCCTTGAGCGTAGCGACCACTTTGAG
This sequence comes from Cebus imitator, assembly GCF_001604975.1. Classification (NCBI taxonomy): domain Eukaryota; kingdom Metazoa; phylum Chordata; class Mammalia; order Primates; family Cebidae; genus Cebus; species Cebus imitator. The sequence goes on from NW_016107442.1 coordinate 4,166,395, forward strand.
CCTCTTCCGTTTTCTGGCAGGTGGGGATATTTAAATGTCTATTTTGATGCACGATTAAAAATAAAAAATTGCCAAAACAGTGATCAAAAATTGTAGTATATTTTATATGCTTACACTTCACAAATTAACGCTAGTGAAAACACCCGCTCTCCACCCTCCTGGCCTTAGCCCCACGCGCCGCACGCCCCGGGGCCCAGCACCTGCCCGCGGGTGGGAGGCGGGGCTTCTCCGCTGTTCCATCCTCGGGGCAGGGCCTAGCAGAGGTTACGGTAGCTCTGGGCGGCTGGGCGCCCCGAGCGTGACCGCGCGCTAGGCGGCAGCAGCGGGCGCGGCTCGGGGCAAGGCCGCAGCGCTTTCCCTCTTGGCGGGGTTGGCCGGCCGGGGCGGGGCGGGGCGCTGCGCTCGGACTAGAGGGAGTCGGAGCTGCGGGAACCAGGCGTGCAGCAGAAGGATGGCGGCGGCGGCGGCGGCGGGCGAGGCGCGCCGGGTGCTGGTGTACGGCGGCAGGGGCGCGCTGGGCTCTCGATGCGTGCAGGCGTTCCGGGCCCGCAACTGGGTAATGCTGCGGGCTGGGGGCTGCCGGATCTCCGCGGGGGTGGCCGGGGGCTTTTATGTGCAGTCCGTCTGGGGGCAGCCTGGAGGAAACTGGGGTCCCCTGTGCACCCCGTGACCCGTATGCTTGCACGTGCGCGCACAGGTCTACGGATCTATTCCTGTTTCCGAGTGCGTGCGCACGCCAGTCCCAGGGCGCTGGGCCTTCGCCCTGCAAGGAGGTGCTCCGTAGGCCTCCGCCAGACCCACAAAGTCCGGCGTGTGTCGGGAGAGAATTCCAAAGCGGAGGAACAGGAGCGGGGTTGAGAGGGTGGAGAGAGAGTGTAGAAGTCGTGTCTGGAATGAGACAGCCCACTCCCGGTTACTAGTCCTGTGACCGCTATTGATTACTTAAAGCCCTCGAACCTCAGTTTCCCCATTTGTAAAATGCAGATTCTGATAGTGTTTACCCCTTAGGAGAGTTGCGGGGATTACATAAGATAATTGGTCTTTTCCATAATGAAAAGGTGGAGACTTTTATTGTGTGCAAATTTATTAGCACATAAATTACCTGATGCCTGGTAAAAAGTGTATAAATGCTGGCTATTAATGTTACTATTACTACCCACCCCTGTTCTTTTAGCCCCGTTGGATCTGACAATTTGAAGGCTCAGCACCACTTTACTTTGCAAAGACTATTTCAACTACTTTGTATAGTCAGATGTCAATTTCCAGGAGGTGGCAGGTCGGAGCAAAGCAGATCCATGGCCACAGACCCTTGACCTTAGCCGCTCAGCAGGCCTCAGCACTTTCCCAGTGGAGACCTTTCCGGGGGCAGCGTTCTGGGAGCTTAGCAGCAGCAGCAGCAGCAGTGGCCTGGGCAAGAGTTCCCTGGGATCAGAAAAAGGATCTCAAGATTTTCCAAAAAAAAAAAAAAAATCGTATCTATCTACTGATCTATATAGATTTAGGGGCCACAAGTACAGTTTAGATACATGGATATGTTGTGTAGTGGTGAAGTCTGGGCTTTTAGTGTAACCATCACCCAGTGTACATTTACCAGGATTTTCTTCTTGCTCAGAATCTGGGACAGGAATATGTTTCTAAAGGATTCAATCATACCACCCGCTTCCAGCCACCCACCTGCTCAGAGCCTGGGGACACTGGATGAGGGCACTTTCCCAGGTCTTCAGAGATGCATGGTGGTGACAGAGGCAGCACTTCTGTCAAGGGCCAGGCCCTGTGCTCCCAGTACCAGAGTTCCCGTAGACTCTTAATCCTCCCAATAACTTTAAGGCAGTAGATCCCATTAGTGTCATGTGTTAGAGGGTGAAAGCTGTGCTTTTCCCTGATGGTGGCACTTTCGTTTACATTGGTCTTGGCAGAATCTGGAGAGCTGATTTACCTCTGACTCTTGGTCCTTTTTCTCCTTTCTTCCTGCCATTTTAGGGAGGGCTAGGATGATGGAGACTTCATTGTTTCAGTATCCCCCATGGGATAACAAGTTAATTAATAATATAACAAATGTTGATGAATAGAGGTAGAAATATATATCTCTGGGGACTTCAGACCAAGAGACCCTGAGTAAGGACCGAGCATCAGCTGTGCCAGGAACTTTAGCATCTTCCATTTCATTTAATTCTTACAGTGACCCTGTTAATCATCAACAAACACCCTCTTTTGTGGGGAACCTCTGCCCAGCATTGGAGTGAGAAAGCCACTCTGGCAGAGCTGGGATTCAACTTGCCCTGTCTGATTTCCAATCCTAAAACCCATCCCTCTCTGCCGCAGGGCAGGGATCCTCTGTGGGCTGAATCTGGTCTGCCACATGTTTTTGTACAGCCCATGAGTTAAAAGAATTGTTTTGCATTTTCAAGTGGTTGAAAACAAAATCAAATGAAGAATATTTTGTTATGTGAAAATTACATGAAATTCACATTTCAGGAACACAGCTGCACTTATTTTTTTTCCCTGTTTATTGATGTGTTCTGTTACAATTGCAGATTTGAGTAAAAACAGAGCCCATATGGCCAGCAAAGCCTAAGGTAATTATCATCTGGCCCTTTACAGAAAATTTGCTGGCTTTTGATGTCTCTAGAAGGGCAGGGTTCGGGTTTTAGAGGTGAATGTGGAGGAGGAGGAGAGTGTTTGGAGGTAGGAGGGGCTGGGATAGGACCCAATACGGGGTAGGCTGGCCAAAGTCAGGTGTCCCTGGAACATGCATGAGAGGGCAGTTGCTAGTTCCTTTCTCTGGTGAGTTTTCATTTAAGCCTCTTACCTGTCTCTACTCTACTCTCCTCCTCTTTCTTTTTTTTTTAAAATGGAGATAAAGTCTCATCATAGCCCACCGCAGGCTCCAACTCCTGAGCTCAAGGGATCCTCTTGCCTCAACCTCCTTTGTAGCTAGGACTACAGGTGTGCGCCATCACACCTGACTAATTTTAAAATTTTTTGTAGATGCTGAGTCTCGCCGTGTTGCCCAGGCTGACCTCAAATTCTTGGCCTCAAGAGATCTTCCCACTTTGGCTCCCAATGTGTTGGTGTTACAGATGTGAACCACTACACCTGGCCAACTCCCCCCATTTCTGTGTGTGACTCTTTCATGGAATAACAACTCAATGCCTCTTGACCAAAGCTGTTTTCTCCTTCCAGTGGGTTGCCAGCATTGATGTGGTGGAGAATGAAGAGGCTAGTGCTAGTATTGTTGTTAAAATGACTGACTCCTTCACTGAGCAGGCTGATCAGGTAATTTCAGAAAGGCCCCCAAAGGCTGCGAGGGGAACCTGGGGGAGAGGTGACCACTGGCTGTACGTTCTTCCTTTTTTTTAAAGCTGGTATTTCTCTAATTAGGAAAGCCATTTATGCTCATTGAGGAAAATTTGGAAACAGTGAAAAACAATACAAAGATAAATTATATAATCATTTTGGGTTAGCTCACTGTTAACGTTTTGGCCTATTTCTTGTCTTTTCTATGCATATTGTGTGTTACTCCTTTTATAAGTTTAGGCAATTTTCTATTTTATAGTTTACAGTCAGCTTTTTGTTTTGTTTTTTAAACTCAAATGTTTCTCCAGATTACTGAAAAAACCTCTTTGTAGATGTGTGATATTCCATTTTATGGGTTGGCCACTGTTTACTTAGTTTCTATTTATTGTACATTTGAGTTTTTTGCAGGATTTTATTTTTTTACTATTATCAAGAATGCTGTGATGAACATCTTTGTCTATATATCTGATTATTATTGTTTTTTATTTTGAGAGAGTCATGCTCTGTTGTTGAGGCTGGAGTGCAGCGGTGCAATCTTTGCTCACTGCAACCTCTGCCTCCCAAGTTCAAACAATTCTTGTACTTCAGCCTCCTGAGTAGCTAGGATTATAGGCATGCACCCCAATGCCCAGCTAATTTTTTTGTATTTTTAGTAGAGACAGGGTTTTGCCATGTTGGCCAGGCTGGTGTCGAACTTTTGACCTCAAGTTATCCACCTGCCTTGGCCTCCCAAAGTAATGGGATTATAGGCATAAGCCACTGTACCCAGCCCATATACCTGATTATTTAGGATACGTTCTAAAAAGTGGAGTTGCCCAGTTCACAGCATGAGCACTAACAGAGCAGGTTATTTTTAATTATAAAATTGTATGCATATTGTAAAACGAAAGTCCAACAAAACTATAAATATAGAAATAAACTGTGAAACTGTCCTTCTTCTCCCCAGCAGAGTGTCGTTTCCCAGAGGGAAGCACTGTTAACAGTTTGATGGATATCTTGGTATAAATATCTTAGATGCTCTTAAGCAGTGCTTAACTTTCTTGAGAAGCCCTTCTGGTGAGCTGCCTGGATGACTCTTATTTTTGCATCAGGGTCTTGCTATGTTGCCCTGTCTGGACTGGAACTCCTGGGCTCAAGGGATCCTTCTGCTTCATTCTCCCAAATAGCTGGGACCTCCCGAGTAGCCACCATGCCCGGCTGACTCTGTGTTTAGTGGGTTTTAGTGCTGCAGCCCACCTTCCTAAGGTTAACTCCACATCATTGTGTGAGGCACCATATTTTCCCAAGCATTCAGTGTGGCAGGCTGGCAGGCCACTTTACAACTGTGAGGACAAATTGCAGAGACTAAGTGACAAGGCCAACAAGCTACTCAGTGACGGAGCCAGGATCATGGGTCTCCAGATACGAACTTTAAGTTCAGGTGCCGCTTAGTCTGTAAGTGGGTCTACTTTTCATTTAGTTGCACTCTCCCTAGTATTTTTAACACTGATATTTTATGATCCTTATCTGTTTTTTTTATAACAAATTAAAAAAATTTTAGAGGTGATGCATGTATGATGTAGAAAATACAAATAAGCAAAAAGAAAAGGGAAATCATGTATGATTCCAACATATAGTTAATCCTTTATTTCCTTCCAGTCTGTCTCTCTAAAACATACATGTATAAACCTACAAATTTTAAACATAAAACTGTGAGCATAACTGTGCTACTCATTTGCTCTTTCTAAAATGTCAGTTTGATATAGATTGGAACGTAAAAGCCAGACAACTTATTCTAGCACTTCCATTTTTTTATTGTTCTTACTTTTCTTAGTGTGATCTTAATGTTCCTGTACCTAAGAGATATAGATTGGCCTTAGTGAATTTCATAGTGAAAGTTGACGTGGCATTGTTAGTTGCCAGGCACCATTCTCAGTGCTTTATTTTCATTAACACATGTAGCCTTCATTGCATCCCAAAACAAAGCTTCTAATTTTATCCCCCTTTTAAAAGGGATAACTGAGGCACAGAAAGGCCCCAGTGTTTGTCCAAGGTCAAACGGATAATAGGTGGCATAGCCAGTACTTGGACATGGGCAGTCAGGGTTTGACAGCTGTTCTCTTAACTGCTATGCTGTGGTGCCTTAAAGCAAAATAGCTTCATGTGAATGAACTAATAAAGTCCAAAATGGCTGGGTGCAGTGGCTCACACCTGTAATCCTAGCACTTTGGGAGGTGGAGGCAGGAGGATCACTTGAGCCCAGGAGTTTGAGACCAGCCTGTGCAACATGGCAAAACCCCTTCCCTAC
>NW_016107442.1:4172312-4230595 GCF_001604975.1 Cebus imitator
TGTGGTGGCATGCACCTGTAGTCCCTGCTACTTGGGAGACTGAGGTGGGAGGATGGCTTGAGCCTGGGAGGTAGAGGTTGCAGTGAGCCAAGATCATGCCACTGCACTCCAGCCTAGGCGACAGAGCCTGACCCTCTGTAAAAAACAAAAAATAAAGTAATAAAAGCCAAAATGAAATGGAAGGGTGGTGCTGGGTTTGGAGAGCAGCAGTCCTGCCAGGTGTGGGTCCCTGGAATTGGTGTCTCTTCAGCGGCTCTTCTGCTGTGATTAATTATAGGTTTCTAACGTCCCTTCAGGTTGAATGTGGAGGTTGTTTCCACCCAAGGCTTGACAATAGAGTGCATTTCTAAGACAGATTGAAAAATGCGTTAGTGCTTATAAACTTAGATTTAAAGTCTTTTCCCTCTTCCACTAGTTCACCAAAGGAAGAGGAGTACCTTTTCCACCATACCCTCAATGTTAGGAATTTCTGGACATTCAGCATAACATTGTTTTGTCATGCAACTGGGGAGAGGTAGTCAACTGAAATGTTCCTGCTGGGAGAGTGCTAGGTCTTGATTTAAGTCTTCTTAAAAAAATATTAAATGTAGAGGGGAGGTCTTATTATGTTGCCCAGGCTGGTCTTGAACGCCTGGGCTCAAGTGATTTTTCTGCCTCTGCCTCCCAAAGTGCTGGGATTATAGGCATGAGCCACTGTGCCCAGCCTGATTTAAGTTTTAAGAAGATTGGGCTGGGTGTGGTGGCTTAAGCCTGTAATCCCAGCACTTCGGGCGGCTGAGGGAGGCAGATCACCTGAGGTCAGGAGTTCAAGACAAGCTTGGCTAACATGGCGAAACCCTGTCTCTACTAAAAATACAAAAATTAGCTGGGCTTGATGGCAGTTGCCTCTAATCCCAACTACTCAGGAGGCTGATGCAGGATAATGGCTTGAACTGGGAGATGGAGATTTCAGTGAGCTGAAATCGTGCCATCGCACTCCAGCCTGGGAGACAAGAGCAAAACTCCATCTCAAAAAAAAAAAAAAGAAGAAAGAAAAAAAAAAAGTCTTAAGAAGATTGATCTTAATGAAGCAATTGGGATGTGTCGTCTCAGCCATTCCAGAGAAATATGGAAGAGTCATGGTGTATGGCCAGAATTGCCTATCTTGACAGACTGTTTTTTTGATAAATTATAACAAGAGGGCACAAATATATTTTCAGTGCTTTAAAATCTCAAACAAACAGAAGCAGGGAGATCATCAAAGTGAATCCCCCATGTGCTTAATATTACCAACATATTGCTATTGAATTTTTTCTTGCAATTGGTTTTTCTTACAGTTTTTCATTGGCATTTTTTTTTGGAGTTGCAGTTAAAGGGATTTTTGGATTGGGGGCAAGAATAGAGGTGATCATCTTTTTGGATTATAATTCCGTGATTTGCAAAGAAAGTCTGGAAAGAGATATACCAGGATGTTAACCGTGGGCAGTGAAACTACAGGTGCTTTTTTTTTTTTTTTAACCTTTGCCTACTTTTATTTATTTTATTTCAAGGAGTGCTCATGTCTCTACCTTTCAGAATGTATACAAAGACACTCTAGATTGTTTTATAAAAATTACATTGAAATGTACTTGGTCTTCATTGTCTACAATGCTCATCAGAGTTTAGTCTTCTATCTAATTTTCAAAGTGTTAATTGCCAGGTGCTGTAAACTAGCTTAAAAAGGAGAGAAAAAGATACCGAATTATCTGTAAAGATGCTAGCCTGTTTTGGCTTACCTTATAGCTTATGCATTTTTTTTGTTCCTGCATCGAAGGTGACTGCTGAGGTTGGAAAGCTCTTGGGTGAAGAGAAGGTGGACGCGATTCTTTGCGTTGCTGGAGGATGGGCCGGGGGCAATGCCAAATCCAAGTGTGAGTCATTTCCTGAGTCACTCTTTCATTCTGCTCTGCTCTTTGTCCGGCTGACAAGGATTGGGTGTGGACTAGGTGACAGGCTAGCTGTTTTTCTGTATGTAACCCAGAGGCTTTATAGTTGTTCGGTGAGAGAGTGATTACTGCTCCCATTTTATGCATAAAGAAGAAACCTCCCCTGGAGGACGTGATGAGGGCATTGAGTTTGAGTTTAAAGTAGAGGCAGAATGAAATCAGCATGGTGTGTGCCCTAGCCTCTCAGGGCTTATTGCTACTAGGCATTAGCAGATGTGTAGGAAATGCAGACATCATTAGAAAGTCAGAAGAGGTCAAAATTGAGCTTTTACTAAAGCTAATGCATTTTTCAACTTTTCTTTTCTTTATTTTTTTGTTTGAGACAGAGTCTTGCTCGGTTGCCCAGGCTGGAGCGCAATGGTGTGATCTCAGCTCAGTGTAACCTCCGCCTCCCGCATTCAACCAATTCTCCTGCTTCAGCCTCCCGAGTAGCTGAGATTACAGGCACCCACTACTGGGCCCACCGCCACACCTGACTAATTTTTTGTATTTTTAGTAGAGATGAGGTTTCACCATCTTGGCCAGGCTGGCCTCCAACTCCTGACCTCAGGTGATCTACCTGCCTCAGCCTCCCAAAGTGCTGGACTTATAGGCCTGAGCCACTGTGCCTGGCCCATTTTTCAACTTTTCATTTTGATCATTTCTAAACATACCAGAAAAGTTGAAAGAACAGTGAGTACCTTTATATGCTCCGTCTAGAGTCAGTAACTTTAACATTTGCTGTACTTAGTTGAGCTTGTTTTGTTGTGCCTGTGCACTTTGTGCATTTTTTAAAACTGTTTGAAAGTAAATTTACGCCTCACTATATTTCAGCATGTATCTCCAAAGAATAAGCCCACCCTACATTCTTGTGGTACCGTTGTACCTAAGAAAATTAACAGTAATTCTCTAAGATTAATAATATTAAGCCCATATTTAAATTACCCCAGTTTATTCCATGTTTGTTACAGTTCTTTTTCCCTAACCATATTCCACTCAGGGTTTGCATACTGCATCATGTTGTTTTTAGTCTCTTAATCTAGATTTTTTTTTTAAAGCGCCTGTGATAAGACTTTTCGTCAAGTTCTGGGCAGTTTTCATACAGCGTCTCTCACATTCTGAATTTGTCTGAACTTTTTTTTAAGGTGTTATTGGACTTGTTCCTCTATCCTTGGTATTCCCTGTGAATGGGAATTTGGGTCTAGAGACTCGATTAGATTTAGCGTAAATGTTTTTGAGGTGTGAATTCTTCCTGAGTGATGGTTTGTACCTTATGTTATATCACCTGGGAAGCTCAGCATGTCAGCTTGCCCTACCATAGGGATGCCAACTTTGATGCTTGGTTGAGATGGCAACTACCAGACTTCCATTATAAAGGTATACTTTTCTGTTTGCAGTAATTAGGTCATCTGTGGGATGTGTGGTACTGTGGTATTGTGTGTGAATGTCCTGTTTCCCAAGTATTGTACTTTTTACCCAGTGGTTTTAGGCATTCATTGGTAATCTCTGCCTGAAGCACTTATTCTGTCTGGGGTTAGAAAATGGTAGTTTTCTAATTCTATTATCCCTTCTACGTTTATTAGCCAAAGCCATTTAAAAAGACATTGACATTCTGTGACCCACATGTAAATGTGAGAGTGGTGCTTTGTGAGGTGATCAGGTTAGCAAAACAGCTTGAAAACCTTTTTTATGTGTTTTGGGAGAAGAAATAAATGTGGATCCATCAGTTTTTTTCCTAGTCTTTTTTTGTTTTGTTTTTTTGAGACAGAGTTTCACTCTTGTTGCCCAGGCTAGAGTGCAGTGGAGCGATTTCGGCTCGCCACAATCTCCTCCTCCGCACCGGGTTCAAGAGAGTCTCCTGCCTCAGCCTCCTGAGTAGCTGGGATTACAGGCATGCGCCACCACGCCTGGCTAATGTTGTATTTTTAGTAGAGACGGGGTTTCTCCATGTTGGTCAGGCTGGTCTAGAACTCCTAACCTAAGGTGATCCACCCGCCTCTGCCTCCCAAAGTGCTGGGATTGCAGGTGTGAGCCACCGCACCTGGCCTTTTCTAGTCTTTTGTAGTAGGGAAATGCAATACCTTATCACCTACTGACCCCTCCTATGTCAGAAGGGCATCCTTTTTTGAACTCCAGGTACCACATGCCCTGCAGGTTGCCCAGTTGGTGGTGTGACATATGGTACCACTTGTTCTTCCTTAAGTCTCTGGCAAGGCCAGGGAGTTAAAACAAGTGTGAGGTGGCTATTATTTCAGCTGTCTTTAAAAGAGTCTTTAAAGCTAACGTTAAACTTAAAGCCATAAAATATGTGGCTCAGTAAAAGCCCTCTTTATAGCTGTACAGTAATAGGCCCTTAGATTTTTATCACAGAGAAAACCTGATGTACACATTCAGGTTCTTATTACAAATCTGATACCGTTTATAAAATAAAACAATCTTTGAATTCAAGCCAGTCTAGCAAGTCAGTTAACTCCAGGTTTATTTGCTAAAATTTATTGGTCAAAATTTTGTCAGTATACAGGTAAGGAGGCTGAAACTCAAGTGATCCCATGGCCTGGATTTGAACCCATGTCTCTGACCACTGAGCCCTGCACTGTTTGTGTTAGACCTTGGTATAGACAGGGACCCAACGATCAGGAGGGAGGGCTTGCCTGGGTATGGGGCTGCGTGAGTTGAGCTCACCTTTTGGTTTCTTTCCTGGGAATGCTGGACCCACATGTTTTTTCCCTCAGCTCTCTTTAAGAACTGTGACCTGATGTGGAAGCAGAGCATGTGGACGTCCACCATCTCTAGCCACCTGGCTACCAAGCATCTCAAGGAAGGCGGCCTCCTGACCTTGGCTGGCGCAAAGGCTGCCCTGGATGGGACTCCTGGTAAGCCTTTATTTCCCCATCTGTGAAGTAGGGGTGCTTACATTGTTTGCTGGGGCTGCTGGGCACTTAGATGGGATAAGGACTGTTAAAGGCTTTATCTTCTAAGGTGCTTCACAGATGGATGGATTTTGCTTTCTTTGGGGCCTGAATCATTTTAGGAAGAAGAGTTCTGATCTTTTTGTTTGCCTGTCCTCATGTTTATGGTGGTTAGGGAACATTGTGACCTGGTACCCCCGTTTATTTATCTGTGATCTGCACTGGAATGAATGGTGTAGTGGATATTCATTAGTTAATACACGTGTACTGTTATTATTATTACATTGTATCCATGTGTTCCAGGGAAGCATCTTAGCAGCTGGAAATAGCATAGGTTTTAGAATGAGAAAGGTTTGTTAGTTTGGCCAGCACGGTGGCTCATACCTGTGATCCCTGCACTTTTGGGAGGCTGAGGCAGGAGGGTTGCTTGAGCCCAGGAATTCAAGACTAGCCTGGGCAACATAGTGAGACCCTGTCTCTACATTAAAAAAAAGACAGAGAAGAAAGGGTTGGGGGAGGATTATTTACTGTAGATGTGTGACCTTGAACCAGTTCTTTGGTCTCTGATGAGATGTCTACTGTAGTTTCCTTAATTGTAAAATAGTGACAGTAAATCTAACTTGAAGAGTGCTGTAAAACTGTAGAGGTGTTGATATGTAGAAAGTGCCCAGCACATGGTAGGCACCTGTAAATGGAAAGTCTTACTGTTATTCACAATAAATGATAGGTCTTACAGTCACTCTTTTCATTTCACGTATATTCTCACTTTAATCTCATCAGTATTATCTTTTTCAGTTTACAGGTTAGGGGACTAAAACTTGGAGAGCTAAGTAACTTGTCTGGGTTTGTGCAGTAAGAAAGTTGCAGACTTACTTGAACCAGAACCCTGATCAATTACTAATTGTGTGTTTTTTCCATTATGTCATTCCTTTTGCATTTTTTACGACCTGTATTAGTTTGCTTCGGTAGCCACAGACTGGGTGGCTTAAACAACAGAGATTTATTTTCTGGTAACTCTGGAGGCTAAAAGCCTGAGATCAAAGTATCTGCTTGCTGGTTCCTTCCGAATCCTCTTTTCTTGTAGATGGCTGCCTTCTCCTTTTGCCTGCACATGGTCTGGTTCCTTCCATATCCTGTTTTTTTTTTTTTTTTTTTTAGACAGAGTCTTGCTCTGTTGTCAGGCTGGAGTGCAGTGGCCCGATCTCGGCTCAGTGCAGTCTCTGCCTTTCAGGTTCAAGTGAATCTAATGCCCAGATTCCTGAGTAGCTGGGACTACAGGCGTGTGCCACCACACCCAGCTAATTTTTGTATTTTTTGTAGAGATGGGGTTTCACCATGTTGGCCAGGATGGTCTCAATCTTGACCTCATGATCTACTCGCCTCGGCCTCCCGAAGTGCTGGGATCAAAGGCACGCGCCACCGCACCTGGCCTGAATTCTCTTTTCTTACAGATGACTGCCTCCTCCTTTGTCTGCACACGGTCCTCCCTCTGGGTGTTTGCGTCCTCATTTCCCTCTTGTAAGGACACTAGTCATATTGGACTAGGGCCCACCTTAATGAGCTCGTTAAGACCTTCAGATATAGTCACATTCTGAGGTACTGGGAACTAGGACTTCAACATATGAATGTTAGGGGGCTGCATTTCAGCCCGTAACACTTGGGGATAGGGCTAAATGAATTTAAGTAGGGGTAGAAAGGGGAGCACAGGGAGGCAGGAAGTGTCTACCTCAACTACCTAAGTTTAACTCTTCTTTAAAAAAGAAGGGAGCTTTGTTTTTGACTCTTTTGTAAGTGGTAGAAACCTTGGGACCCTTCTCATTTATTTACTTTTTTAGAGACAGGGTCTCTGTCACCCAGGCTGGAATGTAGTGGTATGATCATAGCTCACTGCAGCTTGGAACTCCTGGGCTGAAGCAGTCCTTTGCCTCCTGAGTAGCTGGGACTGTAGGCACACACCGCCATGCCTGGCTAATTTTTGTATTTTTGGTAGAAACAGGTGCTATGTATTTTTTGGTAGAAACTAGCTATGGTGCCCAGCCTGGGCTCAAATTCCTAGCTTCAAGTGATGCCCCTGCCCTGGTCTCCCAGAGCACTGAGATTATTGGCACGAGCTGCTATACCAGGCCCCTTCTCAATTTTAATGCACCTCACTGAACTGTGAGGTTGTGACTATTAGCAAAACCTTGTCTCTCATTTTCTTCTTCCATTTCTTAGAGCATGTGATGTTACAAGTCCATGGCTATAGCAATCAGTAAAGCTATGTAAATGTTAGCTGGTTGGTTGAGATCTGATTTTTATTTAAGGTGACATGGAGCAGAGGCACTAGGAAGTAAACAGAGAAATGGGTCATAGCTTGACAATTTAAAAAAAAAAAAACCCTAGGACCGAAAGACTGATTTTTCTAAATGACAGAAGAGTCTCCTGCTTTCCTTTGGTTTGCCAGTATCCTTTGATTACAGTTTGGGTCGTGGTTAAGGCTGCAGGCTCTGGAACCATGTGTGTTGGTCTTCTGTTAAGGTTCTGCCACTTACTGTGACACATTTGGCAAGTTACTTCACCTTTCTGAGCCTCCGTTTTGTCATCTGTAAAATAAGCTTCAATAGGCTGGGTGCCGTGGCTTATACCTGTAATCTCAGCACTTTGGGAGGCCGAGGTGGGTGGATCACGAGGTCAGAAGTTCGAGACCAGGCTGACTAACATGGTGAAACCTCATCTCTACTAAAAATACAAAAATTAGTTGGGCGTGGTGGTGTGTGTCTGTAATCTCAGCTATTCAGGAGGCTAAGTCAGGAGAATCACTTGAACCCGGGAGGCAGAGGTTGCAGTGAGCAGAGATCACACCACTGTACTCCAGCCTGGGCAAAAGAGCGAGACTTCTCTCAAAAAAAAAAAAAAAGGTTAAATAATGTCTCCTTTATATATATGCTGGTTGTGCCTTGTAAATGTCTTAATGGATCTAAATGAATGAGAAAGTTATTACAGAGTCAACAGTAAGTGAGTCATTATTATTATTTACTCCAGGCTTAGTTCTGCCCAGCTATTCCTGCCTCAGGTGTTAACACGTTTGTTTATCTTTAACCCCTTAAGTTAGATTTTGTTAAACTATTAATAATTTGAGTCATGAGATCTTTTAAGTGTGCTGTAGACCTCAGCAAAATTGGGGAAATTGATCTACAATTTGAAAGTAAATGATGAATCAGGCTTATTAGTCCCTCAAACTCAAGAAGATTTGTTCACAAGTGAGTTTGTCACTTAGAAGGATACTGAGAACACCTCAGCCTCCTATTTCCAAGATTGTATTTGTAGACTGTCTTCTGTAGGATACACTGTATTAAAATGGTAGTCACTTTGTTTACCATTAAAGGTATCTGGGCTGTGATTGGATATCAGTTTTGGGGGACCACAATGATCAATTTGGAAGTGTTGACCATAGTGAAATGCGCTTTTTCCATATCTTGCAAATAATCTTCTTTGTGTGCCCCAGGAAAGGTGTCATTCTGTAGAATTAAGCCATTACAGTTGCTATTTGCTCATTTCTTTCCTTCATCAGAGTCCCTCCGCTTGTGTTTTTGAATGGAGTGAAGAGAGGGCTCTGGGACTTTGAGGACCAGGGTTGGATTAATGAGCACTTACACCCTCGTTTATTTTAATTACTGAAGGGTTCGTTATGTTTTTATACTGCCCCCTGATTAAACAGAGAAGCTAGGGATGGTGAAATACTCTTCTGGTGCTTCCAAATACCTGAGACCTTGACCTGTTTTGCAATTTGAGGTTGTTATTGAAGCCGTTTTGTGATTGGTTCCTTGGCTGGGCTGTGATCCTCCCACCTTCTGCTGGACTTGTGATACCTCCACAGCAATTGCATTTTAAACTGTGTGTGCCGAGGATTTTAGGGAGCCTGCTGACCTCTGGAAGAAATAGTGGTTTTCAGTAGGTGGAGGGGTTTTCAGTGACTAACCATTCCTTGTTGCTGTGATAGCAGTGTTTAGTGAGCAGCTACCATTGGGTGCAGTGGGGGAACACAAAGAGGAAAGAGACCCCATCACTGCCACATGCTGTGGGGCAGAGGGAAACCCACCCTAATAAAAGGCATCCCTTGCTTCAGTCAGCAAATACTCATTGAATAGTGGGAGAAAAGGAAGACCAATAGGTAGCAGGTATACACAATGTCAAAATTTGCTCAAATGGTACACCCTAAACATGTTTAAGTTTATTGTATTTCAGTTATATCTCAGTAGACTTGGCAAAAAAGGAAAACATTTTTTTAGGCCTCTATCTGCTGGATGCTAGGCTTGTTGGGCTAAGCCCGATCTTATCTCATCACCAAAGGTATCTGTCAAGTAGGTGCTATTAATTTCTCTTGATTACACAGGAAAAAACCCAAAGTTCAGTGATTTTAGGTGCCTTGTCTAAGACAACCTGGTTAGCGAGTAGCAGATTGTTCTGAATAATAAACTGGTTAGTAATTAATACATAATTATAATCAGTAATTATACTAATTACTGATAATGTAATTATATTGACAATTATATAATTATATTGAGAAAATTTTGTTTTGTTGAGGGTGCTGATTCCAATAGGGTCTTGGAAAAGGACCTGCTTTGACAAATAGAGCTTATGGGAAAAGATGAGAAGGTACTGTATTAGTTTTTATTTAAATAAGGTAATTAATCAATTTTTAAATTGGAAAACTAGCCAATGCATGTAGTAAAAATTCACATGGCACTAAAAGAAACACAGTGAATAGGAAGAGTCTCTCCTAGTCACACCCCTGGTCTCTACGCACTTGCTCCCCAGGCCCAGCTACAGTGATGGCTTCTCGGGTGTCCTTCGGGAAGCATTCTGTGCACATTCTGGTGTGCGTCCATGCCACGCTTATATACTTTTAAAAAAGCACCATAATTTGGCGAGGCACGATGGCTCCTGCCTGTAATCCCAGCATTTTGGGAGACCGAGGCTGGCAGATCACCTGAGGTCAGGAGTTCAAGATTGGCCTGGCCAACACGGTGAAAACCCCCTCTACTAAAAAATACAAAAATTAGCCAGGTGTGGTGGTAGGCACCTGTGTGGTCCCAGCTACTTGGGTGGCTGAGGCAGGAGAACGGCCTGAACCTGGGAGGCGGTGGTAGCAGTGAGCTGAGATCGTACCATTGTACTCCAGCCTGGCGACAGAGCAAGACTCTGTCTCCAAACAAACAAAGAGGCCGAGGTGAGAGGATTGTTTGAACCCTGGAGGTCAATGATGCAGTGAGCTGAGATCGCATTGTTATATTCCAGCCAGGGCAACAGAGCAAGACTGCCTCAAAAAAAGCCCACTATAATTTGATGATTCAATAGAGGCTTTTTCTGTGCCTTGCTCTTTTCACTTCATCATAGATTAAATAATTTAAAAGTTAGCTTGTCTGGAATATCGAGAAACTGATGAGCTCCTGAGAATCACCTACCATACTTTGAACGAACAAAGCTACCAGTTTGTTCTTTCATTCCCACAGTATTTGAGTGCCCACCATTTAACTAAGCCGCACTATCCTCCTTCCAGAAACCTACCTATTGGTCTTTTCTGAAAGCAATGAATAAAGTATTTATTTATTTAATTTACTTTTTTTTTTGGAGATGGAGTCTGGCTGTGTCACTCAGGCTGGAGTGCAGTGGCGTGATCTTAGCTCACTACAGCCTTAAACTCCCAGCCTCCAGCCATCCCCCTACCTCCGCCTTCTGGGGAGCTGGAACTACAGGCACATGCCATCACGCCTGGCCAATTTTTAAAATTTTTTGTGGAGACAGGGTTTCACCATGTTGCCCAGGCTGGTCTCGAACTCCTGGGCTCAAGAGATCCACTTGTCTCAGCCTCCCAAACTGCTGGGATTACAAGCCTGAACTACCTCACCTGGCCAAATAAAGTACTTATTGAATGCCACCTTTTGGTTTGGGATACATTGTTAAACAGAACAATAAAAATCCCTGCCTCTGTGGAACTTACTTCTGGGAATGAAAGAGCCCTTTGGAGTTTATGAGATGTGTCATGTTTCACATCGTCTTCAGGAAAGCCTATGACCTGGGCATTGGATCCCATTTAGCAGGGAAGAGCCAGAGGCTGAAAGAGCTGCTCGCCCAAGTTGCAGTGGTGAGGAATCTCCTGGGTGCTAAGCTCTGGCCTCAAAGTCCAGATTCTGGGTTCTTTCTGGTGTGCTGTGCCATTCCTCAGAGCCAGGAAGCTGCCCTGTGTTTCTTCGTCTTTCTTACACTGAGCCCAGGGATTTCCACATGGAAGAGACTCCATTGCAGGGGAAGGGGTGAGTGGGTTTTGACACCCGGGAGCAGGTGGACCCTGGCAGCCCCTTTCCAGGCTCTGGCTTTACAGGCAGCAGAGTGCTGGCAGGTTGGTTTGATGGTGTTAAGGCCAGATTTGTTACCATGCCGGCATGTCACAGTCCTTCCATCGCTGATAAGGAAGGAAATGCCCTTGATGGGCCACAGATGACTGCTTGATCTGAAGAGGAATCGTCCATTTTAATATTAATAATGATGAGCTGGGAGAGGGGGAGAAATGTCACCCCCTGCCTGCCCCAGTCACTGGGAGAATATCTCCCTGGCAAGGTGCTGAGCAAAGCCCCTCCTACACCAGGCTGGGCTCCCTCCGCCCTGATCAGGTCCTGTGCATGCCCTCCATGGTTTCCAAGACCCTTCCTGGATGCGGTCTCCCTCCATCCTCAGCATAGCTCTGTGAATAAATTGTGATCTGCCAGGAGCGGTGGCTCATGCCTGTAATCCCAGCACTTTGGGAGGCTAAGGCAGGCAGGTCAGGAGGTAAGGAGATTGAGACCCTCCTGGCTAACACAGTGAAACCACATCTCTACTAAAATTACAAAAATTAGCTGGGCGTCTGTGGTCCCAGCTATTTGGGAGGCTGCGGAGGTCGCAGTGAGCCGAGATTGCGCCACTGCTCTCCAGCCTCGGTGACAGAAAAAAAAATTGTGTTCTGAGTTACCACTCGCATTTACAGATGAAGAAGCAGACCCACAGAACTTGGGATTTTTTTGGTGGCTAGAAAAGCAGGAGTTAGGTCTGCACTTTTTGAATTCCAAGTTGATGGACCTTTTTTGCCGTCTGAGGAAAAAGAGTTGCCGGTGACTTGCTCAAAGTTGTGAATGACAGCAATGGCCAGGTTTGAGTGTTCCTCTGTCCTCAGTACCATATGAGGGAATTTGTTGGGAAAAAACCCGATCAATAGGAGTTTTATGAGTTGGTATAAGTAAGGAGGACACTGGAAGTATACTCCAAAGCAGCGTCTCTCCCAGGAGGGTTTCATGGGGCAATGGAGAGGGAAGAGGGTGTGTCATTGCATGTAGAGGAGGGGTCTCAGTGGCACAGGTGCAGCGAGTCATCACGCCAGCACATAGTCACATGTTCTGGTAATGGAAGCTCCTTTTGGAGTGGAGACTGTAGCATGGTAATGAGGAAAGTCCACTTAGGTTCATCTCTAAGTTTCTGGGGTCTCTCGGGAGCTGATTTCCTCTGACTAGGTGACTGCCTTCCATGTGAGGTATGGGAAAAACCAGGCTGAAGGGCAGGAGGCTGTGAAACAGGCTGATTGTTCAAGCTGATGAAACTCCTATAGTCCCTGGAGACCCTCCCTGTCCGCTGCACTTGTCCATGGTATTTTATTTGATTGTTGTATTATCCTTAGGATTTGGGATTGTCATTCCCATTTCACAGAAGGGGAAACCAAGGATTCCAAGGTTTAGTAGCCTCTCCCAGTGTCAGTCACTAGCAAGCAGCAGAGCCTGCACACGAGCCAGGTAGTCGGGTTCCAGGGCACATTACTTCTATTGATTTGATGGAAAACACTCATGGAGTGCCTGTCCTGTGCTGAGGGTATGCTCAGAATTAAGTACTCTATTCCTGTGTGCCCTAACGAGCCCCTCTGGATCACACCTGAGTTTATTCCGATAACGTGATTAGTAGGTTGGGGCCCCTCAGGATGGGGCTATTTCCTAGAAAGACCAAGTGATTAGGAGGTTAGAACTTTCAGCTCTACCTACCGACCTCCTGGAAGGGAGCTGGGCTGGAGGTTAAGCTGTATAAAAACTTCCAGATGTGGTGAGCATCTGGGCTGAACACACGGAGGCGCAGGGAGGGTGGCGTGGCTGGAGCGGCATGGAAGCTCCATGCCCACCCCATCTCCTACCCTGCTTCTGTGTCATTCCACCTGGCTGTTCCTGAGTTGTATCCTTTATAATAAACCAGTAACTGGAAAAAAAAAGTGTTTGCTTGAGTTCTTTGAGCCATTTTAGCAAATTATCGCACTTGAAGAGGGGATTGTAAAACCCCTGATTTATAGTCAGTCAGAAGTGTAAGTGGCCCAGGACTTGTGATTGGCATCTGAAGTAGGGTAGGTCTTGTGAGACCGAGCCCTTAAATCAGACTGGAGTGTAGTGATATGACCATAGCTAATTGCAGCCTTGACCTCTCCCAGGCTCAAGTGAACCTCCCACCTCAGCCTCCCGAGTAGCTGGGACCACAGGCACATAACACCAGGCATGGCTAATTTTTTAGAAATGGGGTCCCGCTATGTTTCCCAGGCTGGGCTTGAACTCTTATGCTCAAGGAATTCTCCTGCGTCAGCCTACTAAAGTGCTTGGATTAAAGACATGAGCCACTGCACCTAGCCGGGGGTTCTAACTGAATTATCAGACACCCAGTTGGTGTCTGGAGACTTAGAGAATTGACTGTGTTGGAAAACACCTCAAACCTACTTTACAGATGCAGCAACTGAGGATTAGAGAGGTTTTGGGAACTTGCCCAGAATTTCTTTAGTTGTAAGTGAAGGAACTGGGATTTGAATATGTGTAACTTGACTTGAAGGGTTGTAGTCCAAATGACGGCTTGATTTTGCTGTCCCATGGCATACCTCTGTGTGCCAGGTGCCCACAAGCATTTCATGATCTAAGGGTTCAGAGCCCAGTTCTTGCTTGGGCTTTACCCTCTCCATCAGCTTTGGCACAAGTCTGTGTGTGAGCCTGGCATGTACTTAACCTTTCTGAGTCTCGGTTTCCCAAGAATAAAAATAAGATCAACTTTCTGGCTTTTGTAATAAATGTTAAGTGTTAAGTAGGTACACTTGAAATGTCATGTCCTCTTCACTTTCTCTCCATAAATGTTCATTTAACTTTTCTTCCTGGCCTCTTCCGGACCCTGGCACACTGCACCCTGGACACACTGGTAGCCTGTGTGAAGCCTGTGTTCTTGGAAACTGGCCAGAGGCCATAACTCCCAACCCACCTGTTCCCATCCCCTCTTTCTCATGGCTCGCTGCTGTTTTTTGGTGGAGGTTGTTTGCGGGTGTGCGGCCTGAAGGAGGCCAGATGCAGCTATTTATAAAGTTTTCAGGGAATAGAGATGCTCAGGAGAAGATTGCATATCCTTGTTGTCCCCCTGGTGCACCAGTGGTCACTGAGCCATCTTCTCCCCATTTCCCAGGTATGATCGGGTACGGCATGGCCAAGGGTGCCGTTCACCAACTCTGCCAGAGCCTCGCCGGGAAGAACAGCGGCATGCCGCCCGGGTCAGCCGCCATCGCTGTGCTCCCGTAAGTGCTGGGGATTCCCTGGCCGCGCCCACCTCTCCCCACTGCTGCGAGTACCGTTTGTCTGACTGTAGCTTTACACCAGGGACCTGTGTGCCCCCTCACCTCGGGCTCTGAAATGCACCAAAGACTCTTAAGATACTTATTATTGTTTGAGTTGCTGTTACAAAATACCTTAGACTGGGTGATTTATAAATAGCAGAAATGTGTTGCTTACGGTTCTGGAGACTGGGAAGCCCAAGATGAAGGAGCCAGCAGATTTGGTGCCTGGTGAGGGCTCATTCCTCATAGATGGTGCCTTCTGTATGTGCTCGCGTGGTGGAAGGGGCAAATGGGTTGCCTCCAGCTTCCTTTGTAAGCATGCTAATCTCCTCCTAAAGCCCCAAACCTCTCCTGCAGACCCCACCTCTTAATATGATCACCTTGCAGATTGCGCTTGGTGTATGAGGGTCTGCCCACGGCAGTCCTTCTTCAAGTTTTGGGTTCTCCTGGGCTGTCCAGAATGTTTGATTGGTGGGTAGGATGAGTCTGTCTTTTTTGCCATTTTTTTTTCTTCTCCATTTCTTTTCTCCCTCATCATTTCTTCCTTTAAAATCAGACTACACATTTTATTTTTTGATATGTAGCTCTGTCTTTCAAGTCATTATGTGGGGGGTGTGTGTGAGAGAGAGAGAATATGGGACGCTGTTGGAGGTGTTTCTGCTGGTCATCGGGTCCCAGGCAGAGGCACCTGCTTTGGAGGAAGGCTGTTTCTTCTCACTGGAAGGCTTCCAGCACCAGCAGGCTTGCCTCTTGCCTGTGGTCCTATAAAGGGATGCAGAGACTGTCGAGACTGCACTGATTGCCTTTATAGTTCCCTTTTCGTTGTGAGGTTCTGTGTGTGATTCTGTGACATGACTCCCACAGCTTTTTTTGAATGATTCGAATGATTCCTGAGGCCTGAATGTTCTTGGGAGATTCATGCATATCTAAATTCTATATTCTCCTGCCAAAAATCTTAAGGTTTTGTGGAAAATGGCCACATATTTAAAAATTTAGTATTTCAGCATTCTCATATTTAAAATTATATTACTACCTTAAACCCTTAGAAATGAGTCTGTTGCATGTTAGGAAGTGAATAAAGACACAGCGGCAAAGTAGTTTAACTCGGTGAAGCTTTTGTTCTGTTCTTATCTGCCTAAATGGTGAGCCACAGCTCACCTTATTGAATTATGCTCAGATGTGGCCTTTGCTAGCGGGGACAGCTTCCTGCTCTCTCTGCTTATCTTCCTGTCTGATCTTTCCATGTAAATGTCACCCTCGGTGCCAGAGGCTCTAGGTAGTCATGCTGTATGTTTGCATTTTCCTGGCTGAGGAGGACTGGGCGCCTGTTGTTATAAAGGAGAGGCATGAATGACATGCTTATCTGTGTCCATTGCAGGGTTACCCTGGATACCCCAATGAACAGGAAATCAATGCCTGAGGCTGACTTCAGCTCCTGGACACCCTTAGAATTCCTAGTTGAGTGAGTATTGCAATCATGTCCACGACTGAACAGCTTCTAGCCCCCATTCTCTGCCCGCTGTCGTCCAGAGGACAAGCCCGTGTTCCTGTGGATCATCAACTGGGGTGGTCTTGGGAGGTCTCCGGGCCTCTGAGGATGTATGGCATATCAGGCGGAATCTCAGGGTAGCTGGACTTGGAGACAGGAGGCAGCAGCGTGGTGGCGTGGGTAGTGCCGACATGAATCCTGGCTCCCTCCCTCACCACTGGCCACACTGAGCACATTATTGACCTGCCAAGGCCTCAGTTTCCCCGCCTGTATCATGAGGTCCATCATGTTTGTTAGGAAGGTTACATGGGATAGCGTGCGCTAAGCACTCGGCACAGTGTCTGGCCATAGTGAGTGCTCAGTGATCCCCAGCTGCATCTTGTATTGTTACTGCTGTGATGAGGTGCCTCCATGGGAGAGGGGGACAGCAGGTAGATGGCCTGGGGCACATGTCTGAATCAGTGCCGAGCTGTAGACTCACAGAAAATGCCCTGTATTTCCGAAATGCTTTTCACTCATTTGTGAATATGGGTGACGTTTGAAAGCTCATGGGCCAGAGAGTTGAATTGCTCTTTTGTGTTTACTTAGTTATCAGTTCCCCTAGTTAGTAAGCATGTGTTCATTGAACACCCACTATGGGCCAGGTGCCGCCCTCAGCCCTGGGGACATGGTGAGGATGAAGATGGGATCCCTGCCCTCATGGAGCAAGGGGGGGTGGAGAAAGTCAAGGTGACAGCCTGTCCCAGCAGTGCCTCTGTGTAAACTGCTTTGATGACTGTTTGTAAGAGATGTTTGTGAAGTTAGCAGTGTGCTTCTGGCCTGATGTCACAATCTCATTTAAATTAAATCAAAGAAATTTGGGA
Source organism: Cebus imitator (assembly GCF_001604975.1). Taxonomy (NCBI): domain Eukaryota; kingdom Metazoa; phylum Chordata; class Mammalia; order Primates; family Cebidae; genus Cebus; species Cebus imitator. Next base: position 4,189,145 of record NW_016107442.1, read on the forward strand.
CTTGTATTTTATGTTTGAAACATGTACTTATAGAGCACTTTTTTTTTTTTTTGGAGACGGAGCCTTGCTCTGTCCCCCAGGCTGGAGTGCAGCGGCACCAATTTGACTCACTGCAGCCTTGGCCTCCCTGATGATTCAAGCGATTCTGCTGCCTCAGCCTCCCGAGTAGCTGAGACTGCAGGCACGTGCTACCATGCCTGGCTAATTTTTTGTATTTTTAGTAGAGACGGGGTTTCACCATGTTAGCGAGGATGGTCTCGATTTCCTAACCCTGTGATCTGCCCGCCTTGGCCTCCTAAAGTGCTGGGATTACAGGAGTGAGCCACCGTGCCTGGCTACCAAGCACTTTTTATGTACCAGTCAGTATTCTAAGCACTTCACAACTCTTATCTTATTTAATGTTCATAGCAAACTATGAGGGAGAAGCTGTCATTTTTGTTTAAGGCTTAGGGACTTGGAGGGCTGGCAGGGGGCTAAGTCACTTGCCTAAAGTCACACAGCACAGCCAGGATCTGACACAAGCTGTGTGGCTACGGAGCCCGTGGTCATAACTGGTGTGCTGACAGTTATTTCCGTGTATGCCTGGAATCATGCTTAATGATTGATTTGCAGGAAAAAAAAATGGAAGTTTAGAGGAAATCAAGCTTTGAATTGTGTTTGCATCTGAATTTCTTTTTAAAGGCTGATACTCCCAACCACACTTGAGACATTGATCTAAGACCTAGACTCTAGATGGAACATGTGGGGTCTTGTGTCTGAACTCATGTTAGCCATGTGAGCTAACTCACGTTAACTCTGTGAGCCACAGACCCGCAGAGCATGGGCTGTCACATGCACCCTTTGTTCTAGAGATCACATCCACCCATTTGTGGCATTTGAAAACTCTCAGAAAAATTGGGATAAAGTTTACTTTGAGATGTCTGTGAGCACATCCTTCCTCTACCATCCCTGGTTAGAATGGCGTTCTCTCCCACCTATCCACGCTGCAGACGAGGGTGAAGGAGAAGTAAGACCATTTAAAACATGCGTAACCAACATACAAAACCCTACACATCCAAACAGCACTGGTCTTTCAGAGTCTTCCCTCACTGAGCCCTGCCCTGTCCCCAGAGATGAGGCCATGACACATGACAGTACTTGAGAGAGTTTTAGCAACATTTTGTTTTTTGAGCCCATGTGCGTAAATGGGCTCGTTCAAACCCCAGAGTGGGAGCCTGAGTGACTGGATCTTTAAACATCAGCACTGGCCCAGAAGGTCACAGATGGCACCAGGAGTATCCCAAGAAGGAACTGCTGAGCACTTTGCAGTTCATGAAGGTCCGCAGTTCATGAAGGTCTGAAGTCCCAGCTGGTGAATTGTTGAAATGGATGATGTACTGAAATGGAAATGCTTTGTGTTAAAAAATTATCATCTACTTCTTGTTTCTTGTGAATTTCTTTTGCCTTTTTTCATTCCTGTCTTCTTAGAGGGCATCTTTTTGACTGCCTGCCACGACTGGAGTTACTTGCTCCTCTCCTCAGATTTGTGAAATGTCCCTGTTACTGTATTTAACATTTTATTGTAGTAGTCTGTTTTTTTGTATCTCTTTTTCCATTGTTTGGTGCAGCTGTGGGTACTCATAAATGTTTGACTAAAAAAATGGCAGATAAATGAATTCTGTTTCTTTCATAAATTTCTGAGAAAGTAGTATAGCAAAGTATTGTGCATATCTCTGTCTCTTCGAATGAACTAATTAAAATCTTTAAAACAATTTTTTTTTTTTGAGACAGGGTCTCACTCTGTCACCCAGGCTGGAGTGCAGTGTCAAAATCACGGCTCACCCCAGGTTTGATCTCCGGGACTCAAGCAGTCATCCCACTGCAGCCTCCTGAATAGCTGGGACTACAGGCTTGTGCCATCATGCTCAGCTATTTTTTGTAGAGGTGGGGTTTCACCCTGCTGTCCAGCCTGGTCTCGAACTCCTGGGTTCAAGTGATCCACCTGCCTCAGCCTCCCAAATAGCTGAGATTACAGGCATGAGCCACCACACATGGCCAAATTCAGATCTTTTAAAAATCATGAAAGAATTACAACAATGTAGAAAAAGACCAAAATTAAAGTTAAACTCATGCCAAATCTTGCTACTCAGATAATAATGAGTATACCACTGAACTCACTGGGGGCCTGGGTATGTGTCCATCATGCCTAGTGGCTTTTATACATATATTTTTTATTATTTTTTAGAAATGGGGTCTTGCCATTGTGTCTGGGCTGGTCTAAAACTTATACCTGAGGTCAAGCGATCCTTCCGCCTTGGCCTCCCAAAATGCTGGGATCACAGGTGTGAGCCACAATGACCGACCTTTAGTGGCATTTATTTATTTAGAGACAGAGCCTCACTGTGATGCCCAGGCTGGAGTGCAATGGTGCAGTCTTGGCACACTGAAACCTCTGCTTCCCGGGTTCAAGTGATTTTCCTGCCTCAGCCTCCCAAGTAGCTAGTATAACAGGCACACGCCACCACACCTAGTTCTTGTATTTTTAGTAGGGATGGGTTTCACCATATTGGCCAGGCTGGTCTTGGACCTCCCAAAGTGCTAGGATCACAGGTGCGAGCCACGGCACCCAACCCTTAGTACTTTTAAACAGTCGCTTCTGTGCCACCCCTTCCCTCCACCCGCTAAGCCGTCATCACTGTGAATGTCAGCGTGTGCCCAGATTTTTGGTTTGAGAATGTAAGTAAAAAAAAAAAAAAAAATTTCTTTTCTGTTCCAGAACCTTCCATGACTGGATCACAGGGAAAAACCGACCAAGCTCAGGAAGCCTAATCCAGGTGGTAACCACGGAAGGAAGGACGGAGCTAACCCCGGCGTATTTTTAGGCCTCATCTCGGTGCTCCTGTGAGGGGCTTGCCAAAAACGTCACTAACCTATCTCAGCGTGGCCTTGTCTAGCCCTGCGTTTTCTGTAACCCCAGTTTGTGGTATGAGATAATGAGTCCTATTTTTCTGTCACCTAATGTGCATTTGCTCTTCTAGGACAGCGTAATACATTTATGTGAAGTAAAAGCATGTGAGACTGGCGGCCTGCAAATAGCACCTGTCAATCCGTGTAACTGCGTAGGGAGGTCTCTGCATAGCCCCTGCTATATTGGTGTCATGTTGGATTGCCTTTGAGACTGTTTATCTGTCCTTGACAGTGGCTGTCATCTTGACTACTTTGTTGATTTGTTGGTATTGGGGACATTTTGAAGGCTGAATTATTTTTGAATGTCATGTTTATATCACAGATGTAGTTTTTGCAGCCTTGAATTAAACTGCCTTAAAACTCCTTTTGTGGTATAAGCAAAACTCCGTGGACTCTGCCCTGGTATCCTTTTCCTGTGTGATTACCCTGTGTTCTCTGGCCTAAGGTTAAGTGTGCAAGATAACTATTTGTGAATATTCAGAATGTTGTTCCTAATAAATGCACTTCGTTTATCGTGTTGTCTGTCTTTAATCAAATCACATCTTATATATAGCAGTCATAGATGAGTGTGTTAGAATCATGGATTGCTTTTAATCTGGTGTTTTCGGAAGTGGGTGGATTTAAATCCTGAAATAAATATTTCAGCATAAGAACACAGGCCTGATTCTACCTTGGACATATCAAAATCTGGGCTTGGGGGGATGGCCCCGTGCATTTAGAAGCAGCTGTCCACATATGGCCAAAGTAGGCTGTCCTGGTTGAGAACTAGTAGTGGTCTAATCCAACCTGATCATTTTACAGATGAGGAAACTGAAGCCCAGAGAGACATTACCTCATCACCAGCAAGTGGCAGAACTAAGCCCAGATCTCTAGTCACCAGACAGTTGCTGTTTTTAAAGGCCTTTATCATGTATTTTCTTTGTTTCTTTTTTTAGTGAGGGGAAATTCACATAAAATTAGCCATTATAAGGCTAATTTTAAGTATTAAAAGTTAAGTAGGTGAGTAGTTCAGTGGCCTAGTGGTATTTAGCACATTTACAGTAATGCATAATCACCAACTCTGTGTACTCCCCAAACATTTTCATCACCCCCAAAGAAAAACCAGTGTTCTCTGAGCAGTTCCTCCCCATTCCCCTTCCCTAACCCCTGCAATCACCAATCTGCATTTTGTTTCTGTGAATTAATTCTGGTTTTTTTTGAGTGTTGCTCTTTCTTGCCCAGGCTGAAGTGCAGGGGCATGAACATGGCTTACTGCAGCCTTGACTTCCTGAGCTCAAGCAATCCTCCCACCATGGCCTCTGCAGTAGTTGAGACTACAGGCACGTGCTGCCACGCCCAGCTATTTAACAAGTTTTTTTGTATAGATGGGGTCTTGCTATGTTGCCTGGGCTGGCCTCAAACTCCTGGACTCAAGCAATCCTCCCACCTTGTCTTCCCAAAGTACTGGTATTACAGGCATGAGCCACTGCACCCCGCCTGTTCTGGGTATTTTGTATAAATGGAATCAATGTGTGACCTTTTGTGTCTGGCTCCTTCCACTTTGCTTAATGTTTTCCATGTTCCTCCGCATTGCATCATGTGTCAGTACTTTATTCCTGTTTGTGGTGAAGTAATATTCCGTTATATGTATCTACTGCAATTTTGTTTATTTACTGATCTGTTGATAGGCATTTGGGCTGTTTCCACCTTTTGGCTCCTGTTGAGTATTGCCACTGTGAACGTTCATGTATAAGTGTTTGTGTATCTGTTTTCAATGATTTTGGATATATACCTAGGACCAGGATTGTTCCATCATAAGGTAATTTTTTATATTTAACTTTTTTTTTTTTTGAGATGGAGTCTGTCTCTGTCGCCCAGGCTGGAGTGCAGTGGTGTGATCTTGCCTCACTGTAACCTCCACCTTCCAGGTTCAAACGATTCTCTTGCCTCAGCCTCCCAAGTAGCTAGGACTACAGGCGTGCATCACCACGCCTAGCTTTTTTTTTTTCTTCTTCTTTTTTTGTATTTTTAGTAGAGATGGGAATTTACCATGTCATCTGGGCTGGTTTTGAACTTCTGACAAGTGAGCCACCTGCCTTAGCCTCCCCAAAGTGCTAGGATTACAGGCATGAGCCACTGCGCCCAGCATCTGTGTTTAAATTTTGAGGAGTCTCTTAATTCTTGCCACTCTATACTTTGAGGTGATTTTATCCAACTATTACAGGAAAGAAAATGGGAGCTCATAGGTCGGACTGGTTGTTCAAAGTCACCCAGCTGGAGAGCTGCGCAGCTGAAACTAGAATACAAGCTGAGCTGTTGAGAGCAGCCTGAGTTCATCACCCCCTCTGTTCCTTGCCTGTCCTCTTGTTGTTTGCATTTTTCAGGTGAAGAAAGTCCCACACACTAAGTTAATTAAGTCCCACACACTGATGATTGAAAATCAGGTCTGGTTTTTAAATGGAGTGAAGACTACTAGCTCTCCTGAAACTAATTGATTATGGAGGTATGTTTCTTTTCCTTTGGGGGTGATGTGCAAAGAGAAGAAAAGGGAAAAGGGTCCAGGAGAGATATTTTTTTTCTCCTCCATTCATTAACGTAACTGTACACTTGCCGAGGGTACAGTTAGTTTCAGGAGAGCTGGTAGTTTTCATTCTGTTTAGAAGCCAGACATGATAATTATTGATTATCCTAATAAACGCACTTCATATATCATGTTGGCCGTCTTTAATCAAATCACATCTCATGTCCAGCAGTTATAGATGAATATGCTAGAATCATGGACTTGTGGAATTCTTTTAATCTGGTGTTTACCTACTGATTTGTTGGTAGAAATTTGGGCTATTTATTATTAAGTGTTAATTATTTTTTATTTTTATTTTTTGAGATGGAGTTTCCCTCTTGTTGCCCGGGCTGGAGTGCGGTGGTGCTATCTCGGCTCACTGCACCCTCTGCCTCCTGGGTTCAAGTGATTCTCCCACCTCAGCCTCCTGAGTAGCTGGGATTACAGGCAGTGCCACTTTGTCTGGCTAATTTTGTATTTTTAGTAGAAATGGGGTTTCTCTATGGTGGTCAGGCTGGTCTTGAACTCCTGACCTCAGGTGATCCACCCGCCTTGGCCTCCCAAAGTGCTGGGATTATAGGTGTGAGCCACTTAGCCCACCTTAATAATTTTATTTTTAATTAATTATTGAATATCAGGTCTTGCTTTTAAATGGAGTGATGACTACTAGCTCTTCTGAAACTCATTGATTATTGAGGTATGTTTCTTTTCCTTCCCTGGTGATGTGCAAAGAGAATGAAAAGGGAAAAGGGTCAGGAAAGGGATGTTTTTTTCTCCTTCATTCATTAAACAGGTAATCTGAGTACCAACTGTGTACAAGACACTAATCTAGATGCCTGGGACACGTAATGAACGAAGTAGGCAAAAGCTCCTACCCTTAATCATTGAGTTTTATTCTAGTTAAGTGAGAGGGTGACAGATAACAAACAATAAATGTCATATAATATGAATTTCTTGTAGAGTATGTGAGGAAGGGGAACCGCGGGGGGAAGAGAGCAAGGTAAGTGGGTGAAGGAGTGTTGGGAGAATGGGATCATAATTTCAGATATGGTAGTGTTATGAACTGAATGTGGGTATCTCCCCCAAATGTATATATTCAAGCCCTCACTCTAAGGCGGCTTTATTTGGAGATGGGCCTCTAGGAAGTAACTAAGATGAAATGAGTTCATAAGACTGGACGCTGATTTGACAGGATTAGTGCTCTTATAAGGAGAGACACCAGAGTTCTCCCTCTCACTTTCTTCCCACACGCACGCACTGAGGTAAGGCCGTGCGAGAACTCAGCAAGAAGGCTGCCGTCCACAATCAGAAGAAAGCCCCCACCAGACATGGAAGTGCTTGGAACCTCAATCTTGGACTTTCAGCCTCCAGAACAGAGAAAATAAATGTGTCGTTAAGCAATCTACTCCGTTTTGTTATGGCAGCACACACTAATACAGGCAGTGATGGAATACCTCACATGAGAAGGTGACATTTGAACACATCTGAAAGTGTAGAAGGCAGCCAAGGGTATCTGAGGTGAGGTAAGGGCATTTTAGACAGAGGAACCAGGCATTGCAATGGGCCTGAGGCAGGAGTGTACTAGGTGGGGTGAGGAGCACAGGGAGGCTGGGTTGGCTGGGGGAGAGTGAGTGGAGCAAATAGAGGGGCTGTTTCAGAAGATACGATCAGACAGATGATTGTGTAGGGCAGGGGCTCCCAAACTTTCTAAGCCATAGTGCCCTTAGTGTCTTAGTAATTTTTTACAATGCCCCTGTGTCAAAGAAAATAATGAATGATTTGGATTTACAAGCGGTTGGGTCCTAACAATTTTATAGTAGTAACCTGACTGACACTGCTGTATAACCTAGAACACAGAAAGTGCCCTGTGGTGTCCCTGTGAATGCTGCGTTGGTGCACAATTTGGGAATAGCACATGTAAGGGGGTGTTGGGCATTTTAAGGATTTGGTTTTGGATTTTGGGAACCACTGCAAGGATTTTGAGCAAAAGAGTGACATGATATATTTTAAAAGATTGCTCTGGCAGTTGTGTTGAGGATAGTGCTGAGGCTTTTGCAAAAATCCAGGCAAGAAATGACAGAGGTTAGGGTGGTGGCAGTGGACGTCATGAGAGGAGAATTGAGAAAGGGCAGATATTTTAATGATAGATTCAAAAGGATTTCCTGGTGGATTTAATGTGAAGGTAAGAGAGAAAAGAGTCAGTGATGTCTCCCAAAGTTTTTGGCAGGGGCAGACGGAAGGATTGAGTTAGCAAGTGTGATAAAGAAGGCTGTGGATAGAGCAAGTATTGGGAGTATCTGGAGTGTCGTTCTGGACATACAGGTTTGCTCTATTAATACCCCAGTGGAGATGTCAAGTGGGCAGTTATATTAAGTCTGGTGTTCAAGAAATAGACAGAGAGAGAGAGATCTAGGGGTCCTGAGAGACCTGGAGGTCCTGAGAAGTTAAAGCTATGAGATTAGGTGGGATTGCTAAGGGAATTTTAAAGATTTGGCTTTGGATTTTGGGAACCACTGCAAGGATTTGGAGCAAAAGAGTGACATGATATATTTTAAAAGATTGCTCTGGCAGTTGTGTTGAGGATAGTGCAGGATCTAGAAGCTGTGCAGTATTGTGAATGAGGTAAGCATAATATAAAGAATTATCAAGGACCAAGGACTAATTCTAAAAGGTTAATGTGAACCCTGAAGAAAATTCTTGGGCTGAGGGACAGTACTCAAGGAACAAATCTGGAAGGTAGGTCCCTCCCCAGGGGGGGGTCCTGAGCTTCCCTGGAGAAGGTATGGCTGTGGCTCACTGAAGAGCGGGGCTTGCTGGGTTGCCTGGGCCCTTGTTGGTTTACAGCCACTGGGAAGCAGGAAGTGCCCTGCCATGGTGCATGAAGTGCTGTTGGATGTCCCTTATACGTACATGGTGGCCATGTGGCAGGAACCATATGGAAGCACACCAGACCAGAAAGGAAAGTCCCCTCTTCCAGCACTCTCTGTTGGCAAAAATGAACATCACATTAACAGTGCAAGAGGAATGCTTACAGAATCCAGCTCCATTATTGCAGAACAGCCAATGAAGGATGGCTTTGGAGCAGAGAGGAAATAAATTTGAAATTGGCAATACACTAAATATGTGAGAAGAGAAGAGAATTTCTTTGAGATTAGGGAGGAAAAAAATCAACAAATGGGCACAGAGCGGGAACAATCAATAAGGGAGGAGAAAAAGTAAGAATGTGGTGTCCCAGGAGCGAGGTGATGATAGTATCAAGAAGGGAGGGAATGAACAGCAGTGTTGAATGCCGTGAGAAGTCAAATAAGACAAAGGCTATAAAAACTGACCATTGGATTCAGCTGTATGGAGTTCCCTGTGATCCCGACAAACAGTTCCAATTGAGTAATGGAGAGTAGGGAAGATGTGAGTGGGCTTATGATGCATGGGAGGAGAATGGGTGTATAGACAACTTCAACTTAGGTTAGGTACTTCATTGGAATCTTATAACTTTATCCTGGAACAGAATCCGGAAAAATCTACCAGCCTTTTGAATCTGTTTGTTTTCACAGAGATGTTTTATAGCTGGCATCGTTTCTTGGGGGAGATGATCAAATACATGTAATTTGAAGTCTGGCTTATTGAGTTTTAGGTTCCTTCAGCCTGAACTTGCCTGAAGGCAGCATGCCTCTGGGTGCTAATTTCCTGCTACATTCCAGATTGTGGCTTCTGCCCTCTTCCAAATGGGCTGTTGCCAGCTTGGAGGTCAGCCTGCACGTTCCTAGAAGCTGAGAGCATACACAGCTTCTAGGAATAGAGCAGCATGTCATGGGGCTGCAGAGTACTGGAGAGGAACCCAGTGTGGTCTGTTCCATTAAATTGTGACTTTTTCTTTGGAACTTTCAGTGTGAATATAACCTACAACTAGAAGCAATATAGAATTATAGAGGGACCCTGAGTCAGGTCACATGCATTTGAACATAGTTCTTCCACCTACTTGCTATAGAATCTTGAGAATATTTCTTACATATTTCAGTCATATGAGAAATGGGAGCATTCTCATGATCTCCAGGGATTAAACAAATGAATGAATGCAAAGGACTGGCATATAGAAGTGCTCAGAAAGTATTGGTTATTTTTATTATCTGTCTTTAATTTTATTTGGAAGTATAATGGGAACATAAGTTTCATCCATGTTACACAGCATGTAGCAATACTTTTTTTTTTTTGAGACAGAGTTTCACTCTTGTTGCTCAGGCTGGAGTGCAATGGCACAATCTCGGCTCACTGCAACCTCCTTCTCCTGGGTTCAAGTCATTCTCCTGCCTCAGCCTCCTGAGTAGCTGGGATTACAGGCATGTGCCACCATGCTCAGCTAATTTTGTATTTTTAGTAGAGACAGGGTTTCTCCAACTCCTGACCTCAGGTGATCCTCCCTCCTTGGCCTCCCAAAGTGCTGGGATTACAGGCGTGAGCCACTGTGCCCGGCCCCTTTACCCAATTTTTAATGATATCCTTTTATTATCGAACCCTTATACTCTCTATATGCTCTAGATACAATTCCCTTATCAGATATGTGATTTGCCACATTTTTCTTTCATTCAGTGGGTTGTCATTTCACTTTATTGGTGGTGCCCTTTGAAGAACATAATTTTTAACCTTAATGATTTCCAGTTGCATGTAATCTTTTGTTTCTCACTGTTTTCTAGGGAACCAGACTAAGTACCTGAGTGAGGTAGATATTAGTTTCATTTTACTGGGGAGGGAACTAAGGATCATAGAGATTAAGTCATTTTCCCAAACCACATACCTGGTATAGAAAGAAGCCAGAATTTGCACCGAAGTCTATGAGATTCTTTATGGACAGGGTGCGGGACATACTAAGTGTGAGTTGAGCTTGCACATTGAAAGGCCGGGCATGGTGACTCCCAGCCACCATGGGAGGCGGAGGTGGGTGGATCACTTGAGCCTAGGAGTTCGAGACCAGCCTGGGCAATATAGTGACACCCCCCTCACCTCTACAAAAAATAAAAAAAATTGGCCTGGCATCGTGGCAGATGCCTGTAGTCCCAGTTATTTGGGAGGCGGAGGTGGGAGGGTGGCTTGAGGCTGGGAAGTTGAGGCTGCAGGGAGCTGGGATTGTGCCATTGCACTCCAGCCAGCAATGGAGTGAGACCCTTATTTGGTTTGGCTGCGTCCCGACCCAGATGTCAGCTTGAATTGTAGCTCCCAGAATTCCCATGTGTCGTGGGAATGGAAGGGACCCAGGGGGAGGTAATTGAATCATGGGACCAGTCTTTCCTGTGCTATTCTCGTAATAGTGAATAAATCTCACGAGATCTGATGGGTTTATCAGGGGTTTCTGCTTTTGTTTCTTTCTCATTTTTCTCTTGCCATCACCATGTAAAAAGTGCCTTCTGCCTCCTGCCATGATTCTGAAGCCTCCCAAGCCATGTGGAACTGTAAGTCCAATTAAGCCTCTTTGTCTTCCAAGTCTTGGGTATGTCTTAATCAGCAGTGTGAAAATGGACTGATACGAGAGAGAGAGAGAGAGAGAGAGAGAGAGAGAGAGAGATTGAACATTGGCACTTGGTCCCTGAATGTCCTAATGATATGTGGCATTCGTGGGCCGTCTGCTGTAGGGTTTTACCCACGTTCTTCCTTGTATATCCTTAAGGCATTCACTTATCCTTAAAGATGGGAGGGTTTTTGCAGGAATGTATCTTTTCCTCTCTTGAGGGCCTCACTTGCTCCTCACCACAGAGGGAAGGACGGATTTACCTGATTGAAGAGACTGTAAATAAAGACTGGAACATATGGACCGGGGCAGGTCTGCTGCATGGACTTTGGGCCGTGTGGTGCTCATTCTCCTGCCCTCTTCTTTTCCATGCAGAAGTGATTTCTCACCTCTACCTTTTTGTGTTCCTGGTGGGGTATGAACATAGAGGAGAGGAGGAATGAAGATTAGTTTCTTTTAACCCTTGAAGCATTATTTTTCACGTTGTCTCTCCACCTGTTCAGTGTTGAGTAAGTGTTGAATGAGTGGATGGGAAACAGCCTTGGAGATGTTTACGATCCTCCACAGCCCTACTAAGTGATGCGAGTGAGTCAGGGAGCCGGCGTCCACAACCCAGCGCCACCCTTGGTGGTTTGTGTGGTTCTCTGGTTAGGAGGGCACGACAGAACCATCTCCTCCTGCTTATTCCTGTCTTCTGCCGCTTTGTCTGCCTCTCATCTCCCTGGCGGCCTCTTCCATGCTGCAGGTTGGTGGATTCAGGTGCACTTGGTTCACTACCTGGCCCTGCCACATCGTAGTTGTGGGACCATGAGCCGTCGGCCAGCTGTTGACCTCTTCTCTCGTATTTATCCCTTGCCCTTCTGGGTCCCGGCCTGCACATCAGGCATCACATTTTCCAGACTCCTCTGCCCCTGGCTTCCTGTCGGGTCAGGCAGTTGGGGGCCTGGTAGAGAAGGGGAGGGTGGGGAGAGAGAAGTGCGTATCCCCATTATTTCTCCTGCCTCAGTGGCATCTCAGAGGCAGGGGTAACGTCTTCGGCCGTGGCCGGGTCTCCTCTGCTTCCCCTGCTCCCACTGGCTGCTCCTCCCTCAGTGGAAACAGCTCCCCAGGGCCTGCCCATGGCTCTTCCTTTAACTCTCAGTCCTGGAGTTGCAGTGGCTTCTCACTGTTGCTCATCTCTGGGTGGCCTCATCGTCCTCTGTTTGGATTCTGAATTTTTCTGTCTCTGAGATGACCCATCTTCTTTATTAAATTCCCTCTATGGAGTGGTTCTGTTTGCTGGCTGGTCCCTGACCGATGCAGTGTCCTCATCGGTAAAATGGGAGTGTTACCATCTCCCTTACGGCATGGCTGTGGGTATTCAATGCGGTGGCAGCTGGTTAGTATTTATTGTTGTTTCTGTACTTGAAGGAAGAGTGGGCCTCCCTGGGAAATAGTGCCTCTGACTTCTGCATTTTTTATTTGCCCCAAAGCCATTAGTTTTTAATTTCACAGTTTCTACTGGTTGCAATGGGAAGGTAGCAGCAATATTGCCACTCACCCTTCTGGAATAGCCAGAAGTGGCCACGTTCTATGGCAGATCGTGTCTCACTGGGGACTTGGGCGATATGTTGCTGCCACCTATGAGTGTTTTGAAGTCACAGCTGCTAAAAGTCCCAGAAAATGGAAAGCGCCTAAGTGAAGTGAATGGTGCAGCCTCATGCTGCCATTCAAAATGTAACCAACATCCTCTCCTGAGGGCTTGGCAAGAGAACTGGGAAGGGTCAGTTCCGGGGCTCTGTCCATGGGAGGAAATTAGTGCTGAGTCAAATTTTTTCCCCCTCAGCTCAATTTCTATTGTAATACTATCACTTAGATGTAAAATAAAGGCCATTTGGGACATTTTAGGCAGTCTGTCATTTAGATATAAAATAAAGGCCATTTGGGGGCATTTTAGAGACAGACAGGGGGAAGCAAAGCTCCGTGGGGATACAGAAAGCACATTAGAGAGAAAATCCTACAGTGCCAGGGGCTTCTGCTGTCCTGGAACTCTGTGCAGGGGATTATTGGAAAATCGTAATGTTTTTCTTTTCTTTTCTTTTTTTCTTTTTGAGACAGAGTCTCTCTCACTCTGTCGCCCAGGCTGGAGCGCAGTGGCATGATCTTGGCTCAATGTAACCTTCACCTCCTGGGTTCAAGCAATTCTCCTGCCTCAGCCTCCTGAGTAACTGGGATTACAGACATGCACCATCACGCCTGGCTAAGTTTTGTATTTTTGGTAGAGACAAGGCTTTCTCCATGTTGGGCAGGCTGGTCTCGAACTCCTGACCTCAGGTGATCCACCTGTCTTGGCCTCCCAAAGTACTGGTATTACAGGGATGAGCCACCATGCCTGGCCCAAAACTTACTGTTTTTCTAGAATGTTCTTAGCATTGAATGAGCCTCTATATAGTCTGGAGATACTCCTGGCCTAAGCAAGTCTCTTTCTGGCCTCCGCCTCAGTTTTCTGTTTCCTGGCAGAATTTCCTACAGCATTTTTCAAATTATTTTTTTACCTCTGGGTAAAGCAATTTGGACTGAAAATCCAAGTAAGAGAAGAATTAAAATATCCCATCTCAATGGTTATCTAAGAACTGCAAATTGAAACAGTGAGATAACATTAATACTAGTTACCAAAGTAGCAATAATTTTTAATGCACGTGGTAATTGGTAAAGTGTAATTTCAGGCCCTGCTAGTGGCCAGCCCAGTAGCAGAACTTTTCTGACAAGTCATTTGAGGGTCTTAAAGCTTTGTACCATTTGATCTAGTAATTCCATATTGTAAGTGTTATGTGATAATCAGCATCAAAGACAAAAAATTATAACAAATGAAATTCCTGCATCATTACAGAAATCTTGGAGACAACCCAAAAGACTAACAGTACAGAATTGTTAAGTAATCACCATATGTTATGATACAAGACGGTGTGTGCCATAGAATAACTGCTGAATGGGAGGACTTCCTCTATGCGTCACTCTTCTCAACTGTGAAATGAACATAATAATAGAAGTTTCCTCATTAAAGTTGTGAAGATGAATCAATGCTTGTAAAGCAAGGCTACAGCATAGTAAGTGTTCAGGCAACGTTAAGGAGCCCTGGGGAGGGAAGGAGGTCATGGTCTTCCCTGGGCAGTGTGGGCTGCTGTGAACCTGTGTGGGGTCTGCTTGAACTGAATCCATTGTAATGGCCTGGGGGATTCAGTCCCCTGCCCCCTCCTCTTGTCATCTCTCTTTTTTTTTTGTATTGTGCCAGAGCCATGTCAGGGACTGAAGCTGGTGTGGCACAAGAACGCAGGCACTCGGGTCAAGAAAGGATGACCTTGCTGTTGAGTGAGTGGACTGCACTCATCTTCCTGTTGTGACCTTGTCAGTTTCATGTAAAGCAACATTTATGAGTGGGCCCAGTGCCTGTTTGCTTTCAGGGAAACAGCACAGAAATCAGGATCAGTAAATTTGATGTTGAAGTCTTTTTATCCCTTGGACTCCCGTATCCCCCACTCAGGGTCCCACCAGTGCACTGTCACCTCGTCCCTGCAATGGTCCAGCAGCTCTGTTCTGCCTCAGAGAGGCTCTGATAAGCCTCACTGGGTGTGCAAGCCACTGGGCAAGGCTAATAATTTGGTGATTCTTTGAATAAATATTTAAAATATCTACATGGAGAAATAAATTTTTGGTTAATACAAATTTCATGCAGAATGCATTTCTTTAATTTTCTTTTCTTTCTTTTTCCTCTCTCTTTCTTTGTCCCTTTCTTTCTGTCTTTTTTTGAAAGGGCCTTATTTTGTCACCCAGGCTGGAGTGCAATCACATCTCACTGCAGCCTTGACTTCCAGGCTCAAGTGATCCTCCCACCTCAGTCTCCCAAGTAGCTGGGACTATGGGCATGTGCCACCACACCTGGCTAATTCTTGTATTTTTTGTAGGGCCAGAGTCTTGTTATGTTGCCCTGGCTGGTCTTGAACCCCTGAGCTCAAGCGATTCTTTTGCCTCAGCCTCCCGAAATGCTGGGATTATAGGCAGAAGCCACCACACCCTACCTTTTTCTTTCTTTCTTTCTTTTTTTTTTTTAAAAAAACAATTTATTTCCATGGGTAGAAGCAGATCCAACATTTTGAATATATGTTTGTACCACGACTTTTTGTGTGTGCGTATTTGTTCCTTAGCTGCTTTTGCTCTCTGATCTTCTAAACTAAACTCCTTTGGAGGTGCATGAAAGGGCTTGCAATTTAGGTAGTCAACAGCTGGTAAGCGTCAAAGATGCGAACATGATCTGAATCAGCATCGCAGCTGATGGTGATAATGGGCTTTCGGCTGCCAAAAGAAAAAAAAAAAAAAACTCAGACGAGAAAAGTTTTTAAAATTTCCAGTAGGTGGAGCTGTCAGTTTAGCTAGAAGTGTGATGGGCTTAGCTATAAGTTGGATGTTTCAGTGACTCTTAAAATTGCTGCCCAAACCATTTCCTACTTCCTTCAAACCCAGATTATAATTACAACTAGATAACACTGGTGTGATTATTCTCAGTTTCACTCACAAGACTGTAAACTTCATGGAAACGCAACGTCAGGATTCCCAGAGATGTCACTTTGATCTTCTTCCTCTAAATTTAGTTTGTTAACAAAGGAATCATTCTGGGAGCTTATTAAAAATGGATTCCTGGAAACTTTCCCAATCTTGATTTAGCAGTAGTGGGGTGAAGCCAAGTGTTAGTTATCTGTTGCTGTGTAAACCAATCACCCCAAAATTTAGAGGCTTAAAGAACAGTTTCTGTGGGTCAGGAATATAGGAGTGACTTATTTTTGGGTTATGGCTCAGGGTCTCTCGTGAGGCTGCTGTCAGATGTCAGGTGGAGCTGCCTTCATCTGAAAGCTCAACTGGGGCTGAGGGATCCAGTTCTGAGGGTGCTGGAAAGTTGGATCCAGGAACAGTATAGGACAGGGAGGATGTGTTGGTCTGGCTCAGACATATCTGGACATAGGTGCCGTCTGGGCATGGCAGATTATTAAATGTTTGTTCTTTGGCTGGGTGCACCCTGTTGCACAGCAACCCTGAAGCATACAGTCTTTTCCGCCAGCAGGTCCCCTCAGCCTCTAGGCTCCCATGGTCCCCAAACCTGCAGGGTCACTTTGTCTTTCCAGGCTATACTTCTGGGAAGTGTCCCTTTCAAGATGGCTTGAGGTTGGCTCCTTCCCATGTGACCTACATCTGGCCTTGGGAAAACATAAGCATTTGCTCTCCTTCTTCACTCCCCAGAGAGGGGCGGGGAAAGGAGAAACAGTCTCCCGAGGCGTGTCTCTCTGCCTCTTCCACATCTCCCCCGTCATAGGCTGGGGGCAGGTGTGTGTGAGATCTGACAATGGCTTTCTAGTGTCTTGATGGGTCCTGCACCAGTGACCTAATACTTTGCCTGGGAATGTGGGGACCTGGTAACTGTTGTGTTCTCGGCCTTCGAGCATTAATGAAAATCTGATACACAACTCCCTTTCAAGATCCTGTTCCATTTCTCCATGCTCCAAATTTAAAGCCTTTCTAAGCATTTGACTCCAGCACTGGGAGTCTCTTGACCTTCTCCAATTGCATATCGCAGAGTTAAGCTGAACATGGTGCATCAGAGCTCAGTATCCATTCTGGGAGCCACATTCTCCTGCTTCCCTTTCTGTCCTGAGTGGAGACACGAGGGTCAGAAACCATGTTATCCACAATCACTCTTACTCCTCGCTCATCCCATCACTCACCTCACCCTGACAATTTACCTCCTAACTGCTCCTTGAAACTGCCCTCCTCCTGCCTCTGCACTCCACCTTCCAGCATTGCTTTAGTCCAGCCCTTTCTCTGCTCTTCTTCACCCTGATTCAGCTAACTCCTCCTCCTAGACCTGGCATAGCCATCTGCTCCAGGAACCCTTACCTGATAAAATCCCATCCCCTTGCCCAAAGGCTGGGCTGGATCAGGTGGCCCCTCCTACCCTCCCACAGTTTCCTATGTCATCATCGGCCACCTCTTGTGCCTAGCCTTGCATCCTCTCTGCCCACATTTTATTCCAGTCATGGCTTGGGCCACCAGCTTTGAGCAGGTACAAGCTGACTGCATTTCCCTAGCTGTTCTGCCTACCTTGCTTTCTGCCCCTGGGCTTGCCTGACATTGAGGCATGGGATGTCTGCAGAAATGTGCTGGACACTTGTGCATACACAAACTGGGAGGTTGGAGAGTTAACACTCTGAGGGGCTAATGCTTGCCCACTGGGAGACAGGCTGGTGGACGAGTGTTTCCCTCTTCTGTCCTTCAATGAGGCACATCACTCCTCACCACTCCTTAGAGAGCCTCTAGGGGGATCATCCCCAGTTACTTAGAGCATAATGTAGCTTGGTATGAGATTGATGCAAAAGTAATTGCAGTTTTTACCATTGAAAGTAATAGCAGAAACTGCAATCACTTTTGCACCAACATAGTAAAATGTGTATTGGCTTTCCCTGCTGCTCTGGTTTACTCTTCGTATGTCCCTAGTCCCCAGCTCTACTTCTTAGGACCACTTCCTTAAATAAATTAGTGCCCACAATCCCTTAGCTTATGTTTTGCTTTATTTGGGAGGGACATAAGTTATCTTTAACTCAATCACTGCCTTTGTCAAAATAAGAATGTAATAGTTACTCATTTGTATTTCTGTCTCTTCACTTAACTACAAGTTCTTTAAAGAAGAGAGGATATCTCCTTTGTCCTCCAAGTAATGCATAATAAGCATTTGTTCAGTAAATGGCTTAGAGGTAGAAAGAATAGGCTGCAGTTGGGTGTGGTTCAGACCTGTAATCCCAGCACTTTGGGAGGCCGAGGCAGGCGAATCACCTGAGGTCAGGAGTTCGAGACCAGCCTGACCAACATGGTGAAATCCCGGTCTCGACTAAAAATACAAAAATTAGCCAGGTGTAGTGGCGCATGCTGTAATCCCAGCTACTCGGGAGGTTGAGGCAGGAGAATCTCTTGAACCCAGGTGGCAGAGGTTGCAGTGAGCAAAGATTGTGTCATTGCACTCCAGCCTGGGCAACAGAGTGACACTCCATCTCAAAAAAAAAAAAAAAAAAAAAAAAAAGAACAGGCTGCATTTACCCATAGCAGCTAAAGGGCATGGGGTGTAAACCACCCTTGAAAGATAATTTTATGTGTTACCTCATTTAATTCTAATTTAATTCTAGAGCAACCCTAGAAGGTAGGTGCTGTTATTATTTCTATTTTACGGATGAGGAACAAGTTGAGAGAGTTTTTTTTTTGATGCATTCTTACCCCGTCTTGCCCAGGCTGGAGTGCAGTGGCATGATCTTGGCTCACTGCAACCTCTGCCTACCAGGTTCAAGTGATTCTCCTGCCTCAGCCTCCCAAGTAGCTGGGACTACAGGCATGTGCCACCACACCTGGCTAATTTTGTATTTTTAGTAGAGACTAGGTTTCACCATGTTGGCCAAGCTGGTCTCAAACTCCTGACTTCAGGTGATCTACCTGCCTCGGCCTCCCAAAGTGCTGGGATTACAGGGGTGAGCCACTGCCCCTGGCCATGAGTTAGATAACTTACCCAGAGACACACAGCTAAAGGAAAAAGCATCAGAATTTTTAACTCTGGTCTATCTCATTCCCAAGCTGGCCTCTTTTCAACTCAGTTAATTATTGGGGAACTGTGGAGCTTGTTATTACTGCAGGATAAAGTGCTGGTGGAGAGTGCATGGAGGGGAGGTGTCTTCATGGACAGGGGCTGTATCATGAATCTGTCAGGTGGTCTTTATCTTGCTGGCAACGGGGAAACTCTGGAAGCTTAAAACATTTTCTCATTGTAAACTTTTCCAAGCGTCCTGGCGTTAAAAAAAAAAGGCAATTTGAAGAACTTCCACAAGGGGGCAGGCATTGGCAGCCAATGAGAAAATCCGTCTTGGAAAACCAGCGTGGGAATCTTGGTTCAATTTTCTTTTCCTAGTAGGGCCTCTGCTCAGCCCTGTGAGTGGAACTGAGATCGATAAGTCACCTCAAGCACTGGAGACCTGCTGCTGTTCACTTTGCCTTTCCCTCCCGCCCTCCCTTCCTGTCTTCTTCCCTCGCCATTTCTCCCTTCATTCCTCTGGCTTACTTCACAGAAGTGGAAACAGGTTCAAAAATGTTGTAGGTTGGTGCAAAAGTAATTGCGGTTTTTGCCATTAAAAGCTATAGCAAAAACCACAATTACTTTTGCGCCAATGTAATTGTGGATGCTTCCTAAACATCACCAAGTTTGCAACATCGTGAAAACTCAGTCCACCTTCAAACAACAACACATGCAAACAGCAACAGTCACCACGTCAGCAGTGTAGACCTGAGTGTTCACCAACCACGGGAAAAGGTCTCTGCCTAGCCATCACACATCGGGAGTCCCTGTAAAGCATCCATCACCTCTGCACACTTCGGAAATGGTTATTGATTCTACTTTAGGCTCAGGTGACATTTGCTGAATACCTGCCATGTATCAGGCTTGGTGCTGTGAGATCAAGCCTATGTGATTCCACTAAATCTTCATACTCATAGTTTGAGCTAAGTAAGATTTTCCACGTTTACAAATGAGGAAACTGAGTATCAGAGAGGCTAAGATCACAGGATTGGCAGGTTATGAAGCCATATTTAAACCAGATTTTTGAACTTTTACCGTAGTGTTCCTGCCATTAAACCACACTGGATTGGTTGACTGATCATCTCTCTATGGGAGTGTGAATCAGAGTGACAGACGGGGTGTGGAGGGAGATGTGAAGCGGCTTGTTTTCTTTGATGTCAACTAAGCTTAATGCATAGATGGTCTGGAGGGAAAAAGAGGAGTGGAGAGAGAGGTTGTTATAGCTCTAAACTTCAGCTTCCTGACTCCACGTATGGTGAGGGCATGGTAAGGGGGGGGCACAGGGGGGTGGCTGGAGAGCTCAGGTAGGAAGAATGGGTTTGAGGGCCTAGGGTGTGAAAACCCTTGGCTGACCTCCTGCTCAGCCACCTCCTGTCCTGGATAATCCTGGTGGACAGCAGAAGGTTGGGTCCAACAGGAATTTATTCTATGGAACCTCTGTACAGAGAAGCGTGCTAGGGAGCAGGAATTTCAAAATGACCCATTTAAAGTCATGAGTGGAAGATCCAGGGATGGAACTCTGATCTCCCATCTTGAGGGCCTTGAGTGTCCCTTTGCACCAGAGTTTTCCAAAGTGGGATCCACAGTGTGCTCTCTGGCAGGTGTACTGGAGGTATGGGGTGGGTCACAGGTGAATGCTTCCTATTTAATAACATTTGTTTATTTCGAGGAAAATATATGGCAACCACATCAAAACCACGAATCCATGGATATTATTGTGAGGATGAGGCTAAAGTAGACAATGCATAAAAAGTGGACAGATTTAAACATTACCTGAAAAATATACTACATAATGTAATGTACATAGTGTATTAGCTTCCTATTGCTGCTGTAACAAATTACCACCAATTGATTGGTTTAAAACAATATAAATTTATCATCATATAGTTACAGAGACCAGAAGTCTTAAAATCATGGTGGCTGGGCACAGTGGCTCACACCTGTAATCCCATCACTTTGGGAGGCCGAGGTGGGCGGATCACTTGAGCTCAGGAGTTCAAGACCAGCATGGCCAACATGGTGAAATCCCATCTCTACCAAAAATACAAAAAATTAGCAGGTGTGGTGGCTAGTGACTACAATCCCAGCTACTTGGGAGGTTGAGGCAGGAGGACTGCATAGACCTGGGAGGTGGAGGTTGCAGTGAGCCAAGATTGTGCCACTGTACTCCAGCCTGGACAACAGAGTGAGACTCTATCTCAAAAAACAAAAATAGAAGTCTTAAAATCAAGGTGTTGTCAGGGATGCTTTTCTTCTAGGGGCTCTAGGGGAGAATTTGAGTCCTTGCCTTCTCTAGCTTTTAGAGGCCACCTGCCTTCCTTGGCTTAGGGCCCTGTCCTCACAGCACACCTGCTTTTTCTGAGTTTGACCCTCCTGCCTCCCCTCTAATAGGGAACCTTATAATTACATTGGGCCCACCTAGGAAATCCAGGATCATCTCCCCTTTTCAAGATCCTAATTTAATCGCATCTGCAAAGTCCCTTTTGCCATGTAAGGTGCCATATTTACAGGTTCTGGGAATTAGGGCACAAGCATCTTTCGGGAGGTATCGTTCTAGCAGACACGGTATGAGTGTGTGATGTGTGGGGAAGCTTGTGCAGCTCATGTTTGAATGACTGGAGACTGAGGAGGTCTGCTTTACACTCCAGCTGCCTTCTTATGGGCCATTTTTGGACTTGAAGTTGGCTTTCTTGGGATCTGTTTAGGTGCAGGCTTAGGCAGAGGAAAACCTCACTATTTGAGAGCATACTTGCCTATTAATGAGGGCTTCTACTGGAAAGTCCTTTGGAGAGCTGGTAGCCCTGGAATCAAATTTGGAGGTTGAGGGTGCGAAGAGCTGACTGGCTCCAAATAAAAGTGTGAGGAGAGAGCAAAGGGGAATGCACAGCTTTGCTGAGGTCGTGTGAGGAGAGGAACCTTAAAAAACAGGGTGTCTGATATTTAATCTGGATTATTTTCATTCTTGCCATGCAACTGCTCCTTTGTTTCATCTCATGCTTGGAAAAAATCTATAAAAATGCTGTGTGTGTGTGTGTGTGTGTGTGTGTGTGTGTGTGTGTGCATGTGCACGCATGGGCTTGAAAAAATTACTGGCCTCCTCTGGTTAATTTTTTTTTTTTTTTCTGACATGCAGCATTTTTCTGAGATACAGCCTCTCTGTCACCCAGGCTGGAAGTGCAGTGGCACAATCTTGACTCACTGCAACCTCCACCTCCCGGGTTCAAACAATTCACATGCTTCAGCCTCCTGAGTAGCTGGGATTACATGCCCAGCTAATTTTCATATTTTTAGTAGCGACGAGGTTTCACCATGTTGGCCAGGCTGGTCTTGAACTCCTGAGTTCAAGTGATCTGCCCACCTCACCCTCCCAAAATGCTGGGATTACAGGCGTAAGCCATGATGTCCAGCATGGTTAAATTCGTTTTGTTTTTTTTTTTGAGACAAGTTTCACTCTGTTGCCCGGACTGGAATGCAGTGGGGCAAACTGCAGCCTTGACCTCCTGGTCTCAAGTGATCCTCCTGCCTCATCCACCCGAGTAGCTGAGACCACAGGTACGCATCACCACACTCAGCTAATTTTCTTGATTTTTAATAGAAAGGAGGTCTCACTATGTTGCCTAGGCTGGTCGCGAACTCCTGAACTCCAGCCTCCCAAAGTGCTGGGATTATAGGTGTGAGCCACTGTGCCTGGCCCACTGGTTAAACTTTTTATTCCTGCCTCCTTTCTCGCTCCAATTAAAGGAGAGGCTGATTTCCTTATCTGTGTCTTGAGGGACAGACTGTGATGCACAGGCTGAGTAGCTAGGCATAGGCAAAGGCAACTGTGAGAATGAAGCATTTGCAGATATCTCAGGGGATGCTTTGGTTTTCCTCAACATTATCTCAGTTAATCCTCACTGGGATCTCTGAGACCCAGAGAAGTTGGTTTCACAATGACCTTAAATGGACCAGCTGGGATTTTAGTCACAACTGTGGGACTCTAAGGCCAGTTCTGGAATTTGTTGTTGTGGATAAAACATACCTGGTTCCTGCTTTTTGGAAACAGGGTAGTCTCAAATCTCACCTAGACCTCATTGCATTAACTAGATCTTCCAATACCAACTTTAATGAGTCTTCCCTGAGGGCTTTTCACGTGTGGAGAACTAGGTGGAGTGGCAAAGATAAACAAAGCCAGACACCAGTGAATGTGGTATGAACAGATTTTAATCAGTAATGCAGAGGTTTTCTCTTATATGGGGGGATATCTTCCAAGACCTCTAGATAGTACCAAACCCTATTGTATTAGTTCTACGTTGCTGATAATGACATACCAGAGATTGGGGAACTTACAAAGGAACGAGGTTTAATAGATTTATAGTTCCACGTGGCTGGGGAGATCTCACAATCATGGTAGAAGGCAAGGAGGATCAAGTCACGTCTTGTATGGATGGTGGCAGGCAAAGAGAGAACAGAGCTTGTCCAGGGAAACTCTCCTTTTTAAAACCATCAGATCTCATGAGACTTATTCACTATCATGAGAACAGCATAGGAAAGACCCGCCCCCATGATTCAATTACATCTCACCACGTCCCTCCCACAACATGTGGGAAATCAAGATGAGATTTGGGTGGGGACACAGCCAAACCATATCACCTATATACTGGTTTTTTGATCTGATAACCCAGATGCTACTGAGTGACTAATGAGCGGGTGGCACAGGCAATGTGGATACCCTGGACAAAGGCATGATTCATGTCCAGGTACAGAAAGCGCAGAATGGCCTGAGAGTTCATCATGATACCCAGAATGGACATGGAATTTACAATTCATGAATTGTTTATTTCTGGATTTTTTTCCTTCTATATTTTCAGATCACAGTTGCTGGTAACTGAAACCACAAAACGCAAAACCTCAGAAAGGGGCTAACTACTATGCACTATTGAAACAGGGAAGAAGGTTGGGTGTGAACTCAACTTTGATTTGTATGGTGGTGACTGGGCATTTTAAAGGGAGATTGGAATAGGGAGGGGGCGACTGTGGGCTCAGTTGAGTCGGAGAAATGAAAAATTACAAAAAACGGAAAGAGGTTTGTTTGTGCGAAATTCATCTGGGTTTGTTAATTAGCTCTTATTGAAGGTAGGCTCCTATGCTCCCACAGAGACTGGGAGATAGGCCTTGTCCTCAGGTGTTACCGGAACAAACAGTATATTCTTTTGGCAAGCTGGAGTTTTCTCAGGCAGGCACTTCAAGGAAGCTGGAGTTGTCCTAGGGATATGGCTGAGCTGTTAGAAACTAGGTTAGTGTTTGCTCAAGTCTTGCTAGTCTAAGCTTGAGGCCTAGTAGAGAAACGGCTTAGAAGGGCCTGGCTGGAGTTTGGAGAGTCTCAAGGAGAGACTCTTGGTCAGGAGTGTGCTGCAGTGCATCAGGTGTAGTCCTGCACTGTTCCCAGAGTGTGTTCCTCAGAACACCGTTGTGCTGGGATGGTAATAGGTGTCCATGAGAAAAGGGGTCCATAAGTAAGGAAAATATTAAAAGTTAATCCATCATCTATCTATCTACCTATCTATTCTCTATTTCTCATCTATCTATCTATCTATCTTATCTATCTATCTATCTATCTATCTATCTATCTATCTATCTATCTATCATCTATCTATCTCTATCATCTATCCATCCTCTATTTGTCATTTATATCTATCTATCTATCTATCTATCCATCCATTCCTTACAAAACTTCTCAGAGCCTCTAATATGTGCATTGGGGATCTCCAAGAGAGAGATTTCCTTGGGAATCAATATCTAGAGAAAACGTGTGCCTGGCACAGAGCTCTGTGACTGTGTGTGTGGCATGAATGAATGAAGGAGTAAGTGGATATTAGAGATGATGGACTGCAGGCATCTAAGAGAGGAAAGAAAACTTACTGCATCAGTGCACAGCTCAGGACTCTGGTAATGAATGATCAAATCAAAAAGAAAGAAAGAATATTTACTTTTTTTTGAGACAGAGTTTTCCTCTTGTTGCCCAGGCTGGAGGGCAACAGTGCGATCTCAGCTCACTGCAACCTCTGCTTACTGGGTTCAAGTGATTCTCCTGCCTCAGCCTTCCAATTAGCTGGGATTACAAGTGCCCACCACCATACCCACTAATTTTTGTATTTTTAGTAGAGATGGGGTTTCACCATGTTGGCCAGGCTGATCTTGAACTCCTGACCTCAAGTGATCCACCCCACCTTGGCCTCCCAAAGTGTTGAGATTACAGGTGTGAACCACTGTGTTTGGCGGATTATTTACTATGTTAATATCTACTATTTATTAAGCACCTACTATGTGCTGGGCATGATACTAGATGCTTTCTCTATTATCTTTTTTAGTTAAAACAGATCAAGAAATACTAATCATTTGGGATGGTTTTTGAGGGCTTGGTTTATAGAAGTAATCACTATAAAGCAATTGTGATAGTCTGACAAAGACTTAACCTAACCTGTGATCATAATAGGAACAACTAAAGACCAGCTGACCCTTCAAGCCACTTGAAATATTAGCAATTAATGGCAGAGTGTTATGCATAATTAGGCACTACTAGTGTGCAGCTCTTTTTGAAATGTAGCATTTACACTGAATGTCAATCTTTGCTTTCGTCAGGAAACCGCCAGTGTATTGTACATTGCTAAGTGAAAGCAAGAAGCCAGGTTAAATTCTAATTAAACATTATCATTGTTATTTGAAAAATAACAGCTTAGTGTTGTTGTCAAATTGACTTTTATCCGCGAATGGAATTAGAACATTTTGTCATTTTAGGCTGTCTAATACATGTGAAAAACACTTCCCGATAAGCCTTCTTTGACTTTAGTCAAGTTGAAACAAAGAGAATTAATATGGTGAGGATGTAAATGAGGATGTCATTTAGTAAAAGGAAAGGATTATGTTGTATCTGTTTTCCTTTGAGCCTCCACCAATGCTTTGTAAGCAGGCTGGACGTTTTTCTGGGCTGTGAATTTCAAATGTAGCTCCTGTTCCTGCATGGCAGTTCAGTGGGCAAGCTGTTCCCCTTTTCTGTGTGCAATTTTTCTAAACCAACTGTCTGAGCAGGGAAATGAGTGGCCTTTCCCAAGGGGCAGAAGGATAAAAGAGGAAAGAAAACATTGAGTTTTAAGAAAATGTGTCCTGAGAATGAATGTATCCAGAGCTTTGTTAGGATAGCAAGTAAACTTAAGGCAGAGTTGCACATATATAAGGCTGGTAGGGAGGTGGCACGGTGGTGGGCATTGAAAACCAGACAGATTTATCGACTAATTATTGATTGAGTTCTCCTCTGTGCCAGACCCTGGCAGTACAAGACAGTTCCTGCCTTTGAGGCTCTTAGAGTTCACAACTATGAGTAAGACCTACAATTGCAATGGGATTGTGGAGTGGACGGCACAGTCCAAATCGCAAATCTTTTAGTTTCTACCTATGTGATTTTGGACAAATTATTTCACCTGTCTGATTCTCATGTTCTTCATCTGTAAAATGGGGGCACTAGCCTTGACCTCACAGGTCTATTGTGAGGATGAGGTGAAATACTATATTAAAAGATCTAGTATAGTATCCTGAATACACATAGTCAGCCCTCAGTAACCTGCTATAGTATCCTTTGTCTTAATAGTGAAACCACCTTTGCAAAATTATGGCTGAGACAGAGAAAGAGATCTGACCTAACCAACTCCATCTTGCTTCTATTCTCCAAGTTGTCCTTGTTCATTCCAGGGAGTAGGCTGATCTAACTTTGGGAGGAACTTAGTTTATGATTTAAAACAAAGACAATAACAGCCCTTTCCCAAAACAAACTTCCTTCTTGCCTGGGGAGTAGACTGCCTTTGTAGGACTAACAAGTTAGCCACAGGATTAGAAATTATAGTTTAGGGCTAGGCATGGTGGCTCACATCTATAATCCCAGCATTTTTGGAGGCTGAGGTGGGCAGATCACTTGAAGTCAGCGTTTGAAACTAGCATGGCCAACGTAGGGAAACCCAGTCTCTACAGAAAAAAAAAAATTAGACAGGCATGGTCATATACCTATAATCCCAGCTACTCGGGAGGCTGAGGTAGGGGAATCGCTTGAACCTGGGAGGCCAAGGTTGCAGTGAGCTGAGATTGCATCACTGTATTCCAGCCTGGGAGTCAGAGTGAAACTCTGTCTCAAAAAAAAAAAAAGAAAGAAATAGTTTAGAAGTCAGGGAGCTGATGCTACAAGATTCTGACCTTCCCTAAACTGCTCCTAAGATCAGTGGTTGAGATATTTTGCAGACCCTGCCGTTGATGGATCAGCTGGCACCACCCAGATTGATAAACTGGCTCATCTGATCTTGTGGCCCCCATCCAGAAACTGACTCAGTTACAAGAGGACAGCTTCAGTTCCTATGATTTCATCTTGGACCCAACCAATCAGCACTCTTGATTCACTGGCTTCTCCCTACCCACCAAGTTGTTCTTAAAAACTCTGATTCCCCTCTGAGGTCAAGAGATCGAGACCATCCCGGCCAACATGGTGAAACCCTGTCTCTACTAAAAAATACAAAAATTAGCTGGGTGTGGTGGCACGCGCCTATAGTCCCAGCCACTCGGGAGGCTGAGGCAGGAGAATTGCTTGAACCCAGGAGGCAGAGGTTGCAGTGAGCCGAGATCGCACCACTGCTCTCCAACCTGGTGACAGAGCGAGCCTCTGTCTCAAAAAAAAAAAACCAACCAAACAAAAAAAACCCCTCTGATCCCCGAATGTTTGAGGAAACCAATAATAAAACTCAGGTCACCCACACAGCTGGTTCTGTGTGAATTACTCTCTCTATTGCAATTTCCCTGTCTTGATAAATTTGCTCTGTCTAGGCAGCGGGCAAAGTGAACCCATTGGGTGGTTACTATATCTCCCTTTGTAGACTAGGAAACAACTTGGATGAGCAAGGAATGGTTTATATCAAAGGAAGTAGCCACGCCCATCCCAGACCATGGTAAGGAATGAGGAGGTAACACAATGGAAGGATTCTGTCTCTTCTCATTGTGACTGACTTTAAGCACCTCTGGTTAGATGTCATTCTATGTCTGGGGTGATCTCAGGATTATGGTATTGTCCTCTTGTACTGACAATTTTAGCTCACAAATGAATGTTGATTTCATTTATTCTCTTATTCTAGTGACCTTCATTGGCTATGTTGGTAGTATGGGCAAGGGATAGGTGGTCTCGACAGGGGAGTGGGAAGAACCAGTGCTCTGAAGTGGGATTACTTTCTGGCTGCCTGCTCAGGAAAGTTGTTTCACCTTTCTTAACCTCAATTTCCACATCTGTAATATATGGAAATTAATTTCTACCTAATAGGATTGTTGTAATTATTAAATGAGATAATATAATGCTTAAATGAGATAACATATTTAAAAATATAATTCCCCTAGATATAATACATATGCATATGTAGTATATAAAGGGATTGGTACCCAAATCTCTAGATAATATTATATCTCTGATACAGAAGTGGGACAGGGAAGTGTTGGGTAGAGAAGGGCAGGGTCCTTTGCCCACAGACCTAAGTGAGAACAGGCACTCCTCTTTTCACACTCGAATGTTGCATTTTCCAAGACCACTCTGGCCCACCACACCCCCCCATCCTGTGCCCATATAAACCCAAGATCTTACAGGGCACACACACAATGGCTGAATATCGAGACCAGCAGATCAGCAGACCAGCGGTGGTGGAACAATGCAGGAGAGAGAGAGAGAATAGGAGAGCTGTCTAGATGCTGAGGGAAATTCTGTCGGGGGCGGTCAGAGGAGTCCATTCACTGGGCCCCACTCCATGAAAAGATCACATTCCCACTCCATCCCCCTTTCTGGCTCCTCATCCATCTTGCCGAGAGCCACCTCCACCACTCAATGAAACTTTGCTCTCATCTTTCAAGCCCACGTGTAATCCAATTCTTTTGGGACACTGGGCGAGAGCTTGGGATACAGAAGGCTGTCACACTGGCCCCCTGCTGTTGCGATAAGGCACAGCATCTGTTGAGCTGATTAACACACGAGCTGTCTGCAGATGGCAAAGCTAAAGGAGTACACTGTAACACACACCCACTTGGGCTTTGGGAGTCACAGACACCCACCCCTAGATGCTGCTGTGGGGCTGGAGCCCAAAAGTGCTCATCCCAGTTCTTGCACCTGCCCATCTGCACGCTCCCCCTCCTGTAAAGGGTTTGAATTGAGTTGTGGGGTGACCAAACATGTGAGCCACACACCTGTTGCACATCCTGTAAGGGGAATCAAGGAACTCTCCCATTTCATTAGTTTGTTCATGCTGCTCTAGAAAATACCTGAGACTGGGTAATTTATAAACAATAGAAATTTACTCTTAAAGTTCTAGGGGCTGGGAAGTCCAAGATTAAAGTGCCAGCAGATTTGATGTCTGCTGAGGCCTGCCCTTTGCTTCTAAGATGGCACCTTCTAGCTGTGTCCTCAGATGGTAGAGGGCAGAAGGGCAAAAAAGGGCCTTGCTAGTTCCTTCCAGCCCTTTTATAAATGTGCTAATCAAGTTCAGGAGGGTGAGGCTTATGGCCTGATCACCTCATTAAGGCCCCACCTATTAATACTGTAGCATTGGGGAATAATGTTCAACATGAATTTTAGAGGGAACACAAACATTCAAATCATAGCAATATCATAAAAACTGTAAACTCCTTATGCACAAGACTGTGCCTTATTGGAAAGCAATATGGTATCATGGTCAAGTGGGAGCTCTGGAGTTTAAACCTTAGCTCCAGATCACCAACCTACCAGCTGGCCGGCAAACGATGTATCTCTGGAACTCAATTTTCTAAACTTGAACATTAGAATAATAATACCACCCCACAAGTTTTGTGAGAATTCAGTAGTATATAATGAACTTCTGCTTGAGGATGAGGGAGTAGTTGGTAATAGATTAACCCTTCGAATGGCAGAAGTATACAAGCTAAAAAAATTATGAAAAACAGTCGCTTGAAAGCATCAGAGGACAGCCAAAGCCGCAATGAATTTTGGTAATATCTTATTTCTTGATCCAAGTAGTGATTACATAGATTTGTTTCACTTTGTTCAGATTGAGCTGTACATCATAAACTTTTCTTTGTGTGGGCTTTACTTTAGTAAGAAAATTTACTAAGAAAAAGAGAGAATTGGACATTATAACCACTGATTATAGCACTAGAATAGACTTCGTGCATCCAGACATTATCTGGTCTTCTTTTTTTTTTAATGCTTTGGCCTCGTTCTGTTCCCTATACATAGGAGACACTTAGCAGATATATGTAGAAATGAACTGAATGGAAAGTTCTGCTTTTTCATGGTGCCTCTTGAAAATATATTTTCTCTTCTTTTATTCCCTCTTAGAGATCCATTGCCATATCAATTCCTTCCTCTATTGTTCATACAAAGTTGATTATTTTGAAAGAAACCTTAATTGCACACCTTGTCCCTTAGAGGTATCAATTTAATGTTTGCTTTAAAGATATGTCATTTATCCAAAATTGTGATTAAATTATCTGCCAAACTTGGGGTTGAGTTTTCAAACACTCCTTGAACACAATGTCAAATCCATGGATGATGTCCTAATGCTCACTCACTGACACTTTAGTGGCTTCTCCAAGCAACATGCTCTTTACACCGAAATTAAGGGCAGAAGATTTCTATAAAGTGGAGAGAATCTTCAGCAGGTAACAATTTTCTATATATATATGATTTATTGATGAAAAGAAAATTTTAATAAAGTTTAGCTGTTTCCTTCTAATGAAGGGACCGCTGTGCTTTGTAATCCTTGAACTAAAGCAGTAAATTGGGAAGAGCCTTATTTGAACTGAGAATTTGAAGGTGCTCTGGATAAATCAGAAAATGAGGAGGCTTCACTGCCTAGTGGAAAGAGGGGTCAGAGAGTTTTGCTTCCCTCCACTCATCTTTTCCTCCCTTCTTTCAGACACTTTACTTCTGAATAACAAATTGGTGTAGTTCTCCTTTACAAGTGAGTTATAGTTCTTTGAGAGTACCAGCTTTAAGTCTAGGGGGTCCCTCCCATGACACATGGGAATTATGGGAGCTACAATTCAAGATGAGATTTTGGTGGAGTCACAGCCAAACCATATCACCAGGGAACTACATATGAAAACCACAGTGAGGTATCATCTCACCCCAGTTATCATGAAGATAAAAAAAATACTGGCAGGGATGTGGAGAAACAGGAACTCCTACATACCCTTGGTGGAAATGTAAATTAGCACAGCCACTGTGGAGAATAGTATGGCGGGTCATCAAAAAGCTGCAGATAAAACTGTCATGTGAATGTTGGGGATACATGCGGCTAAGCATAGGAGACTTTGGAGACTTGGCTATCTTTAGATGATTCAGCTTCAGGGTAAGATCACCTTCTTCCAACACCATCCCCTTTCCAATTCCCCATCCCACTAAAAGCCACTTTTATCACCCAATATAATCCTCCACATATACTATCCTTCAAGTAGTTCATGTGACCTCTTTCTGAATACTGAACAAGAACTCAGGTGTCAAAAAGAGCATGTGCAGGAGGCTGTCACCCTGACACTTCACTGAGCTTCTAACATTTAGCCATCTATGGACTGCAGGCTGAGTGAAATGAGCCACTCCAGTTTCTGCTCACAAAGGGGGTCAAGGTCAAGGAAACAATCCCTCAGTCCCAATACAAAAAAATAATAAATATTTGCCATGACAGATATGTTAATTGCCCTGATATGATCACTATACTTTATATATGTATTGCAATATCACTAAGTATGCCATACATATGTACAACTCTGTGTCAATTAAAAAAATTAAAAATAAATAAATAAATAAACTAAAAAGAAAGAGAACTGATGTTTCAGTGTAAGTCTTAAGGCCTGAAAAGATCAATGTCCTGGCTTAAAGCAGTTAAGCAGGAGGAGTTTCCCCTTGTTGAGCCTTTTTGTCCTTTTAAGGTCTTCATTTGATTGGATGGGGTCCTCCCACATTAGAGAAGGCAATCTTCTTTTCTTAGTCTACTGATTCAAATGTTAATCTCATCCAGAAACACCCTCACAGACACAACCAGTATAATGTTTCACCAGATATCTGGGCATCTAATGGCCCAGGCAAACTGACACATAAAATTAACCATCACAATGGATTATCCACAAAAGGGCAGCTATCTTTCTAAGGGGAATTCACTACTAGCTTTTGAAGCATTCTTTCCTCTTTGTCACATATATTATCCTACGTGGATCTGGTCATTCATTTATTCATCAAAGACCTTCTGAGAGCCTGTTGTATGCCAGACACTGCTTTGGATACTGGGGAGATAGTGAACAAAGTAGACTTATTGCATAAAAAAAGTACACACTAGCAGTATCCTAATTTTGTGTAAATGGCTCCTGAAAATGTGCATAAAATAAAATGTAAGAAAATCTAAACATTAGGCTTATCTAGTATAAGGGAGGGTTCACTCAAAAAAAGCTAAGAAGTATTATAAAACCTCTATTGGCCAGCATGGTGGCTCACACCTGTAATCCCAGGTGAGCGGATCACGTCAAGAGATGGAGACCATCCTGGCCAACATGGTTAAACCCCATCTCTACTAAAAAGTACAAAAATTAGCGGGGCATGGTGGTGCATGCCTATAGTCCCAGCTACTCAGGAACCTGAGGCAGGAGAATTGCTTGAACCCGGGAGGTGGAGGTTGCAGTGAGCCGAGATAGTGCCACTGCACTCCAGCCTGGCGCCTGGCAACAGAGAGAGACTTTGTCTCAAAAAAATAAAAATAAAAAAGTAAAAAAGCCCTCTATTTATATCTTGCCTTTTAGTCATAATTTTGACAACAGATTCACAACTTTTCAGAATATTTTTAAATTTGCTTTTATATTTGTGTTTCTATAATTGAACACACAATCACTCATGGTAAGCCCCATGAGTGTGTATTTGAAGCTAAAGATGTGTCACTTTAGACACACATAATGGTCTCCATCTCTACCTCAGTTCTAATAGGTTTGTGATATTTACAGTTCTTATCAGAGTATTTGGATTTTTATTTTTCAGGTTTTCACTTACTATATGACATAAAGACCAATGCTCTGTAACTAAACAAAATAATCTTTATACACTGGTTACTTAGTTATGAGCATTTTGTTAAATGCCTTATGATTATTATCTTCTTAAATCCTGGGATAGGAGTGCGTCTCTGGACCACGTTATAGAACTGAATTCTGTTCAATGAGTTATTACAGAGAAAGGGAAGTTGATGAAGTTGAAAAGATTATCATGGCATAATGAATAGCACACAAAAGACATGATTAGCATGAAAAAAATTCAGCTTATTCAACCAGAACTGTAGTTACTCTAATGAATAAATGATCCCTTGATTGTACTTTCAAGTAATACCAAGTCTAAAAATGGCTGTTAAACCAATGACTTCTAAGTTTTAATTGATTTGGAATGAATATGTGGAGCTCCATTATCATAAGCCAGACCAATGTAGTTGAGATGCCCATTTTCCCACTATTCCTAGCCCTGACGTTGGCTAAACTGCTCAACTCTTTGAGCCTCAGTTTATTTTTCTGCAAAATGTGAGCAATCCTAAGAAATTCAAAGGATATGAAAGGACAAAATAATTTATCCTTTAATAAAGGATACAATAAAGTTTAATAAATAAAAGAACATACAATTTGAAACATGGAATGTCATAGTTGTTTGAAAAATACCTGTGCTTCTATTTCCTGCCATCAGGTGTATTGTAAGTATTTGATGAATATTTGTTGGAGGTGTTGAATTCTAATATTGATAAGCAAGAGAGGCATTGTATTAAAATTAGTTATTGAATTTGGTGTTAAATAGTTTAGAGCTGCCTCTTTATATATTTTAATTTCAGCCTAAAAATTTCCATGTACATCATGAACTATAACCTAAATGGAGGCGTAAACAGACTGTAACCTACTCTTGTGCCAATCACTGAGTTTTGGCCAATCAAAGGGTGCCAACTGTTCAAACCACATTCAAATAAGGTACATGCCTGAGCTGTCACCAGTCCAGCTGTTTCTATACCTCACTTCCGTTTCCTGTGTGTCACTTTCCTTTTTCTGTTCACAAATCTTCTTCCATCCTGTGGCTGCTCTGTAGTCTCTGAGCCTACTCTGGCTCTGGAGGCTGGCTGATTGGTGAATCATTCTTTGCCAGATTAAACTCTGTTACATTTGCTTTGGCTAAGGTTTTCTAACATTGGAAAGAGGGCTGAAACCTTTCAAACTTCACTCTTGAATCTTCTTTCCCTGGTCAGGGAGCTCTTCAAGAGTAGATGTCCTGAAATGGCCAATTATTTTTCTAATTGTTTTGTTTCTTTCCAAATCAACTAGGCTAAAACACCTCTGAAAAATAAATAGGCATACAGCATCCCCCCAACCCCATAAATAAGATTGTAGGTGAGAAAGGCAGGGATCTGCGCTTCCCCTTCTGATCTGTGCCGGGGAGGTTTCTGCTTCAGGGGATGTGGAAGAAGCTGGTCTTGGCTTAGTCTTCTTAGTTTAGTCTTTGGCGGGAGCAGCAAGCTGCCTCTTCTAATCTGCCTTCCCTCTGTCAAGTGCATGTAGTGGTTTATGGCACTGATTTACGAGAGGGATGGGTTTGATGGGTGGAACGCTTGTACATTTTTAACTTATAAAGTCCTTGTGAGGCAGGCACAGTGCCATATGACTGCAATCCCAGAATATTGGGGGGCTGAGGTGGGAGGATCACTTGAGGCCAGGAGTTGGAGACCAGCCTGGGCAATATAGTGAGACTCTATTTCTACCAAATAAAAAAAAATAGCTGGGTTGTGGCACACACCTGTAGTCTTAGCTACTCAAGAGGCTGAGGTTGGAGGATTGCTCAAACTTAGGAGTTTGAGGCTACAGTATAGTGGGCTATGATCATGCCACTGCATCCCAGCCTGGGCAACACCACAAGACCCCGTGCCTAAAAATCAATAACCAAACAGTTCTTGTGAAACCCTTAGAAGTGGCAGTACAAGAGCTTATCAATATCTGTTTTTTCTTTTCTTCCTGGGTCCACAGAGGATTATATTTCCTAGCTCCCTTGCCAGTAAGTAGAGCTATGTGTCCAGTTTTGACCAAAGGGCTGTGGCTGATGCAACGCTTCAGAGCCCAAGCATAGAACATACAGACGTGAGACCGCCACACTGTCTCTTCAATCTTGTCTTGAGATGTTAGAGCCCACAAGGCAAGGGACATGTAGTTTGCTGAGTTATGGCATTGACCTTAGTTATCCTGGAGAGCTGCCCAGAGCTACAGTAAACATGGCAAACATGAGAAGTAAACTATTATGGCATGAAGGCACTGAAATTTGAGGGCTATTGGTTACTGTCTCATAATTCGTCAGTTTATTCTGACCAGTTGAGCCTCGTGGGGAATGTCTGAAATGGGGTAGAAGCTTTTCTGTGCTACCAACAAAATAGCATAAAATTGTGCCAAATAGTCCACTGGTAAATGATGGAGAATCATGACTGGAGGAGGGAAATGAGAAGGAAAGCAATGAATCTGGAGAAGCTAGAACAGAATTACTGTCTAAAATAATGCCCAATTGCTTTTTCTGGGTTTTGAATTAGCCTATACCCTTCCTGTATTCCAAGATTCTCAAATTAATTCTTTGCCTATCTCAAAGGAATCCCCCTGAAGACCATTGTTTTTGAAATGCCTTTAAGATTCCTCACAGCAGAAACCAGCTCAGTGCCTGTCTGTCGCCAAGTTTCTTTGCAAGCCAGGAATGATAATCATATACTTTAAACTATCATTCTTCCTTCACTTGAAGTGAACAAATTTGGGTCAACAAATAAGGATGGGAGCTTACATCAAGTGACTGTTTTTGGCTGCAGGGATACCAAGATGAAGAAGGAATGATCCTGCCCTCGAGGAGCTCACAGTCTCATGGAAGAGAACAATGCAGATATAAATGGCTGTGGAACAAGTTAGCCTGGGGAAGCGCTTCAGTAGAGGCATAAACAGAAAAAGTCAGGGTCCAGAGTGGGAGAGGTCTGTTCTGTTTGTCGGGGAGGGTTCTGGGAAAGCAAGGCTGTATTTCAAGTTAGTAATTGAAGGATGACAAAGACTTTGATGATTTTCTGTGAGGTATGAAAAAACACCATTGTTGTTCTCTCTAGCTTTAGGAGTTTTATTCCTATGCTGCAGAAACACCAGCTCAGGAGACATGGAATTTAAGCACTTTCAAAGCACATATAACCAGAGACCTGGTCTAATGGGAAAATAGTCATAACATTGTCACTAAATGCAATAACTTGCTGATATATTTTGCTCAATTGCCCTTATTAATGATACATCAATCTTTTTTGCTTCCTGAACTAAAAAAAATCTTGCAGAATTTTACTCACACACATACACACCTAGTTTTTGGCTTTTGGCAGACTTCCTAAGTGGAGAGTATTTTCCATATCTGGTTGTTGACATGTAGATTTTGAAATTCAACAACGGTGGATACATGTAAGAGGGAGAGGAGACTGAGAACGTATCCTCCATGACATGTAAAGGTCCATGTTTCTTAAAAGGTGGCCCCAGCCAGGCACAATGGCTCATGCCTGTAATCCCAGCACTTTGGGAAGCTGAGGTGGGAGGATCACCTGAGGTCAGAAGTTCAAGACCAGCCTGGCCAACATGGTGAAACCCTGTCTCTACTAAAAATAAAAAAAAAATACATAAAAAACAAAATTAGCCTGGCACAGTGGCATGCACCTGTAGTCCCAGCTACTCAGGAGGCTGAGGCAGGAGGATCACTTGAACCCAGGAGGCAGAGGTTGTAGTGAGCCGAGATTGCGTCACGGTACTCCAGCGTGGGTGACAAAGCAAGACTTCAACTCAAAAAAAAAAAAAAAAAAAAAGTCAGTCCCTAGAACACTGTTTTTGGATACATTAATAAATGTGGTATAAAAAAGGACTATGTGATGTGTTTTTCATCAGTGTCACAATCGTCAATTTATTACCTCTCAGCTCCAAATTCACCCTTTTGTTGTGAAGCCTTAAGCATTCCTCTTTTGTAGCAAGCATGGTATTAAGCTTTGTCAGTAGAGGAAGACTGAAGAAACATTGCAGGAGGAGGGGGATTCTCTTCCTGGTTCCTGCCAGCTGCAGCCACACCTTTTCCAACAAGGTCTGAATCCCAGCCTTGGTGAGGCCTCAACTTCCAAGTTTGCCTTTCTTTGGATGCTCTTCCTTGGCCCTGGAGTATTCTTCAGTATTTTCTCACATTTCTATAGTTACTCCCCTGTCATTTTATTTTATTTTTTTGTTTGAGATAGAGTCTCACTCTGTCACCCAGGTTGGAGTGCAGTGGTGCAATCTTGGCTCATTACAACCTCCACCTCCCAGGTTCAAGCCATTCTCTTGCCTCAGCCTCCTGAGTAGCTGGGATTACAGGTGCCCACCACCACATCTGGCTAATTTTTGTATTTTTAGTAGAGACAGGGTTTTGCCATATTGGCCAGCCTGGTCTTGAACTTCTGACCTCAGGTGATCCACCCACCTTGGCCTTCCAAAGTGCTGGCATTACAGGCTTGAGCCACCGCGCCTGGCCCCCTTTTATGTTTAATAAGCGTTTATAGGCCAGGCGCGGTGGCTCAAGCCTGTAATCCCAGCACTTTGGGAGGCCGAGGCGGGTGGATCACGAGGTCAAGAGATCGAGACCATCCTGGTCAACATGGTGAAACCCCATCTCTACTAAAAATACAAAAAATTAGCTGGGCATGGTGGTGCATGCCTGTAATCCCAGCTACTCAGGAGGCTGAGGCAGGAGAATTGCCTGAACCCAGGAGGCAGAGGTTGCGGTGAGCCGAGATCGTGCCATTGCACTCCAGCCTGGGTAACATGAGTGAAACTCCGTCTCAAAAAAAAAAAAAAAAATAAGCGTTTATATTAAACTCTCCCTGTTCAAGTTATTGTATAGCTCCTGTCTCCTTGTTAAACTTTGAATGATCGAGTCAGGACAGGAGATAACAGCAGTTCCCAAAACTTTATTCTCAGATCCCTTTATACTCTTAACATTATTAAAGACCCCAAATAAATTCTATTTATCTAGGTTATATCTATTGATATTTGCCATATTAGAAAGTAGAACTGAGACATTTAAAAAACTTAAAAAAATAATTCCTTGAAAAATGATAAATGAATTACATGTTAAAGAATATTGAAAAATACTTAATTTTTCAATACAAAGAGTATTAGTGAGAAGAGTAGTATTGTTTTACAATTCTGCAAACATCTTTCATGTCTGGCTTAATAAAGGAGAGCTGGATTATAATATCTACTTCTGCAATCTGCTGTGAGAGGTTGCTTAGCTGGAAATTTGTGAAGAATATCTAGCATCTCACAGATATGTAGTTGTATAGGGAAAAATATTTCAATAGCCTTTTTAGCTAATTGTGGATATTTATCTTTGATGCTGCACCAACGTTCAAGCGGTAGTTTTTATGAGGTTGGCTGTAATGTGGAATCTAAAATTAAAATTAATTGATTTATCTTGTACTTTGAGTGACTTTGTACATGCTTTGGTCATTGGAAAAATACTGGTTTGTTGTGTTGGGAGATCTAGATGTTGACATTTTTCTTGCTTTAAAAAATAATTTCAGTAGACTTAGGGGTGTATATGTGCAGGTTTGTTGTGTGGATTTATTGTATAACTCTGAGGTTTGGGGTATGGACGATCTCACAACCAGGTAGTGAACACAGTACCCAATAGGTAATTTTCCATCCCCTGCCACTCTCCTTCTCTCCTTTCTCTAGTAGTCCCCTGTGTCTATAATATGGTTATTATATCCATAATCTCATCTTGAATTATAAATACCCACCTCTTATCTTGACTTGTAATCCCCATAATCCTCATAATCCCAACCGTGTGAAGTGACAGACCAGGAAGAGGTAATTGAATCATGGAGGTGGTTTTCCCATGCTGCTCTCGAGGCAGCGAGTGAGTTCTCATGAGATTTGATGGTGTTATGAGAGGCTCTTCCCCCTTCATTTGGCACTTCTCCTTCCTGCTGCCTTGTGAAGAAGGTGCCTTACTTCCCCTTCAAGTTCAGCCGCGATTGTAACTTTCCTGAGGTCTTCCCAGCCATGCTGAACTGTGAGTCAATTAAACCTCTTTCCTTTATAAATTACCCAGTCTTGGGCAGTTATTTACAGCTGTATGAAAATGGACTTACACGGTAAATTGGTACTGCAGAGAGTGGGGTGCTGTTATAAAGATAACCCCAAATGTGGAAGCAACTTTGGAGCTGGATAATAGGCAGAGGTTGGAACAGTTTGGAGGGCTGAGAAGAAGACAGGAAGACGTGGGAAAGTTTGGAGCTTCCTAGAGACTTGTTGAATAGCTTTGACTAAAATGCTGATAGTGATATGGACAATGAAGTCCGGGCTGAGGTGGTCTCAGTTGGCGATGAGGAACTTGTTAGGAACTGAAATAAAGGTGATTCTTGTTGTGCTTTAGCAAAAAGATAGGTGGCATTTTGCCCTTGCCCTAGAGATCTGTGAAACTTTGAACTTAAGAGAGATGATTTAGAGTATCTGGGAGAAGACATTTCTAATCACCAAAGTGTTCCAGAGATGACTTGGGTGCTTGTAAAAGCATTCAGTTTTATGCCTTCACAAAGAGATGATTTGAAATTAGAACTTATGTTTAAAAGGGAAGCAGGGCATGAAAGTTTACAAAATTTGCAGTCTGATGATGTGATAGAAAATATAAACCCATTTTCTGTGGAGAAATTCAAGCTAGCCGCAGAAATGTGCATAAGTTAATGAGGAGCCAAATATTAATTGCTAAGACAATGGGGAAAATGTCTGCAGGACATCAGAGGTCTTCATGGCAGCTCCTTCCATCACAGGCCCAGTGGCCTAGGAGGGAAAAATGGTTCTGTGGTCTGGGCTCAGGGCCTTGCAGCTTTCTGCAGTCCCAGAACTTCATGCCCTGCAACCCTGCTGTGGCTAAAAGGGGCCAATGTACAGCTCAGGCTGTTGCTTCAGATGGGGAAAGCCCCAAGCCTGGGTGGCTTACATGTGGTGTTGAGCCTGAAGGTGCATATAAGTCAAGAACTAAGGTTTGGGAACCTGCATCTAGATTTCAGAGGATGTATGAGAATGCCTGGATGTCCAGGTAAACATTTGATGCAGGAGCAGAGCCCTTGTGGAGAACCTCACCTAGAGTAGTGTGGAAGAGAAATGTGGGGATGGGATCCCCACAAGGAGTAGCTATTGGGGCACTGCCTAGTGGAGCTGTGAGAAGGCCATCGTTCTCCAGACCCCAGAATGGTAGATCCACTGACACATTGCACAGTGTGCCTAGAAAGGCCACAGACATCCAGCTGCCATCCCGTGAAGGCAGCTGGGAGGGGGGCTGTGCCCTGCAAAGCTTCCTAAGGCTGTGGGAGGCTACCTCTTGCATCAGTGTAACCTGAATGTGAGACATGGAGTCAAAGGAGATCATTTGGAACTTTAAGATTTGACTGCCCTGCTGGAGTTGCATGGGGTCTGTAGCCCTTTGTTTGGACGAATTTCTCCCGCTTGGAATGTGTGTATTTACCCAATGCCTGTACCTGCATTGTATCTAGGAAATAACTAACTTGCTTTTGATTTTATAGGCTCATAGGTGGAAGGAACTTGCTTGTCTTGTCTCAGATGATGCTTTCAGCTTGGACTTTTGAGTTAATGCTGGACTGTATTAAGAGTTTGGAGGACTGTTGAAAAGGCATGATTGTGTTTTGAAATGTGAGGACATGAGATTTGGGAGCAGCCAGGGATGGACTGATATGATTAGGCTTTGTGTCCCACCTCAAATCTCATCTTGAATTATAATC
The DNA here is from genome assembly GCF_001604975.1 of Cebus imitator. Taxonomy (NCBI): domain Eukaryota; kingdom Metazoa; phylum Chordata; class Mammalia; order Primates; family Cebidae; genus Cebus; species Cebus imitator. Next base: position 4,229,614 of record NW_016107442.1, read on the forward strand.
CCCATAATACTCATGTGTCAAGGAACAGACCAGGTGGAGGTAATTGAATCATGGGGCAGTTTCTCCCATGCTGTTCTCATGATAGTGAGAGAGTTCTCATGAGATCTGATGGTTTTATAAGAGGTTCTTCCCTCTTTACTTGTCACTTCTCATTCCTGCCACCTTGTGAAGAAGGTGCCTTGCTTTCCCTTTGCCTTCTACCAAGATTGTAAGTTTCCTGAGGGTTTCCTAGCCATGCTGACCTGTGAGTCAATTAAACCTCTTCCTTTATAAATTACCCAGTCTCAGGCAGTTCTTTACAGCAGTGCGAAAACTGGCTAATATAGTCTATTATGTCTATTATGTCCATGAGTACCTAATGTTTAGCTCCCACTTATAAGACCATGTTGTATTTGGTTTTCAGTTCCTGTATTAATTCACTTAGGATAATGGCCTCCAGCTGCATTCGTGTTGCTGCAAAGGACATGATGCTATCCTTCTTTTTTGACTGTGTAGTAGTCCATAGTGTCCATGTACTATATTTTCTTTACCCACCATTGATGGGCATCTAAGTTGATCCCATGTCTTTGGTATAGTGAACACTGCTGCAGTGAACAAATGAGTGCGTATACCTTTTTTGTAGAACAGTTTATTTTCCTGTGGTTATGTAACGAGATGTCTGGGTCAAATGGTAATTCTGTTTTAAGTCCTTTGAGAAATCTCCAAACTGCTTTCCAAGTGGCTGAACTAAGTTACATTACCACCAACAGTATGTAAGCATTTCCTTTTCTCTGCGGCTTTGCCAGCATGTTATTTTTTTGGCTTTTTCATAATAGCCATTCTGACTGGTGTGAGATAGTATATCATTATGGTTTTGATTTGCATTTCTCTGATGATTAATGATGTTGAGCAATCTTTGTATGCCAGTTGGCTGCTTGTATGTCTTCTTTTGAGTAATGTCTGTCATGTCCTCTGACCTTGTTTTTTTTTTTTTTTTTTTTTT
>NW_016107442.1:4230876-4256596 GCF_001604975.1 Cebus imitator
TTTTTTTTTTTTTTTTGCTTGTTGAATTGTTTAAGCTCCTTACAGTTCCTGGACGTTAAACTTTTGTTGGATACATAGTTTGCAAATATTTTCTCCTATTCTGTAGGTCATCTGTTTGTAAAGTATATTTTTGGTTTTGTTACAGTTGCTTTTGGGGACTTAGCCATAAATTATATATTTGTCAAGGCTAATGTTGAGAAGAGTATGGAAAATTCCAGGTTTTTGTCTGGAATTTTTTTTTTTTTTTTAGACGGAGTTTCACTCTTATTACCCAGGCTGGAGTGCAATGGTGTGATCTTGGTTCACTGTAACCTTCTCCTCCGGGGTTCAAGCAATTCTTCTGTCTTAGCCTCTTGAGTAGCTGGGATTACAGGCATGTGCCACTGTGTCCAACTAATTTTGTATTTTTAGTAGAGATGGGATTTCTCCATGTTGGTCAGGCGGGTCTCGAACTCCTGACCTCAGGTAATCTGTCCATCTCGGCCTCCCAAAGTGCTGGGATTACAGGCGTGAGCCACCACACCCAGCCTATCTGGGATTTTTATAATTTGAGGTCTTATATTTAAATTTTTAATTTATCTTGAGTTAATTTTTTGGTATATGGTGAAAGGTAGGGGTTCAATTTCATTTTTCTGGATATGGGTACCTGGTTCGCTCAGCATCACTTATTGAATAGGGAGTCCTTTCCCCATTGTTTATTTTTGTTGACTTAGTCAAAGATCAGATGGTTATAGATATGTGGCTTTATTTCTGGGTCCTTTATGTATTTGTTTTTGCACACTGCAGTCTTATGCTATTTTGGTTACTGCAGTTTTATAGCATAGTTTGATAACAGGTAATGGGAAGCCTCTAGCTTTGTTTATTTTGTTTGTTTGTTTGTTTTTGTTTGGTTGTTGGGTTCTTTTCTGGTTTCACATGAATTTTACAATAGTTTTTTTTTTTTTCTCATTCTGTGAAAAATGATTTTGGTAGTTTGATAGGGACAGCATTGAATCTATAGATTGCTTTGGGTAGCATCACCATTTTTAATGATATTGAATCTTCCAATACATGAATATGGAATGTTTTTCCATTTGTGTCATCTACAATGTCTTTCAGCAGTGTTTTGTATTTCTCCTTGTGGAGATCTTTCATCTCCTTGGTTGGATGTATTCTTGGGTATTTTATTTTTTATTTTATTATTTTATTTGTGACTATTGTAAATGAGATTGTGTTCTTATTTGGCTCTTAGCTTAAATATTATTGGTGTATAGAAGTGCTGCTGATTTTTGTACCCTGATTTTGTATCCTGAAACTTGACTGAAATACCTTTTTTAGTTCTAGGGTCCTTTTTATGGAGCTCTTAGGTTTTCTGGGTATAGAATCATATTGTCAGAAAAAAAGATAATGTGACTTATTTTTCTATTTGGATGCCTTTTCTTTCCTTTTTTTGCCTGGCTGCTCTTGCTAAGAGTTCTAGTACTATCCTGAATAGGAGTGGTAAGAGTGGGCATTCTTGTCTTATTCATGTTCTTAAGGGAAATGCTCCTAGCTTTTGCCCATTCAGTATGATGTTGGCTGTTGGCTTGTCATAGATGGCTCATATTATTTTGAGGTATGCTTCCATCAGGCCTAATTTGTTACTTTTCTTTTTTTCTTTCTTTCTTTCTTTTTTTTTTTTAAGATGGGGTCTCACTGTGTTGCCCAGGCTAGAGTGCAGTGGCACAATCTTGGCTTAGTGAAACCTCTGCCTCCCAGGTTCAAGTGATTCTCCTACCTCAACTTCCTGGTAGCTGGGATTACAGATGTATGCCACCACACCCAGCTAATTTTTGTATTTTTAGTAGAGACAGGATTTTGCCATGTTGGCCAGGCTGGTCTCGAACTCCTGACCTCAAGTGATCTATCTGCCTCGGCCTTTCAAAGTGCTGGGATTACATGTGTGAACCACTACACCTGACCCACATTTTCTTATATAATATGAGAAAACCCACATTCGTTGACATTACCACAGATCTTATTAGGAGAAAATATTTAAGTATTAGCAGCCATCAAGCTCACAGTGGCAGATACAAGTTTTTTTAAATGCTAAGATTCACTTGAAAATCCCAAGTTTATCATTGGCAAGAATATGTTTGCCAAATAATTAAGTCTGAATTACTGTAATTTGTCTGTCAGTCATCCTTATAAATAAGAAATTTTTTATAAATGGAAAAGTAGCTAATTCAGTTTGTAGCTCAAACAATGATAAGCATTTTTTTCTCATGACAAACCATAGTATTTTGGTATGCAGTGAAAGAGCTTTATGACTACATTACATTTCATCTCAAAGAATATTAAGATGTGTACTCAAAAGTGAGATTAAAAAAATTAGTCTTTTTTCTGTTGCATTAAGTGATAAGGAAAAACTTGCATTTTATTTATTTATTATTGGTTTTATTTTTTAATTTTTGGAGACAAGGTTTTGCTCTGTCACCCAGGCTGGAGTGCAGTGGCATAATCCTGGTTCACTGCAGCTTCAACCTCCCAGGCTCAAGTGATCCTCCCACCTCAGAGTCCCAAGTAGCTGTGACTACAGGCATGCACCACCATATTTAATTTTTTATTTATTGAAGAGATGGGGTCTTGCTATGTTGCTCAGGCTGGTCTCAAACTCCTGGACTCAAGCTCTCTTTCTGCCTTGGCCTCTCAAAGTGCTGGGATTATAGGCATGAACCACTGTTAAAAAAACTATGATTGCATGGGGGTGAAAACTACAATGGCTAATTAAGTAGTTTGGTATTCTGCTGTGACTTGTGATAAGGACCAGCCATTTTACTCATTGCTATCATTTGGATATTTGACCCTCCAACCCTTATAATGAAATTTGATTCCCAGTGTTAGAGGTGGGATGCAGTAAAGGTGTTTGGGTCACAGTGGTGGATCCCTCATGAATAAGTTAAGGCCTTCCTTGGGTGGGAGATGAATGAGTTCTCACTCTGTTAGCTCCTGAAATAGCTGTTATTTATAAAAAAAGTTGGCACCTCCCCTCTCTCTTTCGTCCTGGCTATGTGATCTCTGCACATGCCAGCTCCTCTTCTCCTTCCACCATGAGTAGAAGCAGCCTGAGACCCTCACCAGAAGCAGATGCTGGTGTCATGCTTCTTGTACAGCCTGAAGAAACATAAACCAAATATACCTTTGTTTCTTTATAAATTACGCAGTCTCAGATATTCCTTTATAGCAACACAAATAGATGGAGACTCACCATTACTTTCACACCATTAATGTAAATGCCAACATGATGAAAAAGGCAAACGATGTCTCAGTATTATTGCAAAAACACTTTTAGCTGGGAACAATGGCTCATTCCTATAATCCCAGCACTTTGGGAGGCTGAGGTGGGTGGATCAACAGAGGTCAGGGGTTCAAGACAAGCCTGGCCAACATGATGAAACTAAAGTACAAAACTAAAAATACAAACTAAAAATATAAAAATTATCTGGGTGTGGTGGTGCATACCTGTAATCCCAGTTACTTGGGAGGCTGAGGCGGGAGAATCACTTTAACCCAGGAGGCGGAGGTTGCAGTGAGCAGAGATTGCACCATTGCACTCAAGCTGGGTGACAGAGTGAGACTCCATATCAAACAAAACAAAACAAAACAAAAACTAGTTTTGACTTAATGAATACCATGACAGAGTCTGAGGACCCACAGGAGTTTGAAGACTGCACTTTGAGAACTGCCAGGCTAGTTATGCTGTAATGACAAATGACCGTAGAACTTCAGCAGCTTAAACTATAAGGGCCTATTTCTTGTGCATTGCTGTGTCTGTCCCACAGACCATGGCTGACTGACGGATGAAATGAGTACTTGGACACAGGTATCCTGTGTAAGAGCAGCTAGGGGACTGCCTGAGTCTAGTGGCCAAAGTGCAGCAGCCCTGAGAAGCTGGAGCTGCTTCCTTTTATTCAGCGCTGGCATAATGCCGAAAGCCTGCAGCAAACACAATCTGCGGCTAATTAACATTTATTGTTCCCCTTTTAGGGAACATCCAGCTCAGATGATCAAAGGTCAGTTCCTGGTCAACAAGCCTGTGTAAGATAAATTTGTCTACACTCCCTTGTACCTACTCATTGCCCTCTGCCTCAGGGTTATAGAACAGCTGCCTTCAGCTGCTCTCCCCCAGGGCTTTGCAGAGCCTCTGACCTTTCAGAAGGCCTGCTCTTTTCCCTATAGTTTCTCCCACCACTTTGACCGATCTCCTACAGGGCATACAACCTGCCATGGTGCAATGACTGCAAGTTTGTTCTATGTCATCTCACTCCAGGACCCTGTATGTGGACTAGGCTGCTTCTGGAATACTGATGACTGCCATGGCAGAGGAAAGGGACAAGAGGAGCTGTGAGCTGGCTCTTAAAGCTTTGCCAAGGCATGACCACATAAGTGATACATATCACTTCTGCCCATTTCACTTGAGTTTATTAGTGTAGAGATGTATATTCTTTTAGCAAGAGACAGTGGAAGCATGGCAAACAGTTTTACAACCTGCCACAGTGGTCATAAAAGATTAGAAAACATTACGTAAAACACTCCTTTCCTAGAAATTCACAATAAACAAAGGCATTAAAAGACATGGAGAGATCCTGCAGTAAAGAAACACTGTGCATTTGGTTTAATTGAAGGTGGGTTACTGAGAGGAAATTTTAGATTTAAGATCTGACGCTCATTGCCCCCTTCCTGTTTGACCCTCTGCTGGTCCTGGGAGGTGAAAATGGCAGCCTTGACCAATCCTTTCCCATGTATTCAATAACAGGTTAAACAGCACTGGGATCATTACTTAGTAACTGACCAGTTGGGCTCAGTGACTGACCAAATGAGTCTCTCTTCAAGACTTATCTTATTATTACTCGCTCCTGTGCTGGAGCACAAGGACCCTGGATGGAACCACTTGTGTACCCAAAGACTGTCACTGATACAGAAGCAGGACAGGGCAGGGAAGTGCTGGGAAGGGAAGGGCGTGGTCCTGGCTAGGTCTGCATTCCTGGGCCTGTGCTCATAGACCTAGGTGAGGACAGGCATTTCTGTTTTCCTGCCCAAATGTTGCATTTCCCAAGACCACCCTGGTTTGCCACAACCCCCCCTCCCATGCCTATAAACTCCCCCCGCACCCCGCCCCAGACCGCTGGGAGTAGTGGCTTACTACCGTAATCTGAGCACTTTGGGAGGCCGAGGTGGGTGGATCATGAGGTCAGGAGTTCAAGACCAGCCAGGCAAAGATGGTGAAACCCCATCTCTACTAAAAATACAAAAATTAGCTGGGGAATGGTGGTGGGAGCTTGTAATCCCAGCTGCTCGGGAGACAGAGGCAGAGACTTGCTTGAACCCAGGAGGCAGAGGTTGCAGTGAGCTGAGATCATGCCACTCCCCTCCAGCCTGGGCGACAGAGTGAGACTCTGTCTCAGGGAAAAAATGACAACAGCAACAAAAAACCCAGAGACCCTAGCAAGCAGAGACACATTGTGTGGCTGGAAGTCAAGAGGAACACATCAGTGAAGGAACACACAAGTGGCTTGGCGTTGAGAGGGTGTCAAGGGGAGCCTGCCTGAGGAAGAGCACACCAGCTAGCCACTGATCAGTGGAAAAGCTCAGAGTTTGGTTGGGGTGGTTGAAGGAGAGCCCTGGCTACTGAGGGGCCCAACTCCAGAAAAAAAAAAAAAACCACCTTCCCACTCCATCACCCTCTGGCTCCCCCATCTGCTGAGAGCTACTTCCGCTCAATAAAACCTTGCACTCATTCTCCAAGCCCAGGTTTCCTTTGGTTCTTCCAATACACCAAGGCAAGAAATCCTGGGATATAGAAAGCCCTCTGTCCCTGCGTTAAGGCAGGGCATCTGAGCTGACTAAAACAAGCCGCTTACAGATGGCTAAACTAAAAGACCACCCTGTAGCACATGCCCGTTGGGCCTCAGGAGCTGTCAGCATTCACCTCTACGTGCTGCTGTGGGGTCAGAGCCCCACAACTGGCCTGTCTACATGCTCCCTCTAGGGGTTTGAGCAGTGGGGCACCGAAGAATCCAGCCACTCTCCCATCACACGCCCTGCCAGGGGGATGTGGGAACTTTCTCTGTTTCATCACCAAAACAATTAAAGATTTGCTAGCATCACAGTTTGGGGTACTCCACTGGTCGGAGTGAATATGAGCAGGAGGTGAGTGTCAAACCTGTGTCAGAAGAGAGAGATGGTCCAAGGTTCTGAGAGGGGCTTATCTTGGGACACCATAGTCCCCTGACATGTTCGGGGTCATCACCTGCTGGGACCTAGAAATAACCATAATTGTCTTCAATTATTTGAGACTCTCTTGAGAGGCCTCAATGCTCAATTATTTCCTTTGTTATTCAGACTCTGATCATAATATGTTTGTTGCCTATAGACCAATTAAATCTTACCTTCTCTTCAAATCCAAATTAAATGTCACTCCCATGCTATTTTTTTCTCATAGCTCTCTGCACCTTTTTTTGCATTGCACTTACCACACTTTATAATTATCTCCATATCTCTGTGACTATTTTCTCTATGTCTCTAAAAGCTCCACAGTGGCAGAGGCCATGTCAGTGCCCAGCTCAGTGCCTGGTGTGTAGGTTATCAATAAATATTCATTGAATAGATAAGTGAACAAATGAATGGAAGTCTACCCAGGAAGTGAGAGTTCTGTTTTGTGGATTTCCATGGTATTTACTGTTTATATCATTTAAGTGGCATTTACTATTGATTGCTATCATCCTAATAAGTGGGCAATGTATTGTTAGAAAACAAAACCCTGACCTTGGAAGATGGTGGGGGGATATTTGATAGCACAACCAGTAAGTAATAATAGATTTGGTTTTTTTCCCTTTCAAAATGTTGGGAAGCTTTCAAGAACAGTTTGGAAATTGTCGCTTTTTACCAAAACCCATTGTTGATGTAGTCTTTGACCTCACAGCTGAGAGAAAGAGGCGGCAGCAGCCGGAAATTTTACGGGACATAATTGGAGAAATATGAGCCTCCATAAGTTCCACCAATGCACAGATCTATGAGGTATCAAATGACGGGTAATAGAAACTACTACTTAGAAATGTAGATGATGATGAAGCCTTTGAGCAATGGCAGAGAAACAGAGAACTCCCCTCAATTAGCCAGTGAAACATGGTGCAAGGAAGCCTGACATGTCAGTAAACAGGGGACTTCAAAGGAACACACACAATTGGATCAGGACTGGAACGTTTATTTCCCTAAAGATCCAGTAGTTCTCTAACGAGGGAAACTGCAGTTAAAGCCAGAATCATACTGCTATGGTTTGACTGTGCCCCCCAAAAGTTCATGTGTTGGAAACTTAATCCCCAAATGCAACAGTATTGGGAGGTGGGGCCTAATAAGAAGTGATTGGGTCATGAGGTTGGAGCCCTCATGAATGTATTAATGTCCTTCTTGCAGAGGCGGGTTAGTTATCACACAAGTGAGTTACTATAAAGCAAGTGCAGCCCCCATGCTTTCCCTGTCTGTGTCTCACGCACTTACCTGTGCCTTTAAGTTTCTTGAAAACCAAAGATAGGCAGGGCACGGTGGCTCATGCCTGTAATCCCAGTACTTTGGGAGGCTGAGGCACATGGATCACCTGAGGTCAGGAGTTTGAGATCAGCTTGGCCAATATGGTGAAACTCCATCTCTACTAAAAATATAAAAATTAGCTGGGCCTGGTGGTGGGCTCCTATAATACTAACTACTTGGGAGGCTGATGCAGGAGAATTGCTTGAACCCAGGAGATGGAGGTTGCAGTGTGCCGACATAGTGCTGTTGCACTTCAGCCTGGGTAACAGAGCGAGAAGAAAATAAAATGCCAAAGATCTTTTCTTCTTCTTTTTTTTTTTTTTTTTTTTTTTTTTTTTTTTTTTTTTTTTTTTTTTTTTTTTTTTTTTTTTTTTTTTTTTTTTTTTTTTNTGCATGGCATCTAAGAGAGTTATTTGGGCTCACTAGGTGACACACACACGATTCAAAGTTTTGAATTTTTTATTTAGTTTATTTCTCCTCATTACCTCATTTATATTTCAATAGCTTTTGGGGTACAAGTGGTTTTTGGTTACATGGATAAATCATATAGTGGTGAATTCTGAGATTTAAGTGCACCTTTCACCCGAGTAGTGTACATTGTACCTAATACATAGTTTTTTATTCCTAGCCCCCCTCCCACCTTCCCTCTTCTGAATCCCTAACATCCATTATATCACTCTGTATGCCTTTTCACACTCATAGCTTAGCTTCCACTTATAAATGAGAACATACAGGTTTTGATTTTCTACTCCTGTGTTATTTTACTTAGAATAGTGTCTTCTAGCTCCATCAAAGTTGCTGCAAAAGACATGATATCATTCCTTTTACTGGCTGAGAAGTATTCCATGGTGTGTCTACACCACATTTTCTTTATCCATTTAATAGTTGATGACCACTTAGGTTGGTTCTATACCTGTGTAATTGTGAATTGTGCTGTTATAAACATGTGTGTGCAAGTGTCTTTTTCATATAATGACTTCTTTTCCTCTGGGTAGATCCCCAGTAGTGGGATTGCAGGATCAAATGGTAGAGCTACTTTTTGCTCTTTGAGGAATCTCCATACTGCTTTCCATAGAGGTTGTACTAATTTCCATTCCCACAGACAGTGTATAAGCCTTCCCTTTTTCCTGCATCCACTCCAACATCTGTTCTATTGTTTTCTGACTTTTTAATAATGGCCATTCTTGCAGGAGTAGGGTGGTATCTCATTGTGGTTTTAATTTGCATTTCCCTGATGATTAGAGATGCTGAACATTTTTTTCATATGTTTGTTGAGCATTTGTATGTCATCTTTTGAGAATTGTCTATTCATGTCCTCTGCCCACTTTTTAATGGAATTGTTTTTTTTTTTTCTTGCTGATTTGTTTGAGTTTCTTGTAGATTCTGGATACTAGCCCTTGGTTAGTTGTGTAGTTTGCAAATATTTTCTCTGTGGGCTGTCTGTTTACACTGCTGATTATTTCTTTCGCTGTGCAGATGCTTTTAGTTAATTAGGTCCCCTTTATATATTTTTGGTTTTGTTGCATTTCCTTTTGGGGGTCTAAGTAATGAATTCTTTGCCTAGCCTGATGTCTAGAAGAGTTTTTTTCAATGTCGTCTTCTTGAGTTTTTATAGTTTTAGGTCTTACATTTAAGTCTTTGATCCATCTTGAGTTGATTTTTATGTAAGGTGAAAGATAGGGATCCAGTTTAATTCTTCTATGTGTGGCTTGCCAGTTTTTCCAGTACCATATATTAGTTAAGGTGTCCATCCCCCAATCTATTTTTTGTATGCATTGTCAAAGATCATTTGGCTGGACATATTTGGCTTTATAGCTGGGTTCTTTATTCTGTTCCATTAGTCTATGTGCTTACTTTTATGCGAGTACCATGCTATTTTGAGAACTACAGCATTGTAGTATAATTTGAAGTTTGGTAATGTGATGCCTCCAGATTTGTTCTTTTTGCTTAGTATTGCCTTGGTGATTACATCACATTTAGGTTCTTTTTTGATTCCATATAAATTTTAGGATTTTTTTTTAATTCTGTGAAAAATGCTGTTGGTATTTTGATGGGAATTGCATTGAATATGTAGATTGCTTTGGGTAGTATGGTCATTTTTATAATATTGATTCTTCCAATCTATGAGCATGGGATGCATTTCCATTTGTTCGTGTCATCTATGATTCCTTTCAGCAGTGTTTTGTAGTTTTTCTTGCAGAAGTCTTTCATCTCCTTGGTTAAGTATATACATAGGTATTTTACTTTACTTTTTAATTTTATTTTTCAGCTGTTGTAAAAAGGGATTAAGCTCTTGATTTGATTCTCAGCTTGGTTTGTCTTGGTGGATAGCGGTGCTGCTGATTTATGTACACTGATTTTGTAACCTGAGCCTTTACTGAGTTCATTCATCAAATCTAAGATTCTTCAGGGGACTCTTTAGGGTTTTCCTCCTTTCCAATTTGGATGCCCTTTATTTTTTTCTTGCCTAATTATTCTGGCTAGAACTTCCAGAACTATTTTGAACAGGAGTGGTGAAAGTGGAAATCCTTGTCTTGTTCCTGTTCTCAGGGGGAATGCTTTCAACTTTTCCTCATTTAGGATGATGTTAGCTGTGGGTTTGTTATATGTGTCTTTTATTATTTTGAGGTTGGTTCCTTCTATGCCTGGTTTGTTGAGAGTTTTTATCATAAAGGGATGCTGGATTTCAAATGCTTTCTCTGCATCTATTTAGAGGATCACATGGTTTTGTTTTTAATTCTGTTTATGTGATGTATTAAATTGATTGACTTCTGTATGTTAAGCCATCCTTGCTAGATAAATATTTGAGATATGTTGACCAGCAGATCATCTCTTCGTCCTTTTCAATTGTTCAAGCCTTTAAAATGGTCCTGGAGTTGTAGCTGCGCTATGAAAAGCACTGTGTACATCATAAGATGGCTTAACAAATGCATTTTCATTCCTGTCTTGGGCCTTGCTCAGGCTGTTTCCTGCTTAGGATGCTCTCTCCTCTTCTTTCTCTTGTTTCTCATTCTTCAAAGTCTGGTTAAGTTCCTCCTCCTCCATGCAGTCTTTTCCGATTATCATAGCCCAGACCTTCCAAGCTGTTAAATATGCTGCCTATGCTATTATTTTTATTATAAAATTGCTAATGACTTTCAGTGAACACTTATTGACTTTTTCAAATTCTGAATGGCCTTCTTTTTGGATTTGTTCTCCTAAGTATATAATAAGCTCCAGGGAAGCAGGGAACAAGTCTTACCCACTTCAGGCACAGGTGGATCCTAGGGCCCAGTTGATGTCATCAGGAACCAGCTGGCTCTGCCTTTTTCCTTGTTGGTCTGATTCTCAGGCAGGCTATTCCTACTTGGTGACAAGATGACTTCCAACCGTCCAGCTTAGAAGTCTGAATGGAAAGGAAGTAGCTTCTTAAAAAAAGATTCCCGGCCAGATGTGGTAGCTCACACCTGTAATGTTAGCACTTTGGGAGGCCAAGGTGGGCAGATCATCTGAGGTCGGGAGTTCAAGACCAGTCTTGCCAACATGGTGAAACCCCGTCTCTACACTGGGCATGATGGTGAGTGCCTGTAATCCCAGCTACTCAGGAGGCTGAGGTGGGACAATTGCATGAACCCGGGAGGTGGGGGTTGCAGTGAGCTGAGATTGCGTCATTGCACTCCAGCCTGGGTGACTGAGCAAGGCTTTGTTTAAAAAAAAAAAAAGTTTCTAGCAAAAGATCTGGAGCTGATTCTCACTGGTTCAACAAGAACCATGTGTTCAACTTGGAGCCAGGCACTGTGGCCAGGAGGCTGCAGAACTCTGATAGGCCAGTCTAGGAGGTGCTGTCTCTCTCAGAACCACATGCTTTGGTTTGTAGGAGATGGCTTGTTGTCTTTCTTGAGTGGTTTAACATTAACCCTGATTTCTTTATTTTTAATAAAATTTTATTAATAGTGATATTAAAAATACATGGAAATGGGCTTGGTAGACCTCTACTTTGTATTTCCACCCTTTGCCGTGGACTCCTCTAGTAATATAAGAGAAACATATGTAGTGAAGAGACTTGTGTTTAGTTCACAGTTAAATCTAAAAGTCATTCAGCCATGATGACTCTCTTGTCTGGACCCTGGCATGAAATAACTAATACCTCTCCTTAAGGGCAGTAAGCTAAATGCTTAGGGAAGAGCAGCTTGGGCTTGCAAATTGTTTTGGGCTTGGGTGGTAGTGAGGTAAGCATTTGCTGCTGCTGCCTGGGCTGGCCATGGTACCAGAAAGAGGGCTATAGCTTGTGCTGTGTGACACCTGGGACTGCCAGGTCTCCAGCTGACAGGATCACTTGGAACAATGGAAACTAGAGGTCAGGTGTATGTGAGGCATGTGGAGGAAATGAGCCCACACTGTAATGTACACATTATATTCTCTATGCTGTGCATTCATTTCCTCCAAATATCTCATGTTATAATAGAAAATAATCTGAATGTTCTTGCCATAGTAGTTTTGTCGATTATTGTGTGGTGAAATCTTCAACTATTTATTTCATTGTTTAGCAATATTTTTCTATTTTGCAATGATTTTTAATATTATTTTAATATCAGTGAGTTTAAAAATGCACTTGTTTGTTGAAAAGCTAGGGAATGAATGTTAATTTCTCAAGAAAGTTGATGATAGGCTGGGTGCGGTGGCTCATGCCAGTAATCCCAGCATTTTGGGAGGCCAAGGTGGTTGGATCACTTGAAGTCAGGAGTTCAAGATCAGCCTGGCCAACATGGTGAAACCCCGTCTCTACTAAAAATATAAAACTTAGCTGGGTGTGGTGGTGCATGCCTGTAATCCCAGCTACTCAGGAGGCTGAGGCACAAGAATTGCTTGAAGCCAGGAGGTGGAGGTTGCAGTGAGCCAAGATGGTGCCACTGGACTCCAGCCTAGGCAACAGAGGGAGACTCATTCTTAAAAGAAAAAAAAGAAAGAAAAGGAAGAAAGTTGATGATAAAGGTTAACTTGTACAATATATTTATTGACTTTTGTCATGGGTATGGGAGAAGGCATAATATTATCACTGACCACTTGAAAACCAGAAGGCACATGTCTATGGGAGCATCAGGGTCGACTTCCAGTGTTGGTAGTTATTTTAAGATTGTAGCTAACAATGGTAAAGTAATGTGTGCATGGCCATAGGTGCTTTTGCCTATCCTTCTATGAAGCATGACTCTTCTTTTAGATCAAGTTACTCCTCTTCTAAATTAAATTTGCTCATTTTTTATACCAAGTTTTCTTGTGCAATACAAAAAGTAATATGATGGCTGTTAGTGTGTTGATGCCACCCAAAAAAATTTGCAGACAGTTAAATGGGTGCCAGCTTTATATTCATGTTCTGAGATGCTTCAAATAGAAAAGCTAACTTACAGAATTAGTGTATATCTATACAGACTTGGATTTTTCACCCAATTATTGAAAAAAACCCTAAATTTGGAAATTTGTTCTATGCATGGTGAAACATCTGACATTATTATGGATGTTGTAGATTAAGTTAAAAAGGCCAACATTGAAGGTAAAATTATTTAAGGCAATAGAACATATACATTTTTTGGAACAACATGATGTCAATGTAAAACAACTTTTTAAAAGTAAATTTGAAATCTATTCAGGAAAATTGTACATGGAATTGGTTGTATTGTACACATAATTCAGAAATGCATCCAAATAACCTGTGATATTCTATGAATCAAAATAGAGCCTTTTTTAATGTAATTTTTTATGTAATTTTGAAATGTATGCAGTTTCAGTTACAAAACTGCAAAATTTTTGTGATTAAGCTGATGTTGGATTTAAAGAAATCTCTTCAGGCTGCTGGAATTTGAGAAGCTTTTGTAAGACTTGGGCCTCTTCATAAGCCAGCGCTCAGCAAGAAGGCCGTGTTCAGGTCAAGCACCAAGATCATGAAGCCCAGCTGCAAGAAATTGAATATGTTTGAGTGTAGCTCTTCCAGGCACTTCTGAACCTGGAGATGAACTTGAACCTTAGGCTCAGCTCAGGGAGCTGAATATTATGGCAGCCAAGGAAATTGAAGTTGGTGGTGGTCAGAAAGCTATCATCATCTTTGTTCCTGTTCCTCAAAGGAATCTTTCCAGAAAATCCACATTCAGTTAGTACATGAATTGGAGACCAAGTTCAGTGAGGAAGGATGTTTTTATTGTTCAGAGGAGAACTCTGCCTAAGGCAACTCAAAAAAGCCATACAAAAAATAAGCAAAAGCACCCAGGAGCCATACTCTGACAGCCATGCATGCTGCCATCCTTGAGGATTTGGTTTTCCCAAGTGAAATTATGTGCAGGAGACTCATAATTATGTGCCTGAAATGGATGGCAGCCAGCTCATGAAGGTTCGTTGAGACAAAGCACAGCAGAACAATATGGAACACAGGGGTAGGCGTTTTTCTGGTGTCTATAGGAAGCTCACTGGCAAGGATGTTAATTTTGAATTTCAAGAGTTTCATTTGTAAACAAAAAAAGGCTAAAGTATATCCACAGTAAACAAACAAAAAGCCAAAGGAAAAAACCCCATTTCAGCCTGGCATACTTTTTGCCTTACTGCCTATAAACAATCAGATATGGGAAATGTTTGAATCTACAGACAAGAGAGTCAGTTGAAGCTTTCAACAGTGTCATAGTGCATGCAGTTTTATGAAAACATTAAAAATGATTAAATCATTAATTCTTTAGAAAATACCCTTGACATTGTACTAGAGACAGATATAGTTAAGAAATCGATTGGGTGGGGCATGGTGACTCACACCTGTAATCCCAGCACTTTGGGAGTCTGAGATGGGAGGATCGCTTGAGCTGAGGAGTTCTAGACCAGCCTGGGAAACATAGTGAGATCCCATCTCTACATACACATACACAAAGTTAGCCGGGTGTGGTGGCATACACCTGTAGTCTCAACTATTCAGGAGGCTGAGGTGGGAGGATTGCTTGAGCCTGAGAGATTGAGGCTGCAGTGAGCCATGATCAGACCCCTGCACTCCAGCCTGGGTAACAGAGTGAGACCCTGTATCAAAAAAAAAAAAAAAAAAAAAAAAAAAAAAAAAAAAAAGAGAGAGAGAGAGAGAGAGAGAGAGAGAAATAAATTGATTGAAGTATCTAATGATATATGAAGAATAATTGTTTCGCTTGTTATTTTTGATGTTCAGAAAATGAATATAAACAAAATTAGATGTCCCTCTTCTCCACCTCATGTTTGTCTCTAATGGTTGTGCATATGTTTTATTTGCTGGAAAAAATGTATTTTTGAAAACAGTTCTTCAGTAGGGCTATTTCATAAGCTCACCCATTTAATGAAATCAATTTATTGATCACTAAATACACAGTTCAAAAATTACATAATTACAATTTTAAAAACTTTTATTCTCACAACGCCACAATTTTGAATAGAACTTATATGGTCAGTCTAGGGATGAGAGCAATCCATCCCACTGGATATCTACAAGCTGAGTGAGGGATGAGGAACTCTGCAAAGGGAAGGAAAGACAACGGAACGGATGCCAGGCAGGCAAGACCAACCGTGCCTTCTGCTACCCAAGTACTGGATCGGAACTGGGGTTTTCTGAGCTGCCCATGTTGCTCCAATAGTGAATTTCATTTTCCATTCTCCCTGATTCCTTTAAGTTATAATATTCCTTCCCCTGGCCCCTTGGTTTGCCAGCTCCTCCATGCAGCTCCAAACAGAGCAGCTTCCCAGCTTCCCTTAATCCCCTGATAGCAGCTGAGAGATGGTTCTTTTTAAAATATTTCTAAAGGCTGTAACATGCTCACGTCTCAATTCCCTGCAAAACATATTTAGAAAGCTAAAATCATTGTTCTCAGCAAATTGGGTGAAAATGGAGCAAAGGCAGAAGCTTCCAAACAAAGCCTCAGGAAAAATGAGAAGAACTGTGGAATACTGAATATGTAAGTAGAACTGTATATTTCACACACTCCTCCCAATCCCCAACCCTGAAGCTTGTTTTATTTTTTCATAGTAAGTTGTAGTTGGCAAAGCAAAGCAGTTATGCCATTAATTATAAAGTAAGGGAAAAGATGGGTGTTGATCTTAACTAGGTCCCTTTTACTTGTTCAGTATTAATTGAAAGTTATTCTTCTGAAGACACTTCATTCTTTGGAGGCACTATAGAAAATAATGTTTAAAATATTAATTCAGAGTTAAGTGAACTTAGAGTCAAGCTCTTAGGAACAGGATATTTTAAAATTGGAACTGGATTTTATGTAGGTGATAAAACAATTTCTGAGTTCTCTTTAGATCTCATGGTTTAAGGAACTCACTTGCTGATGTGCATGTCTGAGTGGTCAGAGTATTGTCCAATTAGTGCAAAGACAATGTGCTGCTCCCTTACCAGAAATGCCCCTGTGAAAGCAACATCCATTCATTCATTTCTTGATTGATTCAATCACTCCTGGGCACTGGGATCTTGACTGTAATGCTGGCAGGACCCCAATCGAGATCTAAAAATTATCTAGGCATAAGAATAATTTTGGCTAATGCTCATATAGTGCTGACTATATGCAATATATTGTTCTGAATGCTTTATGCACATCAACTCATTTAATACTCAACAGATTATTAGAGAGATACAATCATCATCATCTCCACTTTACAGAAGAGAAAACTGAGGTATAGACAAGATAAATAACTTGTACAAGGGCACTCATCTGGTAAGCAGCACAAGACTGGGACCCAGACAACCTAGCTTTAGAGTCTGTGCTCCTAATGCTGCTCTATAGTGTGGCTATTAAAAATATTATTTTTGTCTATCGTAACATATAAGGTGTCCTCTGGTGACTATAAAATAGTTCAGTGGAGAATGGCTATACTCACACTTTGGAATAATAACTGGATACAGCTAGTGTCAGCATACTTTTGTGCAAGAGATATGATACAGTGGCCTTTTGATATTTATCTAAAATTTCTTTTTAAAAGAATTGGTAAAAACCTTTATGTAGAAATAGCTAAATCTCTGTTCCGTTCAGTTCTGGATTGTGTTATTACTACTTTTACTTTTTTAGTGGGTGTCTTGTATGTTTAAAAGTAAGGAATACCTAGTTGGCTATCTAAGCTCCATCACTAAATTATAAAACCAGCAAAGCAAAATTATACTTGGAATTGTTTGTACAATGGGAATTATAGTAAAATGTAGTAAAAAATCATTAGTGAAGTGGGGATATCTCTGTCAACTTTGTAGGGTTCTTGTGAGGGTTACAAGATACTGTAGTTTCGTGACTTCAGGGGCATTCTACAACTTATTTTTTGATGTAATTTGGTGCATAACTTAGTGTCTGTTACCTCACAGGAGTATAACGGATATTCAATTGAATGTGAATAACGGTGAGAAAGTAATGTGCATTCAGTAGAAATCATACTTGGAGTACCCATACAATCATTCTGTTTTTCACTTTCAGTGTAGCATTCAGTCAATTATATGAGATATTTAACAATTTATTATAAAAATAGGCTTTGCGTTTCATGATTTTGCCCAACTGTAGGCTACTGTAAGTGTTCTAGGCATGCTTCAGGTAGGCTAGGCTAAGCTATAATGTTGGGTATTTTCACTTTGTGATGAGTTTATTGCGATGTAATCCCATTGTAAGTTGAGGAGCATCTGCAACCTCGTTGCTCCTTAGCACACACCAAGATTCCCTAAGATCTGGCTTCCACCTCCATCTCCAGTCTGAAGGCTCATGGAGTGTCTGCTGCCAGGGGTACCCTGGGTGCTGTGACTACAGGCCCCTGCATGTTAGAAGCCTCTTCTGCAGCTTTGCTCTCCCAGGGACAGAGAGCTGGGACTAAGGACCTGTGGCAACATTTTTTCAGGGACCTCTCCAGCTGTGCAGTTCCCCTTCCATATCCTGGCTAATTCCAACTCATCCTTCAAGATTTGGCTTAGGCGACACCTTCTCTAGCACTTTTGCATGCCTCCCAGCTATATACTGTGCTCTTTTTCCTCCATGCTTCTGTAGCACCATGCACCAGCCTGTATTATGAGGCCTTAAATGCCAACTGTTCAACTAACATGAGTGCTGTGGGCCACACACCCTGCTAAGCTCTGTGGATGCAAAACTAAGTGAGACTGGTACCTGCCCTCTCCAAGCTCAGCATTTACAGAGGGAGAAAGCTCACTCAACTAAATATAAAACAGAATGTGACCCAAATGTTGCTAGAAGGAGCACAAAGCAGAGAAGTAATGCAGTCAAGAAAGGTGGTTTGGATTGGGGTAATGGGTCATGGAAGGCTTGTACCTAAGCATGGTGTCTGTCTTACATAGTTGTGGAATAAATAAATGAATAATAACAACCAATAGGTATTGACCACATATTATATGTCCAGCCCTGCCTGTGCGAAGTGGCTTTCCGTGCATTCTATCGCTTATTCCCCATAACTACCTGTGACTCATGTGTATTGAAACCATTTTGTAGGTGAGGAGACTGAGGCTTAAGTAACTTGCCCATAGTCACCTTAGTTAGTAAATTGAAGCAACATTTGAATCTAGGAGGACTGTCTGACTCTAAAGTGTGATATTATCACTGTGTCAAACTTCTGCCCTTTATGCATGCAGTAGGGTTTTATAGAATGAATAGGAGTTTCTCATGTGGACAATAAGGGTGATGGACATTCAAGGTGGTGGTATTCTAAACGTGATGCTCAGAGAGGTTAATTAATTTGTCCAGCCTCACACAGAGGGAACTGAGAATTGAAGCATGTTTCAGAGCACTTATTAAATGCCAAGGCTGGAGATGATAAAATGGAAGAAGCTTTTTTTTTTTTAAGCCCCTTTTTCTCTTCCAGTTGCTATGTAAAAATGAAAAGACTATTGATTGGGAGGGCAGAATGTACAGTTAGTAATGAGATTCTCTCTGAAAATCCTTTAAAGTCTCCATAATTAATTTATTTGAGAGGTGAAACAAACCGTGCATGTGAAATGTGTTAAAATGATGAAGAGGCCACACTGGGTGCACTGCCTGAGGCTGCCTGGCCTGATGAGGGGCTCCGGGATTCGTGTCCGCACATCACCCTTGCAATCAATAATTGATCACAGCTGGGGTTCAAGCAGTTGTCTCTCAGCCACTGCAGCTCAGCTCTGCTGCAGCTTCTGAGCCCTGCCTGGCTGAGCCATGAGCAAGAAGTCTGGAGAAAAGCATGGGATCCCTTCTAGTCCCACTGATGTCGAATTCAAGAAGTGGCAAAACGAATGTGTGGTGATACAAGTCAGCATAGGGTTATCTGGGTGGGTGGAGTGTTGGCTGGGAATGGGTGTCTCTCCAGGGAGCTTTCCAGAGATGGAAATGGTCTGTAACTTGATCTGAGTGGGCATTTTTCCCAATGGTGCCAATGCTATGAGCAGCATCTCTGTGGCCTTCCTGAGGGAATGAGGGCCTGTGACACATCCACAATCCTGCTAAATCCTTGGGACGCTCGTTTTTTCAAGTCAGTAAGCCTGCCACTGAAAGACTGGAATTAAGATTTTTTTCAATGCTGAGATATAAATAAAGAAAAATATTATGGCTGCATGTCACGAAAAAAGCCATGCAAGTGACAAAGGTTTTGCAAAATATTTTTACCTCTGTCATTATTTAACCTTAACAATAATCCTGTGAGTGAAGGATTAGCATTCTCATTTGACAGATCTAGAGCCAATGAAACCTTGAAGAGGTTAGTAGCTGAGCTAATTCTGAAATAGAGGAGGCTTGACTCCAAATCTGTTGCTTGCTTTCGTAAATCTGGTGTCAAGGGCATTCTCTGAGGGGAAAAGAATTGCTCAAATGTATCCCATGGGAAATTATCTTCATACAATGCTAACTCCAAGACTGGCTATCATAAAGCTCACGTAATAGAAAGGCTCAAGGACCAAGTTAAGATGCTTGATTCACATAGTTTAGTATATTAATTTAAAACACACAGTTTGAAGCCAGAAGAGCAGGGTGGCTGTTTAATGGACTTAGGAGAGGATGCAAACAGGGAAGAATGGCCATGCTTCCTGAACGCTGGATTATGCAGAACTCAATCTAATGTTCTTGCCACCAGAGCTTGGCTCAACCGGCCCAATCATTTCTGCCATCTTCACAGAGTAACTGAATATTAGGCCCCTATAGTGATCATCTCATCCAGTGGCCTTCAATCCTGCCTACTCATTATAATCACCTGGAGAGCTTTTAAAATTTATCGATGCCTCATTCTCATCACAGGACGAAGAAATCAGAATCCATATGGGTAGAGTTCAGACACCTGTACTTTGTAAAAGCTCTTCAACGATTCTGATTTATAGCCAGAGAAGGGAACCAACAATTTAGATTTTAGGATGGCAAATAGGTATCATTTTAGATGCTAACTCCAATTCATTGGTAGTAGGAAGAGAAGGGCTACAAACTGCCGTGTGGGCTCAGAGGGGGAAAGTGCAGTGGGCGGTGCAGAGCCTCACCTCTTGTTGCTACGTCAGCCTTCCCTGCTGCTGGTTAGGTTACAAGATCAGAGTTGGGTTGAACAAGGAGCTTGGCAGATGACAAGTGCCTGGGCCAACACAGTGAACTTGCTGTATTGGGAGACGCAGGGGCAGTTGCTCCTGGCCCATAGCTGTAACTCACCTTTTACCTTGCCAGCAGCCTTGGATTTCATTTGGCAGAGGACTTGTGGGGCTGGAATGGGTGTCAGCAAAGAACAGCTGATTTCAGACCTCATAAATATTGAGTGCCCCATGTGTATTTAATATATTATGACTATTTGGAAACTTCTGTGCCTCATGTGTATTTGGTGAGTCTCAAATATTTGATACTTCTTGGTCTTTCCATCTCATTCTAATCTCAGCACACACATGCTCTATTTAATCTATGCTAACATGTGACCCTATGTTGCTACTTTATATATACTTAACCCATCGAATGAATTTTGCCTCGTAAGCTTAATTCTGTCTGATAAGCTATTTGTTTCTATACTTGTTTCATTTATTCTTCTTCTTGGTATTTCTGATTTTCTCTAGCAGAACTGAATATCTTAAGTAATATAACAAACACGTTCCAAAAGGGGAACTGTGTCAGGGACTCTGTACAAGAGTCATTGGGTTGACCAGAGTGGTAGGAAACTTGCGGACTAATGGATACTCAGAGATAGTCAGCATGTGAGGAGTGTGTGAGAGTTTGGAGTCAGTCCTGGGTGTGAACTTGTCTCCACTGCTGACATCTGGGACAGGTTCCTAACCTCTCTGACCCTTAGTTTTCCCTTCTAGAAAGGGCACAACCATATCTATGGCTGTTTGATGATTTAACAAGTACTGTGGTAAGCATCAGCACGTGCTTAAGACACGCAATGAGTGCTCCATAATGTAGTCTTAGACCTGCAGGAAGGACTCACCTCCTTTCCATCCTTTGTAGTCCCATTTGTAACTATCCTGCAGAGCATGATTTCATCCAAGGTCACTTTTTCAGTCAGAGAATCAGACTGAAGAGAAGTTAATATTTGTTGAACCCAGAGCCATCATCCTGGAGGCGGCAGGCTTCCGTGCTGTGTCCTCATGGAGCCAGCAGGGTGGGAAGCACAGGTGGTATGCGAACACTATTGACCTAGCCTGGAGTAGAGAGGAGGCTCTGGAAAGGCTTTCTGAGTTGAAATTTGCATGGTGAATAGGCATTAGCTAACGAGCCTATTAAAATTAGGGGAAGAAAGGCAGGAAGTCCTGCTTTAGGCAGAGGGATAGCAGAGATGCAGACCGCAGGCAAGAGAAAGCTTAACACATCTGAAAACCTGCATGAGATTCAGCCTGGCTCCAGTGAGTGGGGCCATTGATGGGTGACCTCTGGTCATACATGGA
Organism: Cebus imitator; assembly: GCF_001604975.1. Classification (NCBI taxonomy): domain Eukaryota; kingdom Metazoa; phylum Chordata; class Mammalia; order Primates; family Cebidae; genus Cebus; species Cebus imitator. Next base: position 4,252,250 of record NW_016107442.1, read on the forward strand.
CCTGTCCTGAACTTACTCATGGACCAAAGACAGAGGTAGAGTTGAAAAAGTAATATATGCCTTTATTCAAGTCTAAGCAGTAAAATATGCAGCAAAACTAGGAAATTGGATGAGGAGAAGGAGAAGTGTTTGAGTACGGTGGTTTTATGTTATTAATATGTGAGACGGTTCTGGCATCCAATTAATACTACTTAGTTTAAGTGAGTTTATCTTTATGCCAGGAAGATGGTGGACATAGAGAATCTGAGATGTGTCTTCCAGGATTCTTAGTTAATATGCATGAGGCTGAGATGACAGTGCACATACTCAAACTTTGCCATGGCAGAATTCAAAAAGCAGTTGTGTGGGTTTTTTTTTTTTCTCCCTTATGGGAAAGGGTAAAAGCAGGAGATTTAGCATCAGCCAAATTCACTCTGGCTTCCTTCTGTTGGAATGCATCTCTACCTCCCTGGTCAATTGCAATAGAAAGCGGCCTTGAGAGTTGAGATGAAAGTTATTTTAATGTAAATAGAACTTATAAAATCACCCTTCCAGGAAACAGTGCTCAGACAAACTCTCTGACAGGTCTGAGATCTTATTTTATTAAGTGGCTCTTCTTGGGAAAAATGGGAGTGAATCTGGCCACCTCTTACCCTGACACTGGCTTCTGCAGGAGGGACACGTGAAACACCATTAGGAAAAGCTGAAGGCCCTTCGTGATCTACTTTAATGCAGTCTTTATTCTGTGGGCCATTTGCTAATTTAATGAAGATTGCATATTCCTGGTGGCTGAAAGAAATTTGAGAAGTCAGTGCCTGAAATGCTCTGCAGAGTAGCTTAGAAGAAAGCTAGAGATTTACTTCCCATTTTCTAGAGTGGGAGATGTGCCTGGCTTATGTTTCAAAGGAAAAGGCCATGTAGGCAAAGAGGGCAGTGAAGGACTTAGAGTCACTGGCCTGGGTTGAGTCTGAGCTTTCATACTTTTGGGCTGTGTGACCTCTCTGAAGGGCTTCACCTCTCTCTTATTTTCCTTATCTGTAAAATGGGTATGGTAATACCGACCTTCTAGAACTGTGAACAGTGACTGAGGGGAAGTACATAAAGTGCTTAGCCTGGTGCCTTTGACACGAAGTTTTTAACTTCAAGTAAATTGGAGCCAACAGAGGAAAATGAGGGTGGTCTGGTGTACAGGATGAAGGGCACTGCTTAGATAGGTAACTGTGGCCAGACAGCTGCAGCCATGAGCCACGTGCCTAATGCAGCAGAGGTGCATTAGGGAGTTGCTGCAGAGGCATGGGCAGAGTGGGAGAGGGCCACACTTGACTCTAGCTCTTCCACCTTGCTATGTGTAGTTTTCAGGCAAGAAAGGAAGCTCAAGCAGGCATATGGGAAAAACTCAGCATCCAAAAAGAGGTTCAGGAGAAGGTATAAATGCTCTTTTATGGCAGAAGAAGATGGTGCCAGGAACTGGCTATGAGATTCTAGTCCTACTGTAGGATCCAGAGAGGAGCAACTGGGAGCTTCAGCTATGTTGATTAAAGGTCGTGGGAATCCCAGGTGTGGTCTGTACAGTGCTCAGTGGTGGAGTCATGACAGAGGCCAGGGGGGGCTCTCCAGGAGTATAGGGCAGGAATCCAGGCAGCAGGTGATCCTCTGGGTCAAGTGCATATGGGGAGAAAGTACTGTTTTGAGAAGGAAGCTAGGGCTAGGAAATATAAGACTCTACAATGAAAATGGAGAGTAATCACAAAAGAAATGTGATGAATCACACTTGCAAATGAACAACTGCAAATGAGTCCTGTGTAAGAGTCAGAGATACAAGAAATGTTAAACTTTAGACCCTAATAACTGTAGGTAATACAATAATCTAAGAGTTTCAAATAGGTATATTTATATTATTCAAAGAGATAAGAAAAGAAATAGAAATTATTAGGTAAGAAGAGAAAATTATGAGAAAAGAAAAGGTGGATTTGACAAAGACCAAATAGAAATTCAAGAAATAAAAAAACCATGAAGTCATTGAAGTTAAAAAAAAAAAAAGGTACTCATGAAATGGTAGACTAGAAATAGTTGAAGACAGAATTAATAATGTGGAAACAAAGCTAAGTAAATTAAGCATGAATATAAAAGAAAAAAGAAAGATAAAGAAGATTAAAAATATCTGATAAGAGAATCTGAAAATTAGCTTGGATATAATGGAAAAGAGGAACCACTTCAATGTAAAATGGAAAAAAAATTTTCATTTTTAAAGAAAGCTACAAGGTCTCATTAAAGGAATGCACAGAGTTTTAAAAAAAAGTTAATAAAAACAAATTAGCTTATAGCCATAACAGAAAAATTGCAGAACATCAAAGAGGCAGAATAATATTAAATTCTATAAAAGAAAAAGGACATAACCACTAATAATAATTCATGCTCTCTATAAAATTTGAAAAATAAAACATAGTATAAAGAAAACCACTGCACATAATTCAATTATAGTCAATGACTATTTTGGTTTACTTTTTTGGGAGTGCATTGTCTTTTTAAGAAAGTTTAGCTCTTCAACTTTGCACAATTTCATGTCCCGCTTTTAACATTTAATGTATAATGGGCTGTCCCATATTACTTGTAAAGTAATTTTTAATATCAAAAAAATTCAAACTTACAGAAATATTGCCAAGTACAGTAAAAAGAATACTCCTGCTGAGATATTTGACAGAAACTTTTCAATAATGCTTCATCACTTCTAAATACTTCAGTGTTTATTTCCCACAAATAAGGGAATATTATTGCATAGCCAAAATATAATAATGAAAGGCAGAAAGTCAATATTAATGTATTATGTTTAATCCATAGACCCCACACGTTTTGACAATTATTCCAATAATGTTCTTTATTGCAAATGGATCTAGTTCAGAATCATGCATCATATTTTGTTGCCATGTCTCCTTAGTGTCTTCTAGTTCGTGACAGTCCTCAGTCTTTACTTGACTTTCATGACCTTTACACTTTTGAAGATTTGAAGCATGATATCCCCCAGGTGGGATTTTTCTGATATTTCATCCTCATTAGACTCAAGTTACAATTTTTTGGCAGGAATATCAGAAAAGTGATGAGATGTTGTGATTGCACTCTAGCATTTCGGTCTGTTTAATAACTGAGGTTGCTCACTTTGACCACTTGATTAATGTGGTGTCTTCAGGGCTTCTCCACAGTAACACTATTCATTTTCCTTTATACTTAATAAGCATTTGACAGACAGGTACTTTGAATCTGTATAAGTATCTCATTCATCACAAAACTCTCTAGAGCTTTGTTACCTAAACACCAGGGGTTCAGTCCAGATTCTGCTGCTTACTGCACAGAAAGCCAATCACTGAGATGAAAGGTATTGCTAAAGAAGAAGACTTTAATTGGGTGCTGCAGCTGAGAAGATGGGAGCTTGTCTCAAGTTCATCTCCCTGTTGACTAAAACTAGGGGTTTAGATAGCCAGGAAGAAATATAACAATGTGTAAGAAAACAAGAACTAGGGACAGGGTAAGGAGGCATCATGTGCTGTGATCTGGTGAGTTTCAGTTCTCCAGTACTTTTTCTTGAGAGGCCTGAAAGTCCTTTCCTGCGGTAGGAACTAGGATAAAACAAATACAAGTTTCAAGCTTTAACAGCAGAAGGGTCAATATCTATTCTATGTTTACCCCAAAACAACTGTCTATGGGACGATTTGGCCAGTTTCATATCTATTTTTATCAGATGGACTTGTGTTCTATTTATTTAATGGCTTTAATCTGTTATCATTATGTTTTTGATGCTCAAATTTCCCCAGGTGACACCCATTAAAGCTGGCCCCTGTATCCTTTGATATGTCCCCATCATTGTTTGAGCATTTTCTTACTTTTTGGAACAAAATATTTCTAGCTCATCTTGTACTTTTCTTGTTTCAGTCCTGGAATCAGACCCTTCTTCAAGGAATGCTGATTCCTTTGACTGGAAAATAACATTTAGAAACTAGATCTGGCTGGTAGGTGTTCTCATTGCTTTTGGGATATTGCTGTTCTCAGGTACTCTCAGTGGAGAGAGCAAGGTGAAATATGTATACACATATTCTCTCTCTCAGATAGTCACATTCACATTCTATGTATGTATGCCATCCATCTGATATGGGAGGGAGTCAGGGAAGTGCAGAGTGGAGAAGGGTGGGGTCTCTGGTGAGGGCTCAACCCTTAGGACTGTGCCCATGGACCTAAGTGAGGACAGGCACTCCTGTTTTTGCCCCCACATATTGCATTTTCTAAGACCACCCTGGTTTGCCATGCCCCCCATCCTGTGTGTATAAAAATCCCGAGACCCTAGCAGGCACATACACAAGCAGCTGGCAATTGAGAGGA
>NW_016107442.1:4257279-4267726 GCF_001604975.1 Cebus imitator
CCTTCCTTCCTTCCATCCTTCTCTCTCTTCTGTTTCCTTTCTTCGTCTATTGTCTACTTACCTACCTATCTCAAGTCATGAGTTCACATTGATGCCTCCAGTTACAATCTAACAACACAGAGTTCATTCTTGTTTTCTTTTTTTCTAATATTTATACGTTTCTTCTGTGGCAGTGAGAAATCTGCTGCTTATTGTCTTTAGTATGTTTACCGATGGGATCAATCACCCAGTGTGTAACCAACCTCTGCTGCTGTAGCTGATCCTTCTGCTGTTCAGGTGCTTTCTTTTCTCCGTAGGAACCCAGACACTTACATCAGGCTGCTGCTGCTTCTGTCCCCACCCTGCATAGAAGCCTTCCTCACTCATCCTGGGCTCAGGCAACCACCTATGGCACCACCTGTGCTGACTGCTGACCCCACCTATGGACACTCTTTTGTATAATTATTGTTTTTTAAAATTTTTATAGCTTTTTCATTGTAGTAAATATACATAAGGTAAAATTTACCATTTTAACCATTTTAGGTGTATAATTCAGCAACCTTCAGTACATTTACATTGTTAGGAAACCATCACCACCATCCATCTCCAGAACTTTTAATCATCACAAACTGAAACTCTGTACCCACTAAATGATAACTCTCCATTCCTTCATCCCCACAGCTCCTGGTTTCACCATTTTATTTTCTGTCTCTATGAATTTGATTAGTTACCTCATGTAAGTAGAAGCATGCAATACTTGCCCTTTTATGTCTGGCTATTTTATTTAGCATAGTCTTTTTAAGGTTTATCCATATTGTAGCATGTACCAGAAATGTATTCTTTTTTAAAGCTAAATAATATTAATATTGCATTGATTGTATGTGCCACATTTTGTTTATGTTTTGGTTGCTTTACCTTTTGCCTGTTATGAATAATGCTCCATGGATATTGGCATACAAATATCTGAGTCTCTACTTTTCAAGTTTATTAGTTTATACCTAGAAGGGGACTTGCTAGATCATATGATAATTCTTTTTTTAATATTTTGAGAAATTGCATTGCTACTTTCCACAGTGTCTGTATCAGTCTAAACTCCCACCATTTATACGCAAAGTTTCCAATTGTTCCTAATCATTGTGAACACTTGTTATTTATTTATTCTGGTAATAGCTATGCTAATAGGGGTAAAGTGGTATTTCTTTTTTGTTTTTATTTGCATTTCCCAAATGATTAGTGATGTCAAGCAAATTTTCCTGTGCTTATTGGCTATTTGTATATCTTCTGTGCAAAAACATCAATACAAGTTTTGATCATTTTAAAAAATCAGGCTTGTTTTGATTGTTGTGTTGTGGGAGTTCCTCCACATACAAATAAGGCACCTCCAAGAAGTGGGAATGGAAAAGCTAGGAAAAGAATGAAAACTCGCATGAACTGGAGACACGTGCAAGCAGATGAAGCATTCCATTCTCCAGAAAGTCTCCAGTAGAATTTTCTTTTGCAAAAAGCAAAGGCTTTACAAGCTCCCTTCTGTGGGGAACAAGAGTGAGTTGGGCAGCACTGAGTCACCATTTCTCCTTGCTGGAAGAAGCAGCCCTCTAGCAATGGCTTCTGCTTGCCGGGAGGCTGGCAGGTAGAAGCAGGTGAAACAGAAGGGCGGTGTGATGTGAGGAAAAGACAAGAAAGGTCTGGGAGCCTCTATGATGACTGGGAAACTCCAGGCAAATATTAGTAGGGAGAGTGTGGGAGAACATTTAAAGCTGAAGAGGAGTGTTTTTCAGAGTTACCATCAGAGAGAAAGTTTTTCTGGAGTCTACTGCTGGGTGAAGGAGAAGTATGACATGGGGAGGGGGAATGACAGTAATAAAACTGTCCCCAAAGGATATTTAAAATATTTTACTGTGCACTGGGAATGCAGTGTCCTTTGTCATTTTTCTCAAGAATCTGAGTAAAGATTTGAATTGGCTTAGAACAATTTTTTGGGCTACTGAACTCTGATTCTTTGAAAAATAGAAGTTACAATGTGCACAGCCTTCAATTATGCTTGAAATACTGTTCCGTAGTGACCCAAAAGAGATAGGAAGTTACCTAGGACAGGGGCCTTGGCTACCAGCCTGCTGAAGGAGTTAGCACATGTAACAAAGCAATGTGTTAGCTTGAAGTGGCAGTAATCAGAAAACTATAAAAATAGAGACAGAGAGGCCCCTGTCTCAATTACCCCCATATCCTCTGTCTGTTCTCACAACTGGCAGATAAATGAGTGATGGAAGTCTCTTTGGAAGCCTCTCTGTGTCAGCCTGTTGGGGTTCTCTCAATCCCAAATCTGAGCTTGCTCTGGAATCTGAAGTCCTAGCTTTTCACCCACTCCACCTTGAGGCTTATATTCAAATATGGAGTTGTCAATAGCTAGCCTCTCTTTTGACTGCTCTGTGCCCCTGCAGTTCTGGTTGTTAAATATTTAGAATATCACCCCCAGTTTACCCTACTTTCCCCAAGCCTGCTAGGAGCCCAAATCTGTCCTTAAGGTCAACATATGAGATGATGAGCATTCTGTTGCAAAAGCTGTTTTAATCTGCAGTTTGGGATGCTGGATGCCTGTATGAGGTGGAATTGGGAGTTGGGGTCTCATTAGACTGGCAGGCCAGATTCAGAGGAAGGCTGCAGGCCATGTGTCTATATCTAGCTAGGTCCTATATTCTTGCCTAGCAGGTTCTGGTTGCAAGATCTAGTTTCCGAATGGAAATATGAGGATCTTAGAAGGCCCCCTAGGTGACAAATTTTTTTTTTTTTATAAATGAAGAAATTTCACATTCATCACATTTGTTTCTCATCTATTCTGTGTTTAAAATTATACTATTGATAATGGAAACTATAACTGTGCATAGGGGGTACTCAGACAGGTTGGTCAGATTTGCGAATTGAATTGTCCCCAAGGGGCTTACCTTTTGAATTATTTGGGATTGTTATTTGCAATTGATGAAATTCTACTTAAACTAGTTTAGATCAATGGGGAAATTAATTTTCTTGGGCAGATTGGAAGAGAGGGTATGACTTGGAAAAACTGAAGCCAGGCACTTGCTTTCCTTGAGCTTGACTTCTTTCTGAATGTCAGCCTCAGTGTCCCTACAGCATCTGGCCTTCTCTGGGGGAGAGACAGCGATGATTAGTAGCTTGCAGACTCAAATCTTCCCAGGGTAGCCTGAGAAGAAGGGACTCTTACCCTAACTCCAATTTGAGAAAACCTGGGTAAGAATTCTAGTTGGCCAGGCATGGGTCACGTGACTAGTTCTTGGACCAATCATTATGCTTGATCAGGTTAAAGTACTAAGATCAGCTCAGATTGGATACAATATCCACCACCTCTGTGGCTGGAGGCTCAAGCTTCTACGATCCACAGACCCAAGGGGTTGGCATTGAGGGCAGTAACTGTTAACTGAAAGAAAAGTAGAATATTCCCCAGCTGATAGAGGAATGTTGATGGGGAGAACTGCCGCTCACTTTATACATTAAAAAAGTCAAAAACACCCAGTTGATTGAATTGGGTGGTATTGACTCAGTGTATTAGTTATTTAGATTGTAGAGATCAAGCTAGATGAGACAGTCAAATTTTGAGAAGGGAAACCTTGATAGTAAAGAAGTATTAAGGGATAATAATTATTGTGGAATACTTGTACTGCCTGCTTGTGGGATTTTAGCACCATGATTTTGTATGATTGGAGTAGTTCAGCATTTTTCTCAAAGACAAATTGCCTGGGCCAGATGGATAGTTTCACACAGGAAGTGGAAGATCTTGTTTGAGAAGGTGCAGTCTCATTTGTCTGTGCACAAATGACCACAGGAAACTTTGGAAGAAACTAGGATCGAGAGAGGCAGAAGAAATAGAATTCTTCCAAAGAAACCCTGGAGTATAGGACAAAGGCCTTTGGGAATGGAGATGATTGGTCTGAGGTGTGCATTAGAACCAAGGGAGGACAGGAGTTCTGTGGGCAGGCTGCAGCCAGGGCACCTTTGGGTCAGGTGCATGGAGGAGGGAACATGGGTGGCTTTAGTCTCTCCACTCCTGGCCCCCGGGAGCCTGTGGGTAGGGCCCAGCATGCAGAATTAGACATGGAAGCTCTGTCTCTTGGGGGTTCACAGAGTCATAAATAACACTCTTCTCCAGTCCTGAGATAAGGACTGTTTGAGAGATGAATGGAGGAGTCAGAAAGATAGAGCTAGAAATTCCACTTCTGAGTATTCACCCAAAAGAATTGAAAACAGGGACTCCAGTAGATATTTGCACACAGCAGCATTATTCATAGTAGCTAAAAGGTGGAGGCCACCTAAATGTCCATTGACAGATGAGTAAATAAACAAACAAAATGTGGTCTATAGGTATAATGGAATATTATTCAGCCTTAAAGAGGAAGGAAATTTCGACACGTGCTACAACATGGGTGAACCTTGAATACATTATTTCATTTAATAAGCAATAATGGCTTATTTCATTTCTATTATATTAATAATTAAATAATTTATAATATATTAATAATGGCTTATTTCATTTAATAAGCCAGTCACAAATGGACACACAAAAGGACACATATGTCCGCTTATATGAGGCACCTAGAGTGGTTACATTTATAGAGACAGAAAGTAGGATGGTGGTTAGCAGAGGGTGGGAAAAGGCAGAATGGGGAGTGATTGTTTAGTGGGTATGGAGACTCAGCTGGCAAGACGAGAAGCTCTGGACATGGATGGTGGTGACGGCTGCACAATAATGCTACAATACTTAGTGCCACTGAACTCCACAGTTAGAAGTGGTTAAAATAGCAAATTTTATTTATGTTTATTTGACCACAATTACTTGGAATAAGGAAAGAAAAAGAAAAATAGCAAACAAACATTTCTGCTTTATTTCTAGTATAAGTTAGATTAGGTGATGATACCTAGATGTGTGGCCACAAAGAATTTCTCAGCATCCCTTCTTTTTTTTCCTTTAAGACAAGGTCTCACTCTGTCACTCAGGCTGCAGTGCCATGGCATGATCATGGCTCACTGCAGCCTCAACCTTTCCTGGGCTCAGGTGATTCTCCTACCTCAGCTTTCCAAGTAACTGGGACTACAGGTATGTGCTACCATGCCTGGCTAATTTTTGTATTTTTTGTAGAAATGGGTTTCACTATGTTGCCCAGGCTGGTCTCAAACTCCTGGGCTCAGGTGATTGGCTGGCCTCAGCCTCTCAAAGTGTTGGGATTGCAGGCATGAGCCACTGTGCCTGCCCTCAGTACTCTTTCTTGAGCTGAATGACCTGTCTACAGCCTGATCGACATGTGGCCTCCTGCTTGCAGAAGAAGAGCGGGTCTCAGAAGCTCACCCTCACTGGATGAGCAGAGAATGTGAGAGTCTTGAATTTGGCTTTTAGGCACAGCCCCTTCACAGAGACCCTGATGGACATACTCAGTTTTCCCTCTGTCTCCAAACTCTCCAATCAGATGAGTTATTCTCCTTTTCTTTTGGACCAGATAGTGAGGGAGGAGGAAGAAAGTCACAGTACCCCTCCTGCAATTTCCACATTGGGCAGCGACAGTGGAAGTTCTCTCCCCTCTATGGAGACATAAGGTAGAGAGAATAAACGTGCCTCCCTCACCTGTATCTTAAGCACACATGCGTACTTATGGAGATACATCTCTCTGTAACATGGTGTTCCTGCTTTATGTTTATTTTTGATTTTAATTTTGTGAGAGTTGTGACATTACCACTACTTCAGAATAAATGGAGTTGGACATCGACGTAGTTTGGATGTCCCCTCCAAATCTCATGTTGAGATGCAATCCCCAGTGCTGGAGGTGGGGCCTGCTGAGAGGCGGCGGGTCATGGGGACAGATGCCTCACGGATCAATGCTGTCCTTGTGCTGTGACTGAGTTCTTATGAGATCTGGTTGTTTAAAAGTGTGTGGTATCTCCCCTCGCCTTCTCTCTCGCTCCTGCCTTCACCATGTGACTTGCCCACTTTTACTTCACCTTTTGCTGTGAGTAAAAGCTTCCAGAGGCCTCCCCAGAATAAATGATCCAGTCCCAGGTATTTCTTTATGGCAAGGTAAGAATGGCCTAACAGACCTGTTCCACAATATCCTTGCTGATTCACTTATTCTAGTCCATGTTCTCTCAAGTTTCTGAATGTTTTCATACTCTTGTGGGATGTTGGTGAGTTGTACCAGGTCTTTAAGAGGGCAGATCCTAAAGTGGGGAGGGCTGGGCCTGCCCCCCTCACCCTGCCCCAGGCCTCTCTTCTGTCTGGCCTCTCCATTGTTCTTTCCCCTACCAGCGCCTGCCTGGTTACTGGGTTTCAGCTCGGAAAGGCAGATGGTGGTAATTCTCAGAGCATTCTTCTCAGCAAAGAATGTCCCTCTTAATACGTTTTTTCTTTCTTTTTTTTTTTTTTTTAGTTGTTAAGAATTAAGACTTGCGAACACTGAGGCCTTCAAACATAGAATCTTATATTCTAATGCTTTGATTGATACCAGATCTGGAAATTCAAAATTCACTCCAAAGTGTAAAATTTGCTACTAACAGGAGTGTTTCTAAGTTGCCTTTGTATTTAGAAAGCATGTGGCTTTACAAGTCCTTTATATCTCTCCAGCATTTGCACCTTAAAACTGAGCTTTGCTCTGACACATCCAATGCCTTCCTTCTGTGTGACGAATTGTGACTGTATTTTTCTAGACACACATATATACCAGTATGATCTCCCGATGAAGTCTTGAAGCCAGCCTGACTGAGGACGGCAGCTTAGTCCCTTGGAAACTGCTTGAGCAGTGGTTTTCAGAGGTTTATTACATAAGCTCAGGTTCAAGTCTGACTCATCTGGGAGGGAGCTGGGAGAAATCCCCCATACAATGGCCACATGAAGCGGAGGGACGACTCTGACCAGGCACTCATCTGCCATCCTCTTTCCTATTACTAGTAATTCACCAGGTAGAAATGAAAAGATTGTGGGACTTTGCACTGCCTAAACAAATATAAAGTAACATTCTAACAGTAATTACTCTTTGCAAAGGCAGAATTTACCTTAGGTCTCTAGGAAGAAATAGGGGACTTCAGCTCCCAGGAAGGATGCTGCCAAAATAAGATTTGGAAAGCAAATCCACAAGCAGGGCTTAATACACCAGATTTATACATGCTGTAGGCTTCTGAGCAATATAATTATTGTCATTTTTCTGCCTTGAGATATTGCCTCTGGTTCCTGGAAATAGGGCTAGAATATTTCCCACTTGGCGACATTTATTACCACCATGCTTCATCACAAAGCTCACCCCGTCTTCAGTCCCCTGTCCCCTACTAAATCTCATGTTTAAAAAGAGCCCCCAGTCTTTTTTCCAATTGTTGACATGAAAATGATCAGGTGACAAGGATTCATTTTTAGGACGTTGTATTGTGATAGTTTTCCATGTCTCAGGCTTGTGAGAAATCACAGACAGTATCAGGTCCCAGTAAACATCTGGGCTAAAGCAAGATGGGAGCCCAAGTCTGCAATGCGACCTCTGTGGTGCAGACAGGTCTGCGGAGAGAACCCATGATAGATGCTTTGACTGATGAATGCAGCATGCTGGAGAGGCATTCCCCAGAAGAGATGGCTTTGTTGGTGGCGGGGTTCTCATGTATGTGTGCGTGTATACGTGTGTGTCAAATCTCTACCTTTGACCCTTTGTTCTATCCTGCCTCTGGCCTAGAATTGGTGGCTGTTTGGCACTCAGGTGTTATTTTTTTAACTCTATGGGCTGAGGATGATCTGCAGAGTAGGAATCTACAGATGAGCAGTAGTAATGAGGATCAGTCTCAACACTCAAAGATGGAAATCAGTAGCTCGTGGAGATGCAACGTTGGCCTTGATCCTCTTCTACAGCATCACCATCCTCATCTTCATTCTCATCATCACCACCTTCATCATCATTGCCATCATTGATGACCGTCATTCCTAACGTTAATCAAGAGTCTTCTCTGTCCAGTGCTGTACACCTCCGAAGCACTGTTTATTTAACTCTTATAACCATACTGCAAATTAGATATTACTATTCCCATCTGGTAGCAAGGCAAATGTGGCTCAGAGTGACTAAGCATCTTATACCAGGTTGCAAAATGTGTAACAGGCTACACGATGTGCATATAGATGCTGCCTCTCTGAAAGATTTAGCTAATCATTTTTCTAAATAGAGGTTTGGTCATGCTCCAAATCAGTCCAATTGGTAAAGCTAGATTAAACAAAAAATTTCCTAAAGGTGAATGCTGAAATGAAACAATAGATTCCTTTCCCTAAGCTCAGTACAGATATAAAGTATTTAGCAATTTAATTAGGGCATACTTTATCCTTCATTGCAGTCAGTGTCATACAAATATTTTAGAACTTGACCTTACTGTTTGGTTTTGTGTGGCTTTGACCTTGCAGGTCCACCTGCAAGCCCCTTTAAATAATATGTTTGTGCTGAGTTTTCCTTCTTCATAATAGAGTATTCCCATGCATGACTGTTTTTCATTAATTTTCTTGACTTCAAGAAAGGGAGGGGTTGGGGAGATTTTTGGCTCCTAAGACTTCACAAGAATCAATGACCAGGAAACTAACAAAACAAGGCAAAATAACCCAAAACAGAACACATCCAAACCTCAAGAAAGGCTAGTGCTTGTGGTTTAACTAGTCTGCTGGATTACTGAGCATCGAGTTCTGTGGGAAACAAGGGTGCCTGGGGGTGGGCTGGAAGTCTGGAGGATCATGAAGGGAGACAGATTACATTCTAGGATGAAATGTAACATTTGCAGCTCATAAAATTTTTCTATGGGCTATTTTCCACGGAATTCTCATTGCTTCTTGCATGTTCAAGAGCTTGGCCTGTTCGCATTCATTGGCTTTATAACAGAAGCATTCAATTCAGGTATAAAGAAAGTGTCATTCTGTCACAGGCTGGAAAGAGAAGGGGAAATCTGATCTGAAAATTTTTTTGGGGGGAACACATAAACTAGCGTTTGCTATAGTTTTAGTCCTTATTTTTTAAAAAAGTTACATCTTTTTTATTAAAATACTTCTCTGTTTAGAAGAGAGAGAATTATTTAAAATTGGAATGGAAATGTTAGCTTGTAAGCATCTCTTGATTTTAATGAAGTCTGGGCAATATGTTTCTAAGTTGAGAGAGCTCTTAGATTCTCATATATGCTTTAAATCCTTTTGGTAATCTCAGCTCTTTTGGATGGGTGCAAGGGGGTAGGAATTTAACAAATGCAGAAAGCTAGTAACTCAAGCCAATTTTTTGAACAGTTCAAGGGGGCAGGTAGTCTTCTGTCTCTGGCTCCACGGTTTTCTGTTTTTCAGGAGAGTAAAATAGGTGAAGCTTGCAGGGTTTGCAAGCATTACATTATTTACATAGACTTCAAACGGTTAATGGGTGAGACACTGCAGAACCAAGAAATTCTCAAGCTCCTGGGTTTAGATACAGTCCCTGTTATTTATGATCCAGAATGGTTTCCTCATGGTTCCATCTTTTGCCCCTGCACATTTTCTCCCCAATTTTTACCAACACCCTTTCCTAAGATGGGGCTAATGGAGCTAAATGTTGCATTCTTGTTCAACTGCCTTCATTTTCTTGTGGCTTTATAAAAAATGATAGTATCATAGGCCGAGGAAGGGCTTCTTGACCAAGGCAACCGGATTTGTGGCCTGTGTTCACTACTGGATGGAGCACCAGATCTCTGCTCAGTGTGCTCCATCCTTTGTGGGCCATTGTTTCTGAGCTATGTAACCATTTTTAAGCTTTATATGATCCAGAATGACCGATCTTTTCCTTATCTCCAGGATGATCCATCACTGGAAGCCCAAGGACAAGGGGGTCCAAAGAAATAGATTCGAGCAAGGGCAAGTTCCCTTTGTTCTTCACGGTCTGGGGAAAATGCACCTGACCTCAGGCATCCTGTTGCCTGTATCAAGCATTTTGCCTATGCCCCAGCAGCGTGAGAGCCTTTACGTGACCATGTCTTCCCTCAACTGGCTTCCGGCTCTTGCCCTGGGTCCCAGAGGTTTTATATCTCTTGTTTATTCCTTTGGACAACTGCTAGCAGTTCATTGAAGTCATGGGGATGCATTTGACTCACATTTGTTACCCAGAACCTAGCCCAGGGCCTGGCATGTTGCAGAAGTTGGTTAATAGTCAGTTGGTGAATAATCTACTCTACCTTTTACCGTCCTGAGACCCAAGCAACAAATCCATCAATCAACAGGTATTTATCAGATGCCTACTCTTTTTGGGGACCTGTGTTAATCTCTGAAAGTATCAGCAGGAATGGTTTTCAAAATTCTTGACAACTAGTATGGCATAAATAGTGATCATGCAGGACTGACCTGGACCAATCAGAAAGGATGCCTGCTGTAAATAATTGGTGTATATATATATATATATGTGTGTGTGTGTGTGTGTGTGTGTGTGTGTGTGTGTGTGTGTGTGTGTGT
>NW_016107442.1:4268476-4270029 GCF_001604975.1 Cebus imitator
TTCTCCTTTCCTTTTTCCTTTCCTTTCCCTCCCTCCCTCCTTCCTTTTCTTCTTTCTTTCCCCCTCCCCTCCCCTCCCCTTACCTTCCCTTCCTCCTTTTGATTTCTTCTTTTCATCTGTCTCACTCTGTCACCCAGGTTGCATTGCAGTGGCATCATCATAGCTCACTACCACCTTGAACTCCTGGGCTCCAGCAATCCTTTCGCCTTAGCCTCCTGAGTAGCTGGAACTACAGATGTGTGTCATCACACCTATCTAATTTAAAAAAGTTTGGTAGAGATGGCTCTTGGTTTGTTTCTCAGGCTGATCTCAAACTCCTGGTTTCAAGCAATCCTCCCACCTTGAGCTTCGAAGGGGTTAGTGAGCCACTGCACCCAGCCCTTGTATTTATTTTCTAAGGCTGCCATAGCAAAATACCACAGACTGGGAGATTTCAGCAACAAAAATTTATTTTGCACGGTTCTGGAAATCCAAAATCAAGGTGCCAGCAGGTATGGTTTCTTCTGAGGCCTCTCCCTTCGGCTTGCAGATGGCCACCTGCTTGCAGTACCTTCATGTGGTCTTTCCTCTATGTGCAAACATCCTGGTGTCTCTCCTTGCATCCTAATCTCCTCTTCTAATAATGATGGTAAGATTAGATTAGAGTCCACCCTACTGAACTCACTTTAATATAATTGTCTCTTAAGGGCCTTATCTTGGCTGGGCACTGTGGCTAATGCCTGTAATCTCAGCACTTGGGGAGGCTGAGGTGGGCAAATCACTTGAGTTCGAGACCAGCCTGGCCAATAGAGCAAAACCCCTGTCTCTACTATAAATACAAAAATTAGTGGGAGTGGTGGCGGGCACCTGTAATTCCAGCTACGGGGGAGGCTGAGGCACCAGAATCACTTGAACCTGGGAGGCGGAGGTTGCATTGAGCTGAGATCAAGACACTGTACTCCAGCCTGGGCGATAGAGCAAGACTCAATCTCAAAAATTAGTCAATGAATGCCCTATCTGCAAATGCACCTACATTCTGAGCTGCTGGGGGCTACAGCTTTAGCATATGAATTTTACAATTCAGCCCATAAAACCTTTTCCATCTTTCAGCTGAAGAATGACAGATAAACAAATGGTGGTATAGCAAGGTAGAATAAGGCAAGGCAATAAGAATGAAGGGATCATGGGGAAAGGATTCCCTATGTAATAGATGGTGCTGGGAGAACTGGCTGAAAATTGAAACCAGACCCCTTCCTTACACCATGTACAAAAATTAACTCAAGATGGATTAAAGACTTACACACAAAATCCAAAACTATAAAAACCCTGTAAGAAAATCCAGGAAAAGGCCAGGCGTGGTGGCTCATGCCTGTAATCCCAGCACTTTGGGGGGCCGAGGCAGGTGGATCATGAGGTCAAGAGATCGAGACCACCTGGTCAACAAGGTGAAACCTTGTCTCTACTAAAAATACAAAAACTAGCTGGGCATGGTGGCGCGCACCTGTAGTCCCAGCTACTCGGGAGGCTGAGGCAGGAGAATTGCTTGAACCCAGGAGGTGGAGTTTGCGGCAAGC
>NW_016107442.1:4270769-4327734 GCF_001604975.1 Cebus imitator
ATGCCTGTAGTCCCAGCTACTCGGGAGGCTGAGGCAGGAGAATTGCTTGAACCCGGGAGGTGGAGGTTGCCGTGAGCCAAGGTTGCGCCACTGCACTCCAGCTTGGTGCCTGGTGACGGAGTGAGACTCTGTCTCAAAAAAAAAAAAAAGGAATGTAAATAATTCTATTCTATACATGCATGCATATGTTTATTGCAACATTATTTACAATCATAAAGACATGGAATCAACCCAAATGTCCATCAATGATACACTGGATAAAGAAAATGTGATACATATACACCATGGAATACTACACAGCCATAAAAAGGAATGAGATCATGTTCTTTGCAGGGACATGGATGGAGTTGGAAGCCATTTTCCTCAGCAAACTAGTGCAGGAATAGAAAACCAAACACTGCATGTTCTCACTTATAAGTGGGAGTTGAATGATGAGAACACTTGGACACATGGCATGGCGTAGGATGGGGGGAACAACACACACTGGGGCCATTCTGAGGGGAGTGAGGAAAAAGGAGAGCATCAGGAAGAATAGCTAATGGACACTGGGCTTAATACCTAGGTGATAGGATAATCTGTGCAGCAAACCATCATGGCACACATGTACCTATGTAACAAACCTGCACATCCTACACATGCAGCCCTGAACTTAAAAGTTGAAGAGAAAAATATGACAGGACCAAAGTCATGAGAGTACACAGATACCTTCTATTTGGAAGTATCAGGGAAGGCTTATTAATCATAAAAGTAGCTAACATTTATTAAGCATCTTCTCTTCATTCAACCAATATTTATTAATAAATATACATACTGTATGCTGGATACTATTCTAGACATTGAGAATAGACACCAAATAGCAGGGAAGGTGATCACTTTTATGGTTTTTATAGTCTAACAAACTAACTACTTTTGTACATAACAGTGATTGCTGCCTTGCCCCACCTAGACCCCCCTTAAGCAATCAGGCACTCATTCTTCCTCCTGTTGGCCTTGGCCGGTCTTGGTGGCTGGAGGCTGAGGAACCATTCGTGGCTGAATGGTTCATTACGTACAGTGGCTTTTTACTGCGTGGAACATTTTAGCAGAAAAAAGAGTTTGTAGGCGGATATTGGGAAGATGATGGGAGAAGAAGATTTTTTTTTTTTTTTCTTTTGAGACAGAGTCTTGCTATGTTGCTCAGGATGAAGTGCAGTGGTGTGATCTTAGCTCACTGCAACCTGGATTCAAGTGATTCTCCTGCCTCAGCCTCCTGAGTAGCTGGGACTACAGGCATGCGCCACCACGCCTGCTCCCCGGGCTATTTTTTTAATTATTATTTTTAGTAGAGATGGGGTTTCACCATGTTGGCCAGGCTGGTCTTGAACTCCTGACTTCAGGTAATCTGCCCACCTTGGCCTACCAAAGTGCTGGAACTATAGATATAAGTCACCATGTCTGGCAAAGATTCTTAAATGCTTATGCTCCTATAGATTATAGGAGATAAACAGCCCTGAAAACTAAGGAAACATTTCCTAGCTGAATGATTCATTATGTACTGTGTTCTTTCACTGAATGGAAGATTTTACTGCCTACAAACTCCTTTTTCTGATTCCCTCTTGTGACTGTATTCACAAGAGCTCCTTAGTTCTTCTTGTGACTATATCACATTGTAACATATACCCCTGTGCAATCCGATGTCATTCCCTATGCTAAAAGTGGCATTTTGGATCATAGTCTTCAAGAAACTTTCTAGGTACAATCTTTATCTCAGAGCCTATTTTCTGGGAAACCTGGGTGTCTTTGTTTTGTGCTGCTGAAATGGAATTTCTGAGACTGGGTAATTTACAAGGAACAGAAATTTGTTGGCTCGTGGTTCTGGAGGCTGAGAAATCTAAGGATAAGGGGATGGCTTGGCAAAAGCCTTCTTAGTGTGTCATTTCATGGAAGAAGGTGAGAGGGTGAGAGAGAAAGAGAAAGAAGGCCAAATTTGTTCTTTTTTGAGGAAACTATTCCAGCAATAATGAACTCACTTCCATGATGATGACATTGGTCTATTAATGAAGGGAGAGACTTTATGACTTAATCACCTTTTCTTAGGCCCTGTCTCCCAGCCCTCTTACACTGGGACAAAATTTCCAACATATGCTGTTAGGGGAACATATTCAAACCATAGCACTGACATAAGGCATGATGAGGCTAACTTGGGAGCGAATAAACAATGAAATGGGACATGAACTCATCTCTGTCTCTAAAGCATGTTATCTTAAATACTACCCTATGCTATTCTACTCAGAGGTGGCAAGAATATTGGACCTTGAAGGTTGACCAAATCTTGGGCAAGCCTAGGTTTTAAGGATGACTTCTCTTAGCTCTTATTAATCTGGATGTGTTCATTGCCTGGGCAAGAATCAAGTCATTTACTATTGATCCTTAAAAAGCCACTGTTCTTTTTTCTTAAAGTGTCTCTGTAAGTGCAGCATATTGATTCCAGAGAGACAATCTAAGCCAATTTTTTTACAAATTATGAAAATATACATTTTGTTGAAAACTAAAATCCATAAAGTCATTTTGATTTCTCATGACTGTATTCTAACTGCTGACTCCCATCAAAGAAGACCAAATGTTAACTAAGTATAAGAAGGGATGATATTATTGAAATACTTCATCTACATGAGGTTAAATTCTCTTACTAAAAGCACTGAAGTTTTTAAAATGAAGTTTGTTTAAATGCTATCTTCTGTGTATATATTTCATAGCCAACAACATTGATATGGTTTGGCTGTGTTCCCACCAAAATCTCATCTTGGATTGTAGCTCTCATAATCCCCACATACCATGGGAGGGACCTGATGGGCGGTAATGGAATCATGGGGGTACTTTTTTCCCATGCTATTCTCATGATAGTGAATAAGTCTCATGAGACCTGATGGTCTCATAAAGGGCAGCTCCCCTGCACATGCTCTCTTGCCTGCCACCATGTAAGATGTGCCTTTGCTCCTCCTTCACCTTCTGCCATGATGGTGAGGCCTCCCCAGCCATGTGGAACTGTGAGTCCATTAAACCTCTTTTTCTTTATAAATTACCCAGTCTCAGATATGTCTTTATTAGCAGGGTGAGAAGGGATTAATACAAACATATTTTTCTGTTTATTATCTCACTTGAGAGTCATCTGAAACTGGCAGGTAGGTTTTAGTATTCCTATTTTACAGACAAGGAAACTGGGACTCAGAAAGATTAAAGTGCCCCTTTTACAGTTAGAGAGAAGAATCCACACTCAAAAACTAATCCTCTGTTTCCCACCTCCTAACTACTGGGAGGTAGTGCAGTCAACTGAATATTCTTTATTAGCCATCCTGTACCATATTCACTCAAGCTATTGTTGCTAATCAACAAAAGCATCTTCATCTAGAAATTATTGTCATGTCCAAAACCAGATCTGATGTTCATTCTATATCCCTCGTCTGAGTTAATTATGCAAATGTTTATTGAGTTATCTAAGCTGGAAACCCCAAACATTCTTGACTCTTTTACCTTTCTGTTGGCATCCTTACTTCCTCCTCCCTCTATTTATTTATTTTTTGGAGACGAAGCCTTGCTCTGTTGCCCAGGCTGGAGTGCAGGGTGTGATCTTGGCTCACTGCAACCTCTGTCTCTCGGGTTCAAGCCATTCTCCTGCCTTAGCCTTTGGAGTTGCTGGGACTACAGGAATGTACCACTAGGCCCAGCCAATTTATTTTTAATTTTTTTGGTAGTGATGGGATTTCACCATGTTGGCTAGGCTGGTCTCAAACTCCTTACCTCAGGTGATCCACCCACCTCAGCCTCCCAAAGTGATGGGATTACAAGTGTGAGCCACCACACCTGGCCCCTCCTCCCTCTATTTGAAACTTCATTTTTTTATTGTACCAAAAATCTTATCAAGACTTATTGTTATTATGTCCAGATGATCAACATCTGTTATATAGACTAATATTAATTCAGTAGTTCTCTCACCTGTATACAGTTAGGTGTCCTTGGTCCATATTCTCGTTCAGTACAAAGGAGTAATGTCAAGTTGTGGAGTCTAGTACAGATTGCTTGATTTTAAGTCATATTTTTACCAGTAGCTCTATAGACTCTCTGGACAAACTCCCATGGATAGACTTCCTTGCCTTAAGGTCTTCCTCTGTTTATGAGGGAAAATAATACTAGCAACTTTCTTGGATTATTGTAAACATTAAAGGAAATAATATGTGTAATGCACTTAGAACAATGTTCAAGATACAGTAAGTACTCAGTAAGTGCTAGCTTTTATTATCATTCAACTTTCTTTTGGAGATTGGAGCAGTCTTTCTCAAACATAAATCCAATCTGATTGCTTTCCTGTTTAAAAACTTACAGTTGCTCCCAGAACATATAGAATATCATTATAGACACTTTTTCTAAAGTTCAAAAATAGCTAGGCACTATACATTACATTTGATATGGTTTGGCTCTGTGCCCCCACCCAAATCTCATGTCAAATTGTAATCCTCAATGTTGGAGGAGGAGGCCTCCCTTGTGGGAGGTGACTGGATCATGGGAGCAGATTTCTCCCTTGCTGTTCTTATGATAGTGAGTTCTCCTGAGATCTGGTTGTTTAAAAGTGTGTAGCACCTCCACCTTTGCTCTCTCTTCCTCCTTTTCTGGCCATGTGAGATGCACCTGCTTTCCCTTTCCTTTCCCCTTCTGTTATGAGTGTAAGTTTCCTGAGGGCCCCCTGGCCCTGCTTTCTATACAGCTTGTGGAACTGTGAGTCAATTAAACCTCTTTTCTTCATAAATTACACAGTCTCACATAGTTCCTTATAGCAATGTGAGAACTGATTAATACAGCATTCTACTCTATTTTCAAGTACTTCTTAATCCTTTAATAGATAAACATGTATTCGTACACAACTTATATTATTGTTTTTTGCTTCAACAATTTGACTTGGGAAACTTTTATGTCAATATGTAAATTGACCTCATCCTATTTAAAAACTGCATAATATTCTGTCATATAGATGCCAAAATTCAACTAGTCCCTGAAGTTTATCTTTTTTTTTTTTTTTTTATTGGTGGGTATGTAGGTAATATGGTAGATTGAAAAAATGGCCATAATTCTTTACCTGACCCAATGTACATGTACCTTTGCAATGTGATATTGTAGCTCCTTGAATCAAGAGGTTGAGATTATTTCTTTAAACCTTGAATTAGGAGTGACCTTGTGACTTGCTTTGACCAATAGACTGTGGGGGAAGCCATGTGTATCAGTTTAAGCCTTGGTGTCTTGAGGCCTAGATTTCATTCACTTTCTTTCTTGGGAGGCTGCTCTCAGTGAACAAACCCCAATGTTCCTTGTAGAATCAGAAAGACCATGTTGAGCAGAGGCAAGCCTCCACATGAGCTAGCACCCAACTGACCTACCTGCGGGCCACATTTATATGATTTAACACAGTGAAGGCCAGAACTGTCTGGTTTAGCCCAGTCAAAATTCTTAACCTGCAGAATTATAAACTAAATAAATAATATTATAAACTATTAAACTAAATAAATAGTATTATAAACTATAAATGGAATTATAAACTAATAAATATAAACTTGATAAATAGTTGCTTTCAGCCATTAAATTTTGGGCTTATTTGGTATGCAGCAAATAACAGATACAAGTAATTTCCAAACATACACTTCAGGGAACATCACTATTCATATATCTTTGTGTAAATATGTGAGTATTTTTGGGTTGTTTTTAGTTGACAAACAGTATGTGTTTGTCATATACACTGTGCAGTTTGGAAATATGTATACATTGTGGAATGGCTAAATCAAGCTAATGAACATGTGTAATACCTCACGTACTTATCTTTTTTGTGTGGTGAAAATACTTAAAATTTATTTTCCTCTCAATTTTCAAGAATATAATATACCATTATTAACTATAGTTACTATGCTGTACAATAGTGCTCTTTAACTGATTCCTTCTTCTATCAATACTGAAATTTAAATGAAATTTTATATCCATATGTAAGCATTTCTGTAGATAGGTTTTTTAGTGGAATTTTTGGGTCCTAGGGTATGTATTTTATTAAGGAAAAGAGTTTGAGGCCAGGTGCAGTGGCTCATGCCAGCACTGGAAGGGGGAGGTGGGAGGATTGCTTGAGCCCAGGAGTTTGAGACCAGCCTGGGCAACATAATGAAACCCTGTCTCGACAAAAAATAAACAAAATCAACTGGGCATGGTGGAGTGCACCAGTGGTCCCAGCGACTCAGGAGGCTGAGGCGGGGCTATCACTTGAGTTCTAGAGATTGAGGCTGCAGTGAGCTGTGATCACACCACTGCACTCCAGCCTGGGTGTCAGAGTGAGATCTCATCACCCACCACTGAAAAATACCACCATCACCCCCAAGAAATAAAAAAATTAAGAACCTAAAGAAAAGAGTTTTCTTTGGCTCCTGATTCTAGTGGCTAGAAGGTTCAAGATTAGGCAGCTGCATCTGGTGAGAGTTTCATGCTACTTCAACTTGTGGCAGAAGGCAGAAAGCGAGCAGGCAGGTGCAGAGAGATCATATGTCAAAAGAGGAAGCAAGAGAGAGAAACTGAAGAAGCCAGATTCTTTTTAACAACTTCATCTCACAGAATTTAATCAATTACTGCAAGAGTGAGAACTCACTTATCCCCACTATTTATGAGGGATCGGCCTTCATGACCCAAACACCTTCCAGTAGGGTCCAACGTTGCCACATTGGGGATCAGACTTAAACGTGAATTTTGGTGGGGACTAATCACATCCAAATCATAGCATTCCATCCCTGCCCCTCTAAAACTCATGTCTTTCTCACATGCAAAATGCAATCATTCCGTTTCAATAGTCCCAAAATCTTAACTTGTTCTAGCATCAATTTAAAAGTCCAAAGTCCAGCTATTAGCCTATAAAATAAAACACAAGCTATTTACTTCCAAGATACAATGGTGGGACAGACATAGGATAGCATTTTCATTCCAAAAGGGAGGAATAGGCCCCAATAGTAGAGGAATATGATTTTGAAGAATATAGTTCTAAAGTGCAGCATAGGTGAGGCCTATTTCTCCAGGCATTTCAGTAATTATGTAGTACATGGAAAAAAATTTCTTGTTGCGGAAACCATCTAAGAGAGATTTCTGTTGTCTGCAATGGAGTCCTAAATAGGATGGTATCCTTTTTGATTATTCATTGGTTATTGTTGGTGTGTAGAAAGCTATTGTGTTTTCCGTGTTGATCTTGTGATGCTCATATTACTGAATTTTCCTATTAGTTCCAGTAGTTGGGAAAATTGGCTTTCTTAGAATTTCTAAATGGGTTATAGTATTACCTATAAATGTGGGATGTTGTCCCTTGCTTTTCAAAAAATGTTATTTCTTTTTTTGTCCCCTATTACTGAGATTATTAGAATCTTAAGTGTAATACTGATTTACAGGAAGATTGCAGATTTTCCTGTGTTGCTCCTGATGAGTGGGGATTTTCTAGTGTTTTACCATTAAGTGTGATATTTTCTGTTCATAGATACTCTCTGTTAACTTAAGACTTTTGTTTGTTTTTTAATTAAGCTGAGTGTGGAATTTAAAAATGCTTTTTAACATCTATCCTGTAATTAAATATACATATTTCTTTTTTCTTAACCTGTTATAATACTGAGTTTCGTTAAAGTATTTTTCCTAACGTTAACCCATTCCTGAGATTTTTTTTCCTAATATTGAAAAAAAGACATTGTGGCCAGATGTGGTGGCTCACGTCTGTAATCCCAGCACTTTGGGAGGCTGAGTCGGGTGGATCACCTGAGGTGAGGTGTTCGAGATCAGTTGGGCCAACGTGGTGAAAACCTGTCTCTACATAAAATACAAAAAAAAAAAAAAAAAAGATATTACAAGATTTGATTTACTAAGATTGTATTTAGGATTTTTCTGCTTATCTTCATAAGTAAACTCAGCCAAAGGGCTTGTGTTTGTGTGTACGTGCATGCTGCTTCATGTGATTTTAGTACCAGGATTATGCTAGCCCAAAAGAATGAATTAAACATTTTATCATGCTTTTTCATGCTCTGAAATATTAGTTGACATAAAGCTTAGTATTCTTCTTATAAAACAATTTTATAAAGTAGGTCGAATGCCTTTTTCCATTCTAAAATTTTCACTATCTTTTCTAATTTCTTAAGTATTAACCTACTCAGTTTTTAATTTCTTTTCATTTACATATTTTTAGGAAATCATACATTTCATGTAGATAAAAGTTGAAATTGTATTCATATAATATTAGCCAAAATGTATACTTTGCTTACTGTGGTGTCAGGAATAGTGGTAAGTACTTTCTATATAGAGTAGTTAATCCTTTTTGAGGTGGGTACTATTCTTATGCTCATTTTATAGATGTGGAAATTGAGACACAGAAGAGTGGTTTAGTAGCTTTTCCAGCAATGGGTAGAGCTGGGATTTAAAACCATGTAATCTGGCTCCAGATATTACTATAATTATTTCGCTCCCTCTGTATCTGTAATTATGCCTATCTTCCTTTTCTTTCCTTTTTTATTGTTTTGTCTTCCTTTTCTTGACTTAAATTTTAATTTTTATATTTTAAATGTTTGAGACAGAGTTTCACTCTTGTTGCCCAGGCTGGAGTGCAGTGGCATGATCTTGGCTGTCTGCAACCTCCACTTCCTAGGTTGAAGCGATTTTCCTGTCTCAGCCTCCCTAGTAGCTGGGATTACAAGTGTCTGTCACCATACCTGGCTTATTTTTTGTATTTTTAGTAGATACAGGATTTCACCACGTTGGCCAGTCTGGTATCAGATTTCTGGCTTCAGATGATCCACCTGCCTCGGCCTCCCAAAGTGCTAGGATTACAGGCATGACCCACTGCACCTGGCCTCTTAATTTTTGTCTTCTCTCTTTTCCTCATAGCCAGACTTACTAAAGAATAGACAGTCTTATTTTTGCTGTTATTTCTCCATCTTAATGACTAGTTGTCATTTTATTGATCAAGATTATTTAAAAATTTTATATTAACTGTTTATTTTACATTCAATTAACTTATACTTTTATTTATTAGTGATTTTCTTTTCCTTTTCTTTACATTTGTTTTTTATTTTTTAATTTCTTGAATTGGATGCTTAGATACTTAACCTGATAAATGTATCAAAGATTTCTGAATACCACTGAGGCTGCATCTCAAAGTTTTGTTATATAATGCTGTCATTGGCATTAATTTTGACAGAATCTGTAATTTTGGTTTTAATTTCAGCTCTTACTTAGAAGTTATTTAAAATAGCTCTTTAAAATTTCCAAATAGTTATTTCGGGATAGGATGATGCCGGCTATCTTTTGTTGTAAATTTCTAATGCCTTTGGATTGTGCAACAATTTCTAATTGTGGAGCTTCCTGAGATTTTATTTTTAAATCTTTCACGAATGTTTAAAAATGTATTTTTTGGCTATTATTAAAAAGTCAAAGAACAGCAGACTCTGGCAGGGCTATGGAGAAATGGGAACGCTTATGCACCATTGGTGAGAACATAAATTAGTTCAGTCTCTGTGGAAAGCCGTTTGGAGATTTCTCAAAGTACTTAAAACAGAAATATCATTTGATCCAGCAATTCTATTACTGGGTATATATCCAACAGGAAATACACCATTCACCAAAAAGATACATGCACTTGTATATTCAATGCAGCACTATTCACAAAAGACATGGCATCAACCTAGGTGCCCCTCAAAGGTGGATGGCCTGATAGTGGACTGGGGACTGGCTTTGGGGCATAATGAAAATGTGGTGGAATACATACTACGGACTACTACACAGCTATAAAAAAGAACAAAATTCTGTCCTTTGCAGCAGCATGGATGCTGCTAGAGGCCATTATCCTAAGCAAATTAATGCAGGAACAGAAAACCAAATACTGCATGTTCTTATTTGTAAGTGGGAGCTAAACCTTGGGTACTTAACAGATATAAAGATAGCAACAGTAGAAACTGGGGACTACGAGAGGAAGAGGGAGAGGAAGAGGGAGAGGGAGCTTGGGGAGGCAAAGGTTGAAAAACTAACTATTGAGCACTATGCTTAGTACCTTGGTGATGGATCAATTGTACCCCAAACCTCAGCATCATGCAATATACCCATGTAACAAATCTGCACATGTGCCGCCCAAATCTAAAATAAAAGTTGAAATGATGCAAAAAAAATGTATATTTTCTGTTATGTACAATTTCTTTATATAGCTGTGATTAAGCTTGTTGATAGTGAAATTCAAGTTCTTATTTCTATATAGAAATATAATCATTTTTTACTATGAATTCATCCCACTATTTCTATGGATTAGTGAGTTTCTATTTTCTTTATAACAATTTTTGCCTTGTATATTTTGAAATGACGTTGTTAACTGCTGTTGTAGGTTTTTGGTAGGTCTTACATTTTATCAACACAAAAATTTCTCGCATCTCATTTAATGTTCCACTCCTTTGGATTTTATTTCATCTGAATTATTATTAAGTCACTGTTTTCTTTTGAGGAGGCCAGATTGGGGAATAGTAGCTAACATTTGTCTGACTTATCTTCCACTGTCACCTTATTTAAATTTCTTATTTTAATGTGATTCGTATGAACACCATGCAGACAGTTTTCATTTGTTTGATTTGGTTTGGTTTTCATGACTAATCTGGGAGTTTCTGTGTGGAAAATATAACCCAGATGTATTTGTCATGATTAATGGTATTTTTGGACTTATTCTTGCCATCTTATTTATTTCATGTTTTTTTTTGTGTTTTTCTTTTTTGCCCTTCGTGGAATGTATAAGGCTTTTTGTTAGATTTTTTTTCCCACTAGCTGTTTGAAACACTTGCATACTATTTATGTTCCTGTAGTGCTTTCTTTTAAATTATTGATGTACATTTAAACATATTTAATAATAAACATCTAGAATTATTTCTGTGGTGCTTAATCTGGTGCCTTATTTAATTATGTAAATTTCTTCCTGTAGGGCTGTGGTTCCCATTCTCTTTCATTTTATAGAGCTATAATATTTCCAAAAAATAAATTGTGGATCTATATGAGATTGTCAATTTTAATTTTGTCAAAAAATGATATGCAAAAAGAAAACTATGTGACATCTGTCATACACCATTGCCACCATTTCATAACAGTTACTATTTTATTTTTAAAACAAGTTTTAAATTTTTAATTTTTGTGGGTACATAGTAGGTATACAGATAGGATATTTTAAGGCTAACAAATTACAAAGGATCCGTAGTCTCATAACAAAAGGTCATTTGAAACAACTGTATAAATACCTTACGTATTTAGCTTTGTGGAAAATGTCATGCTTGTTTTTCTTATTTCACTGTGGATTTATGAAAACTCCATCATGGCCTGATACTGAATTGAGGCCTGGCTTTTGGGTATTATTGGTTTGCAACCAAAGTTTTTAGCCTCATTCCCCTCTCCTCCACTTCCCACTGTTTCTTTACTATTTTAAACCCTCTTCCTTCCTTTCTGTTTTCCTTTTCTTTCTCCTTTTCTCCTTCTTTCTTGCTTTCTTTAATTCTTTCTTGCTTCTATGTGTTTATGAACGATACTTACCTTTTCATGAAATGCCTTTCCCCTGCTCTCATGGACAGAGATTACAGTTTATGTAAAGGATAGATTTTTAAAGAATTTACATAATTCAAAGCTAATAGAATTGAAGATTAATTTTCTCAGAGGCCCAATAAAAATATTTCTGATAGTGAGTTGCTGTTTACCAGCTCAAGTGGTGGTAACATCAACACTGCTTACAATTCACTTTGCATAACAGCACTGAAAATAAACAGTTCCTGATGAACTAAACAATGTTTTGGAAATTGCCTAATTTTGAATTTTGTGCATAGATAGGGAATTCATTAATATTTTTATACCATATACTTCCACATTAATTCAATGTTGCATAATATGTAATTGCCCTTCATTATACTACCTCCTCTGATTTCTCATTAGTGCTTGATTATATTTGTCATAATAATTGCAATCGTTGCAGCAGAAGCCTTCATTTTCTCTAAGAAAGGAGTTGCTGTTCTAATTGGGTAGAGCCTGAGTGCTCAATTGGGCAAAGTTAGTGCCTGACTGGTAAGAGAATAGTGCCTGAAAGGAAGGGGGCCTGTGTCCACTCTCCGAGAACAGCTCTGATTGACGGCGTTGGCCACCAAGAGGCCACTGATATGGTTTGGTTGTGCCCCTACTCAGATCTCATCTTGAATTGTAATAATCCTCACATGTCAAGGGTGGGGCCAGATGGAGATAGCTGAATTATGGGGACAGTTTCCCCCACACTGTTCTCATGAATACGTCTTACGAGATCTGATGGTTATGTAAATGGGAGTTCCCTTACACAAGCTCTCTTGCCTGCTGCCATGTAAGACGTCCCTTTGCCTTTCCTTCATTTTCTTCCAAGATTGTGAGGCCTCCCCTGCCATGTGGAACTGTGAGTCCATTAAGTGTCTTTCCTTTATAAATTACCCAATCTCGAGTATGTCTTTATTAGCAGTGTGAGAACAGACTACTCTTGGGCAGGACTCATTGGCAGTAGCATCCTGTGCTGGAATTGCTCTGTTTGTGCATCCTGCTTCCAGGTGGCCAGAGTATCTAGGCAGGGCTTGCCTCTTTTTTGATTCTGCTTTGGTTCCCACACCTGAGACACTAAGTTAGAGGGATGCTATGCCCCATAGATCCTGCCATAAGAGGTTCAGACTTTTTTGGACTTTGAGTCTTTCTGTATATTCAAGCCAGCATTTACCTGAGGATGTGGTATGTGTTTTCAGGTGCTTTTTCTTCTATTTATGATTTGGCCCTTAGCTTCTTCCTTGCAGCTTGTGTGGACAGCTTCCTCTGTAGGGAGGGGAGGGAGGAGTAGTGCAGAATTGCCAAAACCTCTCTTCCTAACAAGCATATCCCAGGTCTGTTGGTTGGTTGGGAAGTGTGGAGTTGTCCTTTTCTCGTTTTTCCAGGTGAAGCACATGAAGCCCAGGGTTTCCGCTTTGTTTCTCTCTTTAGATCCAGTCCTGGCAGGTCCTGATACTCAATATTTCGACTTTATTACATAAAACTCCTTCCCTGTTAAATAATTGCCTGTGAATAGACTAGTCTCCCTTCTGGCTGAATGAAACACTTTCCTTACTATTTGTGAGTGTCATTTTCTCCCCCATGTGCTTGAGGACTCTGGCAAATGCCACTTATTTTGCCTCTTCTGGAATCTGAAGGCAGATAGTGTTACCCTCAAATTCTATTTCTCTGGATTAAAAAGCCACAACACATTCAATATTTCTCCACTGTGATTCAATAATTGAAATCACTTTGTTCTCCTTTGGACCTTTTCCAATTCCTTCTCATTCCTCTTTAGATATGGAGGCCAAAACCGCAAACCAAGTCTAGAGAAAAAAGGATTTTTCACTGTCAGTCTCATATCCTTATCTCCCAGCTCAGCCCCTCTCATCTTAATTCTAGGGGAGCTCTTGACTCATTCCACTTGTCCATTGTGGTTCCCATGGGATTTTAGTCTCTTTCTATTTCTTAGCAGGTCATTGGCCCTCTTGTATCTGTGAGTTATGTTTGGTTACAGTCTAATAGCTTACATTTAAAGCCTATTAAATTGCACCCTTTGATTTTGTGGTTTTTAGAATTCAAAGTCAACTTGACAAATTATATTGTGGATATTTAGCAAGTTTGCCCAAATCTTCATAAGCTATATTGATTACTACTAGTAATTTATTGTCATAGATTTGCTTTATACTTTGTTCTAGAACTGCACCATCCAATACAGTAGCCACTAGTCACATGTGAATATTTTAAACTAAATTAATTAAAATTAAATTAGCACCTCAGTTTTTTTAATGTCACATTAGCCACATTTCCAGTGCTCAATAGTCACATGTGACTAGGGGTTACTGTATTGGCTAGCACAGACATGGAATATTTTCATCATTGAAGAAAGTTCTTATGGGCTGTGCCAGTGTAGAAGGTTTTCCAGTTTGAAGAGTGGCATTGGAGAAGGTCACATAGGTGACCTCAAATCACATAGTCAGAGATACTCTTGTTTAGTAATTCCTAATATTTTCACATCTGAGAACTTCTGTTTGTATTTTTCCTGTTAAAAAAGGTTCTTCCTTGCAAGGTTTTTATTAAAAAATGGATGTCTTCTCCCACTGGTTCATTGCAGGCATAAACAATTGCAATGCCATCTATATTAGGAAGTAGATATGATGTCACTGAGCTGACATGATTGTAGCCACATTTGAAAAAACGATATTATTTTTCAATTTTGGTGGCCTTATCCCATGTAAAGGTATAGTTTCCATTATAAGTCTTGAATTTCTGAAGAGGCTTTCTGGTCCTTACTCCCTTTCCTCTTTCCAGTTCTTTAACCCAGGCTGTTCATGCCCTGTGACCCCAAAAGTGAGCTCCCGCTGTTGCTCGCAGGTATCTCTTTGGCTGATTCCCTTCTTGCTGTGCTGCATCCTTTATTGCTCTGATCTGATTTCTGTATCAGTCCTCTCCCAAATGGAGTGCTTTTTACCCTAGGAGTTATGCAGTATTAGAAGCTTTGTATTTATTTTTTCTTATTGGTTAACATGTCTTTCTTTTGTGCAAATTTCATAATGTATATAATTTATGAACATAGTTCTATGCATATGCAATTTGCAGACAGTACAGTTATATATTGCACTCAAGACATTGTAATCCGGTGCACAATCAAATAACATCGGGAGCCTATTGCTCATACCTTTGCCTTCGTCCTGGAACCCTGGCTTCTGTTCTGCCTCTGCTCTTCCGGTCTTAGCACTTGCATTTTTTCCCTTCCTTAAGCAATGTTAACTCTTTGCCGTACTTGCAGCCCTGTGGACTCCAATTCTAGGCAATAGCCTCTTGAACATCATTTTGAGAAAACAGCTGCAATAGTCCCACTTCTTTTAACAGAGGAGTGTCTTGGACACCCATTATGACTTGTGTGAGCCTTGGCAGCCCAAGGAGTCTAGGCTGGAAAGCTTTGGTCTTATTCAACTACATTATTTTTAATTTTTGTTTACTCAGTTGTAAGACAAATTTCACTCAAAGTTTGTTAAAACCTGTACAAAGCCAACTGAATACTGCAGAAAATGTAACCCATAATTTTAGTCTTTGTCCAGTCGATTATGGATTCCTTTGTCTAGGCTATTCTTACTTCCAGAATGTTGCACAGTATGTACAAAGGAGGCCATTTTGCCGAGTCTCTGTTCTTGGTCTCGCTCTTGAACCACTCACCTCTAGCTATTCCTGGGACCTCCTAGCTTCATTTTCATGTCTGTCTTTTTCTTGTCTATTTGCTTTTGCAAGGTCTTGTCTTTCTGAGAATTGCATTTCTCTTGACAAGGATGTGGACCTGCTGCTGAGCCCACTGAGTTAAGCTGCTTGGGAATGTCTTTCCTGGGAATGAATGAGCCAGATCTTCATACCTCTTTCCTAGCGGCACCTCTTCCACTTGCACTTCCATGCAAGTGCCATTATTCTCGCCACATTTATCCAAGTCCTTCAGGTGCTGTCCAATATTTTCTTTAGCTTCTCACCTTCATTTTCATTAGATTTTCTCAGGATCATTTAATTTATGAGATGGAAGAGACCTCAGAACTCATCTTATCCAACCCTTTCATTTTCTAAAAGCATGAACTAAAGGGAGATGAGCTGCTCTGTGTTGTACAGTTAATTAAACCAAAGCTAACCTTGGGCTCTAGGTTTTCTGATTTGTCTCTGAATGTCTTTTCATTTAACAATTCTCAAAATGTCATTGCTCACAAAAGGATTTCCTGGTCAAATATATTTAGGCAACAAGGAGTTAACCAAATATAAATAGGTTTCTATATTGCAAGAGTTCCTTGAGCCTTTAAGATAGAGAGATCCATAATATGAAACTCTAAGGTGGGTGGAGGTATACTATATTCATAATTCCCAACTTATTTGAAAATAAAGTTCTATACTCACCTAGAATTATGTAAATATAACACTATCATTTTTTCAAAGCAGAGGTCCTTGAATAATTTCATGGGTAAATACTCTTAAATATGTGTTTTTTTCCTTTTCTCACCAAGAATTCTTTTTAATAATAAGTTACTTGATTTTTAGGTCATCTTTACTCAATGAGGTCAAAGTACAAGGTGTTAAAAAAAGAGACTCTCTTTCATCTTCAACTTTTTTCGCCTCTGGGCAATATATGTGGGATTTTTGGCATTTTGCTTTGGGTTTAAATTGGGTTCATATTTATCAAACCTTTAGATTTGGTTTATAAATGTCAAGGTTAAATGGAGGGGAAATCAAACAGTGCTAGGAAGGCCAAGAGGTAAATGCTCATAGTTAATCCATGTCTCTTCTTGGCCATTTAGCTTTTTCTGCCATTAGCATTCAGACACTGTTATTAGCACATAGACACCCAATCACCCCATGTGCATTATCCAAATTAGATGTGTTGATTAAAGATATGAATTATGTGATATGTGTTTATATATCAAAATAAGATGATTTTTAGCTTGACAGGAGAGTATTACTTAGCTCTTTCTCTGTGTGTGTGTGTGTGTGTGTGTGTGTGTGTGTGTGTGCGTGCGCATTGGAGAGAGAGAGGGAGAGAAAGAGACAGAAAGAGGGAGGCAAAAGTGGTGTGATACGTTAATAACTATTTTGCAATTTTGAAAAAAGCAGTCTGACAAAAATCTATTTTCCTTTATGTGTTATGGTATTTCTAGGAAATTACTTAAAACATTATTGTGACTATACTGTGAAATTCTTGTGACCATGAAATCAGTTAAGAAATCAAACATTACAATAGCCATGTGAGACATGGAGTACTGCTGAGTATTATAACTCTTCAATTTCTGTGTCACTTGTAACAAAAAGTAGGATTCTAGCGGGAACCATGTCACTTTAATGAACAATCTCATTTAGTGAGTATTTGTCTTTAGTGGAAATGATAAACTGTGTATCAATACACACACACTTATATGAGTGGTCATTGGCAGAGAAAGGAGTTATTTATAAGGGACTTCTGAAGATAATAGAATCATTTTTAAGTTTTTATAAAAGTCATAAAACAGGGTAGAATAAGTGCAAGATTATTTGCTTTTAGAAGAACATTGAAGTGATAGTGAATTATTATACTGAATGTTTGAATGGAGCTATTGCAGCTTTCCCCTTAATCTCTTAGGCTGTATTCTCCAGGCTGCTAAGCTAAGGCTGTCTGCATTCAGACATTATGAGATACTCACCTTGTGGATTAAGAAACAAGAGTTACCTTCTAGGATACTTGCAACCTTTTATTTTTAGTTGCATGCTACAGAAAAGATTAGTAAAGTCCTCAGACCACTAGCCCTTACATTTGCTGTTATTTCCTCTAAGAAAAATATGCATATGTAATAATTCAAGGTTTTTTTTTAACTTTTGACCTTATTTCATCAAACCTAGAACACCATTGTTTTATGTACTTCTCAGAAAGAAAGATGTTTCTGTTTAGACTATGACATGCCATTATTCATAAGATTGAGATGTTAAAATTTAAAGAAATGTGTTGTAATCAGTGAAATATAGATATATAATGTTGAACCCAGGTAAAATGTTTTGTTTTCCATAGTATGTGGCATTTACTAGTTGTCTTGCCACCCTGACATCATGGTTGGTGATATTTACAAGAAGGTTTAATATTTTGGGTGATTATCTGTATATTTGGATCTCTTATAATTATTTAACTTTTCATCTATTTAGGATTATCTCCTAATTGAGTTATAAGATATTTTTTATCAGGCCTTCCAATTTAGCTCATAGTAGTGACACTTGCAAAGAGCAGATATCAATAGACCTTATATTTAATCATTTCTTCATTAATTCAACGAATGAATGTGCATATTGAACACCTACTATGTTCCAGGGAGAGGGAAACTGGAGAACATGGCACAGGCTCTCCTGTCGAGGATCTCACTTGACAATGGGAAAGGCAAAAATCCATTGCAACACAGAATAAGAAGTGATGGGACACAGTGATTCTGGGGTGCGTGGGAACACAGAGAAGGCAGCTTAATTGAGACTTGGGTTAGGGAAAACTTCCTGGAGGCCGTGAGGTGTGCAATTTTGTAAGGGGATGTAAGTTAGAGGTGTAAGAAGGAACCGGTCCATGAAGATCTTAGTTTTTTAGTTTAATAATTTACTCAGTCATTTTTCTTGTTAATTAGTCAATCAGCAAGCATTTAGCCTCTCTCACACAGGAGAAAAATAATCATGATAGCATATGCTCACGTAGGGTCAAACACTGTTCAAAGTGCTTTGGATAAATCAAGCCATTTTGATATTCACAATAACCCACCAGGTGAGGACTATTATCCCATCTTTCAGATAGGAGAACTGAGACAGAACGGTAAGTTGCCTGAAATCCTACAGCTGCTAAGTGGGATTGAAACCCACACATTCTGTCTCTACAACCAGCCTACTTAATATCACTCTGCAATATCACTTCCCATGATAAGTGATGGCTCCAACACTTACCACGGCTTTGCCCCTTGTTACTTTCTGGGTGTGATGAGATGGCTAGAATTTTCTCTTCTTACTGGGAAGGAAATGCTGACAAGAGATGAAGACTTGTGGAAGCTGCTTCAAAATGAAAGCAGTGAAGAAAGCAGCCTGCTTTTCAGTAAGGACATGAGACACTCTTACCAGCCCACAAGCTACTCCCAACACTGGCCTTTGTGGCCGAAGGGCTGTATGTATCTTGGAGCCGCCTGCTTTTTGATCTTGACTTCAATAAAATGAACTTTCATTCACCGTAGCATGTTCCAATAGATGTGAATAGGGAATGGACTTGAGAGGGGAGGATCCTACACCAAATTTACAAAGGCACACGATTTTCCGCTGTGAGGTATTATTTGATCTTTCCTTTTGACTAAGGAAGGGTGCCAGCCATTTATTCTTTTCTTTGTTCCTGTTTTTTAGACTTTCTATCTACTAAAAAAATGTTTGGAAGAAAGCTAATCTCTTTTATGTTAGCTGAGATATTTATGACTTTCAAATACCTTGGCATCATTATTGAGAACAAATATGAAAAATAACAATATAGGCTAATTTTCAGCTTTGTAGGCATGAGAAATATATTTCGTTTCTCTCAACAGTATGACAGTGATAAGGAAAGACACCTGAATCTTGTCCAGCAGCCCTCAGGGGTGATCTCAAGCACGTTTGGAAGGTGGAGACCTTTATATAAGATTTGTCAAATTAGAAAATGAGTGTTGAGTGCAAATTTAAAAACAAATTCTAAACTGACTCCATGAAAATTTGTTTTCATCTTCCTTTGCTAACTTTGCTTATGTTTTCAACTTCATTGACTTCGCTGGAAGTCTTTCTTTCTCGGAGGCTGAGCTGGTAGTCAGTACTATATATTCTTGGTGTGTCCTAAGATTCTCTCATGTAATATAAACTGCACTTCTAAGAGAAATGAGTTTTAACACATCAGAGTGTAGAGGTTCCTTTTAAAAAATTGGCCAAACATGCAGTCATTTTAAAAGTGACAATCTTTTTCTTTGGAGATAAAATATAATTTACATTTCTCAGTGTGTTTTATGAATAAAATTGCTGATTGGACTTCACAATAGGTTCCTGAAATCCTGATTACTGATATAGAACTCAGGGTTAAAGAAGAAAATCACAGAAACCACATAATCTAGTCACTTTGCTGCTGAGGTTTGAGAGCTAATTCTTAAAGTTTGGGCATCTTTGATGCCACTAGCAAAAGGAGATTGGCTGCTCCAATCCCATTCCAGGAGTGCCTATTAAAGCTGGTGAAACACAT
The DNA here is from genome assembly GCF_001604975.1 of Cebus imitator. Taxonomy (NCBI): domain Eukaryota; kingdom Metazoa; phylum Chordata; class Mammalia; order Primates; family Cebidae; genus Cebus; species Cebus imitator. Next base: position 4,290,592 of record NW_016107442.1, read on the forward strand.
TTAATTGAGTAGCCGTTAGGCTAAGGCATCTGTAGTGTTTCTGGTTTCTGTGTAAGCAAACCCAAAGCCCAATGTTAGCAGTAAAACTAAATTTAAGCTTAATCAGTTAGAAACTACTAACTTAAATCTAGCTATAATCTTTAACAATCAGAAAATGTCAACTAATCTCTATGTAGGGATTTTCCACTTTAACTGATCAAATATATTTTCTTTGTCTGGCTTCCATGAACACCTTCTAAAAGTTTCTCACTCTTCCTCTCTCCTTTGGAGCATTGAAGGACTTGAGGTCTGGAGCTGCCGATTTAAGAATAACTGAATGCTGAAATAAACTCATTAAAATTTTAATGTGCCTAAGCTTATCTTTTTTTTTTTTAACTTAGCTTCAGGGGTCCACATGCGGGTTTTTACAGAGTAAATTGCATGTCACAGGGGTTTGGTGTACAGATTATTTTGTCACTCAGGTAATAAGCATGATACCCAATAGGTGGTGTTTTTGATGTTCTCTCTAAGTTTATCTTTTAAGGTTTCTGAGCACATGGACTGAATGGAGCCTGAAAATTACATTCAGAACTTCATAGATAGAGGTCTCAGTTTAGCTCACTACTTCAGCTCGCCACTGGCTGTGTGACCTTGGATATGTCACACAACCTTGCTCAGCATCAGCTTTCTCATCTGAATGATGAGGTCGGCAATGGTGGCTGACACTTTAAAGTGACTCCCATGAAGTCACAACCCTGCACAATTCCCTCTGCTTAAATGTGAAAGGAGCCTGTGAACTGCTTCTAACCAACAGAATCTGGTAAAGGTGATGAGACGGCATTTTGTAGAGGTTACAATATAGAAAACTCTTAGCAACCTGAAAGTAGATGCTGTCCTTACTGGTTTTGCAGAAGTAAACTGCGGTGTTATGAGAGTCCTATGGAGAGGTACACATGGCAGGGACCTTAGGGCAGGCCCTAGAAGCTGAGAGAAGCCCATCTGAGAGCTATCAGGAAAACAGAGACCACAGTCATAGAGCCCCAGGTAGAAGAATTCTGCCAACAACCTGAATGAATTTGGAGGTGGATTCTTCCCTGGCTGAGACTCCAGCTGAAAAGGTAGCTTGACTCTCACCTCAGTTTCAGTCTTGTGAGACTCTGAGCTAAGCTAGGCTTGGAATCCTGATCCATGGAAGCTGTGAGATGGTAAATGTGTGGGTTTTTGGTAATTAAATTAAAAAAATTAATTGTGGTTGTATTAGTCTGTTCTCATGCTGCTAATAAAGACATACCTGAAACTGGGTAATTTATAAATAAAAGAGGTTTAATTGACTCACAGTTCCACATGGTTGGGGAGGCCTCACAATCATGGTGGAAGATGAATGAAGAGCAAAGTCACATCTCACATGGCAACAGGCAAAGAGAGTGTGTGCAGGATAACTCCCCTTTATAAAACCATCAGATCTCCTGAGACGTATTCACTATCATGAGACTAGCACGGGAAAGATGCATTCCCATGATTCAATTACTTCCCATGTGTCCCCCCTACAACATGTGGGAATTATTACAATTCAACATGAGATTTGGGTGGGGATACAGCCAAACCATGTCAGTGGTAAACACACATAATATTAAAATTACTGTCTTAACTATTTTTAAGTGTACTATTCAATAGTGTTAAGTATTTCACGTTGTTGGGCAACTAATCTCTGGAACATCTGTATCTGCCCAAACTGAAACTCTGTACCCATTAAACAACTTCCCATTATCCCTCCCCATTGCTGCTGGCCACCACCATCCTGCTTTCTGTTCCTATGATCTTGACTAACTGACGTGCTTTATAAAAGTGGAATCATATGGCATTTGTCTGTGATTGGCTTATATCACTGAGCATAATGCCTTGAAGATTCATCCAAGCAGTAGCATGTGTCATAATTTCTTTCCTTTTTAAGACTGAATAACATTCTGTTGACTTTGTATAGACCACATTTGGTTTGCCCATTCATCCGTCTTTGGACATTTGGGTTGCTTCCACCTCTTGGCTATTTTAAGTAAATGTGTGTGAGTTTTTTTTTTTTTTTTAAATCTCTAAGTTTGTGGTAACTTGGTATTTATCAATAGAAAACTAATACAACAATAATACCACACAGGGATATGGTAAAGATTAAGAAATAAGCTTTATGAACTCTAGAGTATAATTTTACAGTGAAGTCACATCATCTGCATATTTAACTCAATAAAATGTAAACCTAGGGCTCAGGAAAATAATAAAACAATTTAAAAAGTGTGAGCAATTATGCTGGTTATCCCATGTGATGAACTGACACCCTGGAGAAAGCCTGAAAAGGGAGGTGTGGATCTGTGTCCTCAGGTTCCCAAGCACCACTAGTTGAGTTAGTTTCCGATGTTTTTGAATGTATTGGTTTTTCAGGCTGCATGACAAATTACTACACATTTAGCAGCTTGAAACATAATTTTTATCTCCCAGTGTCTATGAGCCAGGAACCCAAGCAGGACTGAGCTGGGCTCTCTAATCCAGGGTCTTATGAAGCTGCAATTGAGATATCAGCTGGGCTGCATTCTCTTCTAGTGGCTGGGCGAGAGAGGAATCTTCCTCCAAATTCACTCATGTTGGTGGTGGTGCTCATTTCTTTGTGGGTTCAGGACTGAGAACTCCAACTTTTTGCTGGCTGTTGGCTGGAGGCTGCTCTCAGCTCCTAGGGTCACCTACAGTTCCCAGCATGGCAGCTGCTTCTCCAACACTGGCAGGAGAGTGAATCTGTAGAGCGAGTCCGCCTGCAAGATGGGGTCTCATATGATATAACAATCACATTATGTTTACCATATTCTACCTGTTAGAAGCAAATCACAGTTCTCACCTACCTCCAAGGGGAGATTACACAAGGACTCCACCACCAGGAGCTAGGGATCATTGGGGTCACCTAGAGTCTGTCTGCCACACTTGATTACGTTTAGGTGGGGCCTTAAAGTGGCTCAGTACTTCTTCAGTCTTCTTTATATATAAAAATTACCTACAGATTTTTTTTTAAAAGATTTCGAGTCTGCTCCAAACCCTCAGAATAATTTCTTCTGGGAGGTGGAGTCCAGATAGCTATAGTTTGAAAAAAAAATTCCATGGCGATTTAGATGTATAGCCATGATTGAAAACTACTGATCAAGTCCAAATCCATTCTTAGAGACGGAGTCTCTCTCTGTTGCCCAGGCTGTTACGCAGCTGTGCAATCATGGCTGACTGCAGACTTGACCTCCTGGGCTCAAGCAATCCTTCCATAAGAGCCTCCTGACTAGTGGGCACCTGGGGTCTACACCACCACCTGGATAATTTTTTATTTTTTAGTGGAGATGGGGTATTGCTGTTGCCCAGGCTGTTCTCCAATTCTGGTCTTAAGCAATCCTGCTGCTTTGACCTCTCAAAGCACTGGGATTATAAACATGAGCCAATGCATCCAGTCAAATCCCTCCTTTTAGACACTTGGGTTTGAAGTGGAAAAAATGACTAACCCAAGATCATATGAAGCTAAGCCTAGAACTCAGGGATTCCTAAATTTCATTTTGTGCTTTTTCTATTGCACTACACTTTCTTCCTAATTTGGAATTTGCTGACAAAGTTTTACTTCTTTGCAAGTTTGTGGGAAGGACACTTCAATAGTAAAGGACATTTTTAGTGGTGTGCTAGAGCTGACTAGCATTGGCTTCTGAGAGCTGATTTGTGGGTAACACTTCCCATCACCTCAGTTTAGTGACTTCACATTGGGAGCTCAAAGCTGGCCATGGTGAAAATATTTACACCATGGAAATTGGCAAATGCTGTACATCATCAGGCTTTCCATTGATAATCCTTCCTGGAGAGTGGGTAAACCTTCACCAGCACACCGTTTATTTTAATTTGAAATGTATTCTTACATTAAATATTATAAAGTTGTGTTTACTTTTGCCCAAATAGCAAATAGAGATAAGTAAGTTAAAAGTGTGAGCAATAATTCCGAGTGTGATGTCTTCCTTCTTATTTTGACATAATATTAATGCTTAATGAATGTTTGGTGGGTGACAGAGTGAACCATTTGGAGTTCATTCTCCAGCTTATCTTGTTTCCAAAGTTAGTGTGGACTGGTTATGTTCACCATGCAGGTTGTTTATTTATCCTCAGAATAGAGCTCGCCTTCCATTTTCCTTCCGTTTTCAGTGAGGGTTTCTTGCCCCGGGGGTCTCTATTTCGGCTGGCTCTGTAATATATGACATTGATTGAATTCTGTGTGCATTCCCACGTGCCAGACTCCCAAAAGAGAGGCTTGTGGGACTCCTTACCTGATTATGTGGGCAGAGTCTTTGGGATGTCGGGCAGGATAAACCAGAATGGTGTTTACAGAAAACAAAATCTGTTGTGTTCACAGAGTGAATTTTTCTACCTACTTCTGCCCTAAGGGGACCTTAAAGAAGTGTTTCTGTCAGTTCAGTTTCATGGCTACGAGGTGTCGCTTTGAGCCTTGATTTCGTGGGAATCTCAGAGGCTGGGAGCCCCAGGATGGAGCAGAAAGCCAGCCTGTCCCTGAAAAGAGTTCTGAAGAATTTCCCCTTGATGTGAGGTACCTGCTCATTCTGTAGCCTGCCAGCACTTTTGACTCCAAATTGTGAACTATGAGCTTCGTATGGATCCTTCTCCTTCCCTCCTCCTACTTATTGATCTTCAACTACTGAGCTCCTCTTTCTTTGTTTTTGAGGGAAGTCAGTATGAAGAAAGTGGCAGCATGGTTTAACTGAAAAACAAAACAAAACAAAAACAAAAAAACACCATGAATTTGAGGTTGGAGAGGCCTGCATGGCTCCACCCCTCACAGGCTGTGTGTTCCCCAGGGCCAGTTGCTCTCTGAGCCTCAGTCTTATAAAATGGAGCAAATAATACCTGTTCTTCAAGGTTTTTTGTTTTTGTTTTTTTTTTTGGAAAAATTGTGTGAAAATTACATATAAAATGATGGTCAAATGCCTGGCACACAGCAAGTACTCAGTGAATAATAGTTCTCTCTAGTGGGCGTTCCCTGTAATAGCAATACTAAATATTTATAGAATATTTCTAATTTTATGAATATTCACTGTATTCAGCATTTTACATGCATTTATTTCATTTTATCTTCATGGCAACCTCTGTATATAGGAGGCCAATTTTCATTTCCTCAATGACATTTTTCTTGAAAATGTTTTCTGAGGTTATCCCACTCAATGCCCTAGTATATTTTCTTTGCAGCACTTACCATTATCTGGAGTTATATTATGTAACTGTTACATATTCATTTTTCTGTCTCTATCTGTTAAAATACTAGTTCAAATGAGGGAAAAAACTTTTTATTTTTTGAGATGGACTCTCAATCTATTGCCCAGGCTAGAGTGCAGTGGCACAATCTTCGCTCACTGCAACCTCTGTCTCCCAGGTTCAAGTGATCCTCCTGCCTCAGCCTCAGCTGGCCTGCAAGGGTGTGCCACCATGCACAGCTAATTTTTGTATTTTTATTAGAGATGAGGTTTCACTGAGTTGGTCAGGCTGGTCTTGAACTCCTGACTTCAGGTGATCTACCTGCCCCTGGCTCCCAAAGTTTTGAGATTACAGGTGTGAGCCACAAGTCCCAGCCAAAAAGTCTGTCTTGAGCTCGATTGCACCTCCAATGCTAAAAACGGTGCTTGGCATGTAAGAGATAATCGATAAATTATTTTGAATAAATGAAGTAAATATTATTGCTTTATTCATTTTGCCCGATGAGGAAACGCGAGATTAGATGTATTAAGTGAGTGGTTATGGAGCCTGTAAGAGGTGGAAATAGGCTGGATTGGAATTTAGGTTGTGGGACTGTAGAATCCATGTGTTTAATTACCAGCTTACCCAGGCTTCTCTTCCATGGGTGAAGTTTTTACAGAGAGTCACTGTGTTTCTCAAAGTCTATGTAAAGCTACATTATGGGGTCAGCACTGTATTGAAGGATATAAGACTTAGGAAAGAAGTTTAAAGCAGAAATCTTCGTTCCTAATCTTACTTCCTAACTAGGAAAATGAGGTGTGTATCATGAAACAGAGAGTAACAGAAAAATTCTCTTGGTTAAGTGCTCAGAAGTTGAAGAGGAAAGTATGTGGTTGTAATTTGTTAGAGATGGGGCAATAATAGACACCAAAACTAGAGTTTTCTTCTTTTGTTTCCAAGTCCTGTTCAATTGATTTGTTTACCTATCCAACAAACATTAAATGCCTACTAATGGCAGGCACTATGCTTGTTATGCACTTTGCATATACAGAGGAATATACCCAAGGGTCCTCCACACTCAAGGAGCTTATGATTCATGGGAAAAACAGATATATACAGAATTAATTATGCTGTAATGTGTTATATATAATCATAAGAATTTTTATAGGGCATCAGGCACACCACAGGTAGAGTGAGGGGAAGGTGTGGGACTCATAGCCAGGGACCAGCTGATGAAGGGCCGTTTTGGCTATATTAGAGAGCTTTGTCTTTGTTTTCTAGGTTGCTGATGCTCAAGAAGGGGTGATTTTGACCCCCCTAGGAGACATCTGGCAATGTCTGGAGACATTTTTGATTGTCATAACTTAGGGAATATTACTGGCATCTAGTGGGTGGAGGCCAGGGGGGTGGCTAAACATCTTACAATGCAAGAATAGCCACAACAAAGAATTTTCTGTCTCCAAATGTCATAGTACTGAGGTGAGAAATTCTGCTCTCAAGAAGGGAGCTGGGTTATTGCAGGGCTTTAAGCAAGTGAGTGGTATAGGAGGACAGACTTCTGCAGCAGCACAAGGTGAGAACTGTGAGTGTCTGGGCTAGAATCTTTGTAGTGGGATGGAGGACTTATTGCTTGTTTGGATGTGAGTGGGAAAAGAGAGGGAGTGGTCAAGTTTCTGCCTTGAATGATGGGGCATCTGGTGCAGCCGTAATCTGAGCTGCATCTGAGGTCCACCCAAGAGGAATAAATGATATTGGCAGAAATAGATGAGATCAAGTCAAGCAAGCTGATTTGAGCTGCCCACGGGTTATTCAAATAGAGAAATTCAGTAGGCATTGGTCTAAGCGTCTCTGAAGCTTAGAGAAACATAAATTTAGAGTCATCAGTTAGAATAATGAATGAAAACCAGATAAGAAAATTAGTTTATCCAGGGAGAATGGAAACAGCAGTGAATTTAGAATATTGTCCTCAGAAATATGCACAGAGACAGGGCAGATGGAGAGAGAACTGTTGAAAGATACCAAGGAGTGATATTCTGAGAAGTAGGAGGTTACAGAGAAAGGGGTGTCAGGGAAGCCAAGAAAGGAGAAGGTTGCATGAAGAAATAAATCCTCAGCTGATTGGAACCCTCAATCCAATGTTGCTGCAGTTCGTAAGAGAAGAATTGAAAGCAATCATTAACGTTGCTTTCAATGGGTAACCTTGAAGAAGGCATTCTGTTGGTTTGTTGGTGACTGAAACCACATTTCAGTGGGTTGAGAAATGAATGGAAAAGGCAAAAGTGCAGATAAGAGAGTGTACATTATTATTTCTAGAAGTTTGGCTGAGGAGGGGAGAAGAGGGAGGGAAGTGGGGCTGAAGGGAACGGCAGGAAACTCACGTGAATTTGGTCATGTCCAACTCCCTGGTCCTTTTTAATTAATAACAGTAACAAACAAAATATTGGGGTATTTGAGGGTGATGATTGTTCTCTTACAATCTCATTGCCAGGTTATAAGAAAGCAAGTCTCAGGCCAAATTCTGACACACATACATACATGTATTCACATGTATATTATTTAACAGGCAAACAATACGTTCAAATGTTCCAAGAGCATGACTCCCAACTTTCTGACCTTTTTGGTGATCTGATCTTCATTTTGATGACACGTTCATTTGAGGCTCAGTAAGTATTCCAGAGATACAAGTCCATTGCCATCGCATTATTATCAGGCAACCAAATGGCCGGACACTGTTAGAAATCAGATCTCATGTAACCTTTCTAAAATTAGGGTTCTATTATTTTTTGGTTTTTTTTGAGACAGAGTCTTGCTCTGTTGTCCAGGCTGGAGTGCAGTGGCATGATCTCATCTCACTGCAACCTCCGCTTCCTGGGTACAAGTGATTCTCCTGCCTCAGCCTCCTGAGTAGCTGGGATTACAGATGCATGCCACCAAGTCTGGCTGATTTTTGTAGTTTTAGTTGAGACAGGGTTTCACCATATTGGTCCAGTTGGTCTTGAACTCCTCACCTTGTGATCTGCCCACCTTGGCCTTTCAAAGTGCTGGGATTACAGGCTTGAGCCACCGTGCCTGACTGGGTTTTATATTTTTTAATAGTCTTATACTCTCTTTAAGCATGGACAGTGTACTGGGTTGAATAGTGTCTCTTCCTCCTAACCTCTCATCAAAATTCACATCTACGCAGAACCTCAGAATGTGACCTTATTTGGAAATAGGTCTTTGCAGAAGTAATTATGTAAGAAAAGGTCATATTGGATTAGGATAAGACATAAACGCCATGACTGCTGTTCTTATAAGAAAGCCACATGACGACAGACAGAAGAGAGAAGACCATGTAAAGACAGAGGCAGAAATTGGAATGATTCAGCTATATGCCAAAGAACACCACAGACTGCTAGGAACCACCAGACCCTAGGAAGAAGTTAGGGAGTCTTATTGTCGATTGCCTTCAGAGGGAGCAAGGCTCTGCCAACACCTCGATTTCAGGCTTCTAGCCTCCAGAACGGTGAGAGAATAAGTTTCTGCTGCTTTAAGCCACCCAAAGTACCAGTTTGTGATATTTTCTTATGGCAACCCTAGGAGACTAAGATGGCTGAAGAGTGTAAGCAACTCACACATCTTCTTGAATACCATAAATTTCACTGGAGAGAGACCATTTCTAATATCCATGATGCTAATTAACAAACCATTAATTTTTACCAGTTAAAGCTCATGTCTGACCCTTATTATATTAATTACCAAGCCTCTGGTATTATCTGAGTGCTATGGTTTGAATGCATGTATCCTTCCTAAATTTACATGTTGGCACTTACACCCCAAGTTAATGGTATTAAGAGGTATGTGGTGTTTAGCAGGTGATTAGATCATGATGGCTGTGCCCTCATGAACGGGATTAGTTCCACTAAAAAAGAGATTGAAGGGTGCTAGCTTGCTCCATTTTTTGCCCTTCCACCATGCCCTTCGTGACATTCATCCCTTCTGCTGTGAGGACACAGCAACAAGGTGAAATCTTGGAAGCACAGAACAGGCCCTCGCCAGACATCCAACCTGCAGGCACCTTGTTTTTGGACTTCCCAGCCTCCAGAGCTGTGAGAAATAAATTTCTATTGTTTGTAAATTGCTTGGTCTCAGATGTTTTGTTAGGGCAGCACAAATGGACTGAGATGTTGAGATAGGAATAACAGAAGTTCTTGTAGTAATCTCCCCAGAAGCATGAGCCCTAGAGTGCCATTTAGCTGAACACATTCATGTGTTACGCTTTTTACACTGAAGTATTTTGAATAACAGACACCATTGGTAAGGGAGATTTATATTTTAGAATGGGAAAGATGTAGACTTAGGGAGAAAATTCAGGGGAAAGGAATGCTTGGAAAATACAGAAGAAACAGGCAGCAGTAACTGATAGTCATCAACAAATCTTTTCAATTAGTAGAGTGATCAGGAGCATCTCCATGTGTCTTCCCTTTCTTCTTTTTGAGATGGAGTTTTGCTCTGTCACCCAGGCTAGAGTACAGTGGTGCAATCTCAACTCACTGCAACCTCTGCCTCCCGGGTTCAAGGGATTCTCCTGCCTCAGCTTCCCGAGTAGCTGGGATTACAGGCATGCACCACCATGCCCAGATAATTTTTGCATTTTTAGTAGAGACGGGGTTTCACCACGTTGTCCAGGCTGGTCTCGAACTCCTGACCTCATGATCCACCCGTCTTGGCCTCCCAAAGTGCTGGGATTACAGGCATGAGCTACGACACCCGGCCTCAATGTGTCTTTCTGTTTTTACTTCTAGGAAATCACCTTCCTTTTTCCTTTTTAGTAGAGCTATGAAGTTTTTTAAAGAAATTGTAGCTACATTTACTATAACATATAGGGTTGCCAACTTATTGCAGTGTGCCTGGATCTTTTCTGACTTTAGCAGTAAAAGTTCTGCATTGCTGGAAGCCCCCAGTACTGACAGTTGATCACTATTTCTATATTTGCTCAAACAGAATTTCATGCTTTTTCTTTCTTACTAAACATATTTTTCAAATAATTAGTAAGATCTTGTTAGTTCCTGTCTCCTGAGCCAGGGCAGTTCAGCTGTGCTGGGCCTCTGGGAAGAGTGGGGAGAAAGCGAGAGGGTCACCATCCGCAGACACCCTGGCAACTGGACAGCCATGATTTTTGGCCCATGGGTTTCTTCTGCTTGTAAGTAGTTGCTGAGCTTTTGGAAATGCCATAGAGCTCCAGCAGAATGGGGCAATTGTTTGGTTTCATCAATTTGCTGAATTTCTCAAACTTAGGTCTAAGTTATAGAACATTGATTAGAAATTCTTATATGTAATGTAGACAAATTGATCTGTAAACTTGTATGTGCAGAGTGAATATGAATAATTTTTGTGATAGAGCTTTGTTTTTTTCTTGGCATGCATCTCTATTGTTTCTAGGTATTTCGAAAGCAGAGTGGTAACTCCTAACTTCTGTTGAACTTGGCTACCTGGAATGCAGTTGACATCCAAGCAGTAGAACAAACAGCTTCTGTGCAGTCAATAGAGGAGGCTATCAATTGTATATAGCAAATACGTATAGTTTAAGTAATTGAAGAATGCTTTAGACCCTCTCTCTTTGCCTGCAGATTGCTGTTTTACACACAATTTAAAGACCTATGTTATCTTTTTTTTTTTTTTTCTTAAAGCTCTTCATAATTTAGAAATGGGCAGTATGGATTCTACTGAAAGGCAGTCAAGAGAAGGGAGAGATGCCCACACATTCCAATTACACTAAAGAGAGAAAGAATAATGCCAGATGCAGTCACAGAATATACTATGGTTTGGGGTCATCTTGCGTAGGGGCATACAGTGTCACACCCCCTGCTAATGTCTGAGAGTAGCATGGTGATAATAATGAGGACACTTAGGATAATATAGTCACGAAGCTCTAATGAGATGGAGATTCTAGACTTGCGAAGCTGAGGGCCAGATCCTGACAAGTTCACCTTGTGAGATCTCTTAGAGGCAGCTAGCTGATCTTCCCCAGATTCTGTGTCTTTTTTTGCAAACTTCAGTGGCACCTGCAATATAACTGACTAGTGTATTGGAAGAGATGGAAGCAGAGGACTTGAAGAAATAAGGTGAAACTAAATCTTTTAAGTAGCTCAGCAGCGAGTATGATCTGAAGCAACTAAACTGTAGAGGAGCTCCCCTTCCCCCAAAAATAAAACCCTCAAAAAACCAAAACCAAATCCAGCAGTACAATACATCTGTGGGTTTTATGGCATTTGGAAATGTAATGCAGCATCATTATCAAACTCATTTAGGCAGGAGCAGCACATGTGACATGATTTGGCCAAGAATCCTAGGCAAACCACAATATCAGTTTAGAAATGTGGATTAAATTGCAGATCATATTATGTGCAATAATTTCCCCAAAGCTTCACATCTGATCCAATGCTACTCAATCAGTGGGTCAGAAATTTTACAGGGTTGTAAAATCACGGGAGCACTCCCACCTTTTGGGAGTTTCTACCACTTTCTGATGACTGAAGGCTTGCATGCCTCCATGATTTTTCCACTTTCAGTTTCTCCCTTGTGATATCTTCTCTTCCCTTTCCATCTGGAAAACACCTATTCAACAGTAGAACTTAGCTCCCATGCCTCTTCTTCTGAGGTTTTTCCAGGCTGGCTCGTAATTTATCTGTTGATATCCCTTCCCTTAGATCAGAGGCCACTATATTTTTTTTTCCTGAAAAGGGTCAGGTAGTAAATGTCTTTCTCATCCATATAGCATATCTCTGTCACTCCTATACAATTGTGCAGTTATAGCACATAAGTAGCCACAGACAATACATAAATAGATGAATGTAGATATTTTTAAATAAAACTTTATTTATAGACACTGAGGTATGGATTTCATATAATTTTTGTGTGTCACTCAACACTCTTTTGATTTATTTTTAGCCACCTAAAAATGTAAAAATCATTCTTTGCTTGTAGGCCATACAGAAACAGGCAGCAGACCATATTTGGCTTGTGGGCTGTCATTTGCTAACTATGTTAATTTTTGATTGCCACAAAACAAAAATTACCACAAATGTATCAGCTGAAAACATGAGGACACATTTGTTATCTCAGTGTCTGTGGGTTAGGAGTGCAGCTATGGCTTAGCTGGGTCCTCTGCTCAGAGTCTTGAAAGGATATAATCTAGCACTGGCCAGGCTTGTTTTAATTTGGGAACTTGATAAGGGAGGAATCTAATCCCAAGCTCATTTACGTTGTTGGCGGAACTCATTTCCTTATGCCTGTGTGACTTCAGGTCCTGACTTTTGGCTGACTATCAGCTGGAGGCTGCCGGCAGTTCCTTGCCATGGCTTCTTCAACATGGCATCTTACTTCATCAAGCCAACAAGGTATCTTATGCAATGTAACCTAATCCCAGAGAGTGACATCCCATCACTTTGCCGTAAGGTATTGATAAGGAGAAGCTCACGTTTCCTGCCTGCACTCAAGGAGAGGAAATTATAAAGAGGCATGAATATCAGAAGGTAGATTTATGAAGGGTCACCTTAGGGTCTGTCTATTACCCCAATCTCTGAACTAGACCAGATGATGAGTTCTGGAGACAGGAACAATTACAGAAGAATCTATGGACCATTTTGGTATCTTCAGCATTTAGCAAAGGATCTGGTACAGAATGAGTTCTCAGTAAATGTTGATTGAAACAATAGATGGATGGTAGCTTGTACCTACTCAAAACAATAGCATAAAGTTATTGTAATTTTCCAGTAAAATTGTCATAATATTGCTGATATTAATAGTCTTGATTCAAGGCTATTGATAACACTAAGGCATGTTTTTGGGATAGGATTTTAGGATAGGTGGCAATAGATGACAATTGCCATCTATTTCTCATGCGATATATAAGACATATTTGTGGAAATAGGATTTTAAGCAGAAGCCTAAATTTGACCTACATTCTTTCTTGGATTTGGGCTTATAGCTAGATTGAATTCGTCAGGTATCAAGAGTGCTTTCCATGTGGGAGATAATGAATGACTAGAAATATTCTCCAGTAAATCAGCATAAAAACAAAATTGAAACAAGGGAATCCATTTTAAAGCTTTAACCAGGGTGCTGGTATAGTGAAATGTTTCCAGAAGCAGTTTTCAAAGATGCACCACATGCTGCTTTTTGGGTGTTTATTTCCCAGAATGCATATAGTAGAAAACAAGGTGAATTTTTATTTAAATAAAGGGTACCAACTTTTAAGCAGTAATGGGAAGGAAGAGAGAGCCAGAATGCGAATTCAGAAGGGTGAAAAATAATGATACTGAAATAGGCGTCTATGGAGTGAATATGATTGTGAGCAAAGTTATCTGAACTGCCAGTGTCTCCCCAAAGCCTCAACTCCTGAGCATCTTCTGATTGAAACACATGGAGCCACAGTCATAACACCTGTTCCAATTGCCAATCTCCATCAAACACCTACATCTATTGCCATCGATTGCAATTTCTGTTGTGTTATCCATCTAATTACCTATCTCTTTCTTCAACTTGTGCTTTATGGTTCACCTGATTATTTCCTTTTCCATTCAGAGATGGGACTGGGGTGAGAGTTCTCTTTTATGTGGTTTGTTTTGCATCCTGATGCGAGCAGATGGTTTCTCTAAATGAACATCTGGTTGTGGTCTATAAAAGAACTCAAATTGGGCTCTGCTGATATAAAGTGAGACTTGGTTTTCCTTTTTTATTTGGGAAGTATCCTCTTTTATTGGGATTAAGAATAATATCTTTCAATAACATCATAAAAGTCGGAGTCTTAATTTTTAGATTCAAATAGATCAATGGCCTTTTGTCAGCTTTGGGCTGCTGCCATCTTGCCAACTCCACCCTCAACATTATCTTCCCCACCCAAGAAGGCAGAATGTGCAGCGCTCAGGAGAGCAGGTCAGACACTTGTATTCTTGCATTCTGATCTTAACCACTCAATTTCCATCAGCCTGTTTCCACATCTGTTTTTTAAGATGATCAAACTAGATGCTTTTCAAAGGCTCTTCAAACTCAAACACTAGCATTCAAGGGTTATCATCAGAATTTATTAAAATGAATTGTTCAGGTGATGTTTGGATTTGTTTTTGTCATTTTGATAAATTGATTATTTTGCCTTAATAAGCATGCATAACTAAAATTCTTTATTTGTGAAATTCACACAGGAAAAATAACCTTTGTTATTATGTATAGTTGCTAGGTCTCCTTCTAACCACCCCAGTGAATGTACTTTAAATGTGATTTTTGATAAAATTGTATTGCTTGGGAATCTCATTATTACGCACAGTAGTTCAGATTGTCCCATGTTAGACATTGGGGGGTACAAAGAGGAATAGGCTGTGGACTCTTCCTCCTGAACTCAGTCTTCTCCACTCTTGTCATGGATGTAGATGAAGCGTGCGAGATGTTTCCTGTCACTCTGCTATTTGAACTTCAGTGTTGTCCTTGTTTTCATCCATTCAGTCAACAGAGGTTTATTGAGCATTTACTATATGCCAGATGTTGGGCTCAATTGGGGCTACATAGCGAATGAGACAGACGAGGTACCTGCCTCCTTGGTGGGTGCTTACTTTTCTGGCAGGAGAATTCAGGTAATAAACAGTTAAGCAATCAAACAAGACCTTTTCAGATTGTGATAAGTACTTGAAAGAAGTAGAGTGACATGTGAGGTAGTTAATCTTGGACAGTCTTATTTTGGAGATGTGGTCAGGACATTCTAGGAGCTGACATTTAAACTGACACATGAATGATGAGAAGGTGGAGAAAGAGGGTACAATAGGAATACTGGGGTGAAGGGCCTGAGGAGGGAAATATCTAGACATGTTCAAAAGGAAAGCAAAAATAAAGCAACAGAACCAGTTCAGAAGTTGGTAAGCAAGGAGGAGAGTAACATGAGCAAAGTCAGACAAGTGGTCAGGGGCTAGATCATGTAAGGGCTTATGAACTAAGGTAATTTTTTGCAGCATTCAGTGGGAAGCCATTGTAAGGTTTTACGTGGGTTCATGACATGACGTGTCATGATTTATGTTCTAAGGCAATCATTCCTGCAGCTCCAAGGATAGTCATTGTATGTATATGTTGGTGGAGTGGGAACAGGGCAGGGGAGCAGAAAGACCAGTAAGGAGATTACTGAGGCAAAACAGGTGACAGATTTTGGTGACATGGATTTGAGTGGTAGAGGTGGACTGGCATGAATAGCTTTGAGATGTATTTTGCAAATGGAGATGGTAGGACTTGTGGATGGACTGGATGAGGGAGCCAGAAGAAAGGAAAAATAATCAAGAAAAATTCTAAGTTGTTGGCTGGAGGAATGAGATCCTGGTATCGTTTATTGAGATGTAGAAGACTCGGGGTGAAGAATATTTAGGGGAGGAGGCAGAGCCAAAGCACTCTGGGGACAGGATAGTTTTGAGATGTGTTTAGCCAATTCAGATGAAGATGTGAAGTAGGATGTTGGATAAATGAGGGGAGAAGACATATTTGGGACTTACAGAACATAAATTGTATTTTTATTCTTGGACTAGGGGATGATAATCTAAGAAGAACAAAGAAGATAAATAACAGAAGGGGAGTCTTGGACAAAGCTGAGGACACACCAGCATTTTTGGTAACCAGTGACAGAAGCCAAGTCAAACCAGTTTAAGCACATAGGGAAGAAAGAAAATTTACTAGCAGGATTCTGGGATATTTCAAGCAGCTTATGCAAGAACTGGAAAGGAATGCATAAGAACTCTAGGCATCCCTGTCTTCTTTCCAGCTGCTCCTTTGCTGGGTTCATTTGCTTTATCCTCCACATCCTGAGAGCAGCTTTTTCTGCTTCTCTCTGTGAATGACCACTACATAGTTTTTACTTTTTCATCTCTATTCAGGACAGCCTAGGCTGATTAGTATGTTCTCATAGCAATTCCAGATTCACTAGAGAGGATCTGATTGGCCCAGCTGGGGTCACATGGGCACCATGGTCTGATAAACTATGCCCAGAGAGTCATGGGATAGAAATATGGCTGCTGGGAGCTTAATCCTGTGAGTGAAGGCTGCTTCTCAGAAAAAGGGTGTTTATGTGAGCTGGGAATTTACTGCCATTATCGCCTGGGCCACACCTTGCCTATCTCAGCTCTGCACACTTGTCAAATGCAATTCTGATAGCTCTGTCATACTCTGTGCTGATCCATGTTTCCACGCCTTTCCCTCAATGGTCTCCTCTGCCAGAAATGCTGGGTCCAACTTTCTTTGCTCGTATGTTTTAGTCTGTCTGGGCTGCCATAACACAGTGCCATAGACTGGCTGGCTTAAATAACGGACAACTATTTCTCATGTTTCTGAATCCTGGAAGTTAAAGATCAGGGAAGTAGCATAGCTAGTTTCTGGTGAGGGCCCTCTTCCTGGCTTGCAGACGGCCACCTTTCTGCTTTGGCGTCACATGGTAAGAGGAGAGAGAGAAAGCAAACTATCTCATATCTGCTTATAACGACACTAATCTTACCATGATGGCCCTACCCTCATGACCTCATCTAACCCTGATTATTTCCCAAAGGCCCCATTTCCAGCTACCATCACATTGTCAATTAGGGCTTCAACATATGGATCTGGGGACACACAATTCAGTCCATAACACCATCTAACTTTCCCATCCTTCGGGGTTCAGTCCTGTCTGTTGTTTTTTTCCTCTAGGAAGTCTTTCTAGATTCTCCAGAGGCCTAAGTGCTCAGCTACTGCTCTTTCATGTTGAGAGCCAATGGGATACACAGGGATGGAAGCATTTACCACATTAGTTCAAACTACTTGTTTACAGCCTGCCTCTCCTCCAGGGCAGTCTGTGTTAAATTTGTTGCTGTATTCCCAGCTTCATGCAGTATGCTCTCAAAATATGCTGGATGAGCTCAAGTAACAATTGGCCAAGATGACAACACCTGTGAATAAACTAATATAGTCTGATTAGGGCTATGATAGAAGCAAGTTCATGTTGTAGAGAGAAGTGATTATTAATTCTATCACCTAAGGATAGGAAGGATGCTTCTGCAGGGACTGAGGCTTCTGAGCTGGGTTTTGGAGGATGTTTAGAAACTGGTTTATCAAAGTGTGTGTGTGTGTGTGTGTGTGTGTGTGTGTGTGTGTGTGTGTGTGGAAGGGAGAGGTGGTAGGGATGGGTTAACTATTCCAGTTTTTTTTGTATGGTATACATCACAATCCCTGCCTTTGAGAGGTGCATTTTTTTAATTTATTTATTTTTTTGTTTTGCTTTTGAGATGTAGCCTTGCTTTGTTACCCAGGCTGGAGTGCAGTGGCATGATCTCGGCTCACTGCAACCTCCGTCTCCCAGGTTCAAGCAATTCTCTGGCTTCAGCCTCTTGAGTACATGGGATTACAGGTGTATGCCACCATGCCTGGCTGATTTTTTGTATTTTTGGAGGAGATGAGGTTTCACCATGTTGGCCAGATTGGTCTAAAACTCCAGACCTCAAGTGATCCACCCACCTCAGCCTCCCAAAGTGCTGGGATGACAGGTGTGAGCCACTGTGCCCGGCCCAGGAGGTACATTTTTAATCAAGTAGACAGGAGTGAGCTGAATGAGAAAGCAGGACTGCCCAAGCTAAGTACAGAATTATTTGCTATTGGCTGATAAGTGAGCCACAGTGGTTTGCAACAGAAAAACAAATGCATTCTGCACAATGATTAGTAGGGGGGATTACCCAACCTCATCCCTCCATCTGCATGAAGAGGCATAGAAAGGCCTAGCCAGAGAAAGGCATGGGCTAGACAGAGAAGGGAAGCTTGAATAAATCTATGGACAGGAAGTGTCCATTCTTAGAATATCTACTTCTTTTTGCTATCGAGTGCTATTCAGTCCTAGTACTTTATTTGTAAAATACTGGCGTTAATATCATTCTCAACATCCATCATTGTAATCAGGTTTATTATTTGCACCTTGTGTCATGTAAAGCACATTACAAATATTTTCTCACTTAATCCTCAAAGCAACTGTATCCAGGCTGGCCTTGAACTCCTGACCTCGTGATCCGCCTGCCTTGGCCTCCCAAAGTGCTGGGATTACAGGCATGAGCCACCACACCCAGCCAATTCTCATTTTCTATTTGAGGAAATTGAGGCTCCACTAAGCTTCAAAGACTTGGAATTCCCTTTCCCTACATTCCTGGTGGGTGCCTGTTCATCACTCAGGACTCTCCTTAAATGTGATTCCTCAGAGAAGCCTGTGCTCACCACTTAGTCTCAAGTAGTCTCCCTCTGGCATCTCTCATAGTAGCCTGTTCTTAGGCTTCATATTAGTTATCTATTGCAATGTAACAAATTTCCCACAAACTTGCTTAAAGCAACATGTATTTATTATCTCCTACTTTCTGTGGATCAGGAGGTTGAGCACGGCTTTTTGGTGTTTTCTACTCAGCCTCTCACAAGGTTATAATCCAGGTGTTAGCTGGGGTGAAGTCTTATCTGAAGACTTGATAGGGGAAGGATCTGCTTCTGAGCTCCCATGATTATTGGTGGGCTTCAGTCAATTGTAGGTTATTGGACTAATAACCTCAGTTCCTTGCTGGGTGTTGGCCAGAGACTGCCCTCAATTTCTTGTCATGTGGATCTCTCCAACATGGCAGCTTGCTTCATCAAAGACTGTAAGGCAGAGTCTTCCAGAAAGGTACAAACAATCTTAGGTAACCTAATCATGGAAACAACATGCCATCACCTTTGCCATATTCTGTTGGTAAAAGCAAGTAGCTAGGTTCAGCTCACACTTAAGCATCACACTCTTGATATTTACACAAAAGTGTGAATACCAAGAGGCAGGGTTGCTGGGGGCTACCTTAGAGTCTATTGGCCACATGCACATAGTATTTAACCCCATTTCTATTAGGTTTGCTTGACCCTTGTCTGGCTCCTTACATAGACAGGGTTTGAATAGAGTTTTAGCAACAGGATGGAATCTTGAGCCTGGTACTTAGCAGGTGCTCAGTAACCTTGTGTTGAATAAACTAATGACTTGCTCAGGATCACACTGTGCCTAAGGCCTTGGGAGCCCACCCCTTGCGTCAGTGTGGCCTAGATGTGAGACAAGAGTCAAAGGAGATTAATTTGGAGTTTTAATAATTAATGACTGGCCTGCTGGCTTTTGAACTTACGAGGGGCCTGTAACCCCTTTGTTTTGGCTGATTTCTCCCTTTTGGAATGGGTGTATTTACCCAGTGCCTGTATTCCCATTGTATCTTGGAAGGAATTAACTTGCTTTTGATTTTACACGCTCATCGGTGGAAGGGACTTGCCTGTCTCAGATGAAACTTTGGACTATGGACTCTCTAGTTAATGCTGAAATGAATTAAGACTTGGGGACTGCTAGAAGGGAGGATTGTATTTGCCATATGAAAAGGACATAAGATTTAGGAGGGGCCAGAGGCAGAATGATATGGTTTGGCTCTGTGTCCCTGCCCAAATCTCATGGCAAATTGTAATCCCTAGTGTTGGAGGTGGGGCCTGGTGGGAGGTGACTGGATCATGGGCGTAGATTTTCTCCTTGCTGTTCTCATGATAGTGAGTGAGTTCTCACAAGATGTGATCATTTAAGAGTGTGTAGCCATCTCCCTTCACTCTCTTTTCCTCCTTCTCTAGCCATGTCAGATGTGCCGGCTTCCCCTTCGCCTTCTGCCGTGATTGTAAGTTTCCTGAGGCCTCTGCAGCCATGCTTCATGTATGGCCTGAAGAACTGTGAGTCAATTAAACCTCTTTTCTTGGCCAGGTGTGGTGGCTCACACCTGTAATCCCGTCACTTTGGGAGTCCATGGTGGGCTAATCACCTGAGGTTAGGAGTTCGAGACCAGACTGACTGACATGGAGAAACCCCATCTCTACTAAAAATACAAAATTAGCCAGGCATGATGGAATGTGCCTGTAATCCCAGCTACTGAGGAGGCTGAGGCAGAAGAATCGCTTGAACCTCAGAGGCGGAGGTTGCAGTGAGCTGAGATCGTGCCATTGTACTTCAGCTTGGGCAACAAGAATGAAACTCCATCTCAAAACAAAAACAAAAACAAAAACAAAAACCCCTCTTTTCTTTATAAATTACCCAGTCTCAAGAGTTCTTTATAGCAATGTGAGAATGGACTAATATACACTGCAAGATACCAGCAGCATTGTGATTAGAAGTCAGGTCTGTCAGTCAGCAAAACTCTGATCTTTTTACTCGAACCACTCCCTCCAATGAGCATAAGAGGAAGTGGGTGAAGTGTTGTTTTGGAAGAAACCAGCATGCTGCCTGATGAATGCCATTGGGGCCTTGTTCTTACCAAGATTGTTAAGTTACAATAGTCAGTTACTTGGTAGAACTTACTTCCTAGAGCATGGAAAATTGACTTTGATGTCCACTAATTGATGTAATACATTTTCCTTGATTTTATTTTCTATTTATCATTATAATAATTAAGAGGGGTCTTTTTAATTATTGTTATCATCATTTAATTATTGTCATCCCCTAGAATTTGAAAAAAGCATAGGGAAAATGCTATTGTTTTTAATCTTTCATAACTTTTTAGCCTTGGAAGATACAAAGTCCAGTTAGGATTTAATAAGGAAAATCCCTATCATGGAATAGTGGACAATGTCAGATGGAATAAGTTTGAACCCTTATTTCAACTGTGGCTTTGTGACCCACAGGAAATTTCTTAACCTCTCTGGACCACAATCCCCATATGAAAATGCTTTTTACACTTCAGTGTTATGAGGACTTTTAAGATACAAAGTCCAGTTAGGATTTAATAAGGAAAATACCTATCATGGTATAGAGGAAAATATCAGAGGGAATACATTTGAATCCTAGCTCCAACTGTAGCTTTGTGACCTGTAGGAAATTCCTTAACCTCTCTGGACTACAATCCCCATTTAAAAATGCTTTTACACTTTAGTGTTGTGGAGGCTTTTAAGAGATTATGAGTGTGAAGGTGCTGATGTTCCTAGGCTTTCAAAAAATGGCAGTTTATTTCATGTCTCATCAGAGACTGTAGAAGGTAAAATAACTTTAAAACAATGAGGAAATGAAATGTACAAAGAAGGCAGGATTTTTAGCTACCACTTCCCAGTCCAGGATTACAGAGAAATATACACTAGCACTCTGATTTGAGAGGGAAGACAGATTCCCCATAAGGATCAAACCGTCAAGACAACACTTCCAAACACTGTGGAGTGGAGTTTTACCATTGAGTCTGTGCTGAGACTGAAGCAGTCTTCAACTTAGCTAAATTTTCATTCTGCTCTGTGTTTTGCTTTTTTTTTTGGAGACAGAATCTTGTTCTGTTGCCCAGGCTGGAGTGCAGTGCCACAATCTCAGCTCACTGCAACCTCTGCCTCCCAGGTTCAAGTGATTCTCCTGCCTCAGCCTTCCAAGTACTGGGGTTGCAAGTTCCCACCACCACACCTGGCTAATTTTTGTACTTTTAGTAGGGTTTTATCATGTTGGCCAGACTGGTCCCTAACTCCTGACCTCAGGTGATTGGCCTGCCTTGGCCTCCCAAAGTGCTGGGAATACAGGTGTGAGCCGCCGCACCTGGCCTTTGTTTTGCTATTTTTTGAGGAATCCCAGAAACAAACAGGGAGACTTCTCTTTTTCAGAAACCATCAGATCACTGGAGATGGAAAGAGGATCCCACGTTTTTACTATTTTTCCTCTGTGTGGCAGAATGAAGTTTGAAACATGACTGTGTTTTGTTCTCCTCGTTTTTCCTATTTCAAGAAAGCAATTGGGATTTCAGCTTCTATTGCTTCTAGGGAAATGTGTTTCAAAGTTGATCAAAGGCAGCCTGTTATTTTGGCTTTTGTTCTGGGTAGCCTGACCTCCTAGTGTGGAATTGGAGTGAGAAATGAACACCTTTGGGAGCAGGGAGGTCAAGGCTCTAGTGGGGAGGGAAAACAGATCCAGGGCTGGAGAGGGACAGGGGCTGATGATTTTGTGAGTAGCAGGACCCAATTCTTCTACCTTCACAGTACCTGTGACAGGAGGTGGCAAGACCCTAGGTGGGAGAGGAAGTGCAAGGCATAAGAGTTAGGTTTCAGGCTTCCAACTTGAGGCCCAGCCGAGCCTTGCACATCCAAGCCTGGTATGAAGTGGTTTCTGTGGGGGCTCTGCCTACATCTCTAGGCCCTACTCCTGTGTGCCTCTGCTAGTAGGTGCATCTCTTTGACATAGTGTCTCTCTAAAGCTTTGGAAGGCTGTTCTGCTATTTTTTAGAACAGGCCAATAGAGCTAGAGAATTAATACTCCTGGGAGCAGCCCTCTACCAATGACCCCAGGGAGCTGGAGTATAAATACCCCAGTTCCGTTACCCTTTGGGATACTTCCAAAGAGGGGACTTTACAATGTATCCCATAATTTTCCTATGAGATTAAGTTCCAGTCACTCAATCCTTTAACTGCTGTCTTTCCATTTCTGCCTCACTTTCTCCCTCCCCTACCAGTGGTACCTTCACCTTCTAAATAAACTACCTCTCTACTCTCAAATCTTTATCTCAGGGTCTGCTTCTTGGAAACCTAAAATAAAGCATCAGGAAAGCAACAGAGGACCTCTTCTTCCATAGAACCATGGCAAGGACATGGAACAGTTAGCAGTAACCAGTGTAGAACAATGACTGGAGGACCCTTCCTGAATTTTTGTTGTGAGATAGATCTCTGTACCTTCATGCATGTGTAGGCATATGCAGGTGTGTAGAGTGTGTGTAGAGTAGAGTATAGCAGAGGGCGTAAGAATTCCATCTAAGTGACTGTCAGAAACAGCTGAGAAAGATCAAAATGGACAAAGAAAAGATAATGAAGTATTCTGTCTAAGCACACCTTTTCTGCTTATCTGCCTTTTACTGTCTTGGAGCTATTTTACCAGACTGTAAATTATAGAAAACTGATGCTAGTGAAAAGGATTATTATCTATAGAAATGCAAATTAGCTCTGTCAGGTGGGAGGTGATTGATTATTTGCCCTATGGACAGGCCCATTTGGCTTCTATTTGCAAATTCACTTTGCATTTCCTACCTGCATAAATAAGTGTGGTTCTTTGAACCCCTCTTCAGATTGATTCCAACTAGTCGGAACTAAGAAGGGAACACCTTATTAGTTCCCTCAAAAAGTATGTATCCTTAACGTGACTAAGATTAAATTCTCTCTAGCCTGGTTAGATGAGCACAGAGTCAGATTTAAGGAGCCCTCTGGAGGGATACACAGGAATCTGGTAACTTTGATTGTTGTTTTCAGGAAGGGAAACTGGGCAGCTGGGGACAGAGGTGGAAGGGGAAATTTTTATGTGTGTTTTTCTCTTGGATTTGGAATCATTATCTGAACAAATTATTAAAATTATCAAACAAAAATTAAATAAATTAAAATTAATTTAAAAGTAAATTAATAAAGAAAAATATGACTTTAAAAATGTACTAACAAATTTCAGTATCTTTAGTGACCCTTTTGTGCTGTGAATTTGGAGTGGAGAGAGGGTGGACAAATTTTTATTTAGGCTATTAGGACTTTTTGGTGGAAACCTTTTGGAAGTATTACACATATTGAGAAAGAGATTGAGAGAGATTAATACGCATATTTTGGACAAGGATAATCTTTGTAGCTATACATATGTGTAGCAGATATGAATTCTCTACAAATTCAGATGGGCAAAACATAGTTGTTATTTTCTCCAAATCATTTTTGCCATCTTCTGACTTTTATTTTATTTTTTGAGACAGAGTCTAGCTCTGTCATCAGGCTGGAGTGCGGTGGTGTGATATCAGCTCACTGCAACCTCTGCCTCCCAGGTTCAAGAGATTCTCCTGCTTCAGCCTTCTTAGTAGCTGGGATTACAGGCATGAGCTGCCGCACCCACCTAGTTTTTGTATTTTCTTTTTTTCAGTAGAGACGGGGTTTCACCAAGTTGGCCAGGATAGTCTTGATCTCCTGACCTCCTGATCAGCCCACCTTGGCCTCCCAAAGTGCTGGGATTACAGGTGTGAGACAACACACCCAGCCCTTACAGCTTTTAAAAAGTTAATTTGTTCTAAGAGGTAATACATTAAAATGGTGCAAAATTCTAAAGGCATACAAATGTAGAGTGGATAGGAAGGCGTTTAAGTAGATGACAGCTTTTTATTTCAACATTTTATTCTATTTTATGTTATAGTATAACTATGCTTGTTTTAGAATAAAGATGTTTATGTTCATTGTTGGAAAAATTGATGCCCTAGAGGGGTCAATTGTATGTAGCTCGTCTTCTCATACCACCCGACACAGAGCCAGGCAATTCAGGAGACACTGCACTTCTGTTTGACGGGGCATGGCTGCCTCTTCATTGCGTGTTTATTATTTTACCTTTGTTAGACACTTAGTGAATTAGTGAAAGTCATGCAGGCCAGGTTTGTTGATTGGAAGGGAAAAAAAGTTGTTTAACTTTATTGCTGGTTGTTTAAACAATTAACAATAAATCTTTTTGGTCAAGGTTTAATAGTTGAATAACTTATTCAGTACTAGGTTTTCTTCCACATTGTGACAATAAAAACAAATCTAATCCTGGGTTCCACTAATTACTTGTTGAATGCTTTAAAAATGTAATGTGTTTATATAAATGCTTAACAACTTATTATGTCCTGTTGTTTGGTTTTGTTTTCTTATGAGTAGGAATTCTATTTTCCTTTTGACTAATCGAGTAAAATAAAGTAATAACTTTGGTTTTTATGATAGGATGCTAAGTACCTGATAAAAAGCCTTGATACTTAAACAGGTTGGAATTTTCTCCAGTTGTTATTAATGTGTAAAGGCAATTAAAGTGTTTAATAGATTCAGGGGCTGAGTTTTAATCTACAATACCAATAATTCACCTTCATTTCAAATTTTTATCCAAATAGCTGCACCTTAAATCACATAGCTCTCTTTAATTGCATCTTATAGTTCTTTCCTCTAGATAATAACATTAGTTTTAAGTGTTTTTGAAAAAGGATTTATTCATCAAAACAGGTAGCTAAGGTTTTATACTTTTAGCCAGAGCTGCATACATACACATATTTTAGTTTAAGTTTGTATAAGTACTCATATATTCATAAATCCTAACAAACTTCAAAGCTTCTAAATCACAGTTTATCTGTAAAATTGAGGTATCAGTGATGACCTCATAGATTTGTTGAAAGAATAGAATGACATATCTATGTAACACGCTTAGAATACTTCCTGGCACAAAATGAGTGCTAAATGTACATGTTTATTATTATTAGTAGTAGTAGTATAATTTGAGTTGTATTGGTGAAGAATCATGATAGTAGAAGACTTTCAGAAGAAGGTGATATTTAAGCTGAATTTTGAAGTTTGGGAAAAGAAGAGAATGGATTAGTGAAGTGGAGAAAGACACAGAGAGTGAGCACAGCCTAAGACATCAACAGTATGTGCAGGGAAGTTCTGGGGTGAGGGAAAGACTAAAGTGGGCTAAGCTAATTCATTTGGAATTTATTATAAGTGTTGAGTAGGAGCCATTAAAGGCCTCTCTATTATAAATGAGATAATCAAATACTTGTTTATCCTAAATACACATTCATCCTAAGGAAATAATTAACCATTTACCCAAAGATGTATATTCAAGAATGCTCATAAAATATTGTCTCTAGTATCAAAATTTTGGAAACAACCTAAATATTCAGCCATAGAAAGTTCATTAAATGGTTTATACTGAAGTCATTATGATGTTTGCATGCTCTTATGTATTAACATGAAAAGTTGTGTAAGATTTCCTGTTGAGTGAAGAAACACAACAGCCAGATTTTAAAACAGTTATAGTATTGTTTTTCAAATATATATGCATGTATATAAGAGTTGGTATGCTAGGAAAATTGTGGAAGAATTACATTAACAAGTTAGCGAATTTTTTTGGTTATGGAACTCAGGTGATTTTAATTTAATAATTTTTATTTTTGTTATCTATATTTACCAGTCATTTTATAGTAAATGTGAATTAGCAATTTGATTAAAATAACAGGACAAAATGAAAGTAGTTCTATTCTGTGACATTAATGTTCATAAATGAAGGGGAAAATCTCTTTTTTGCTAGAGGAATAATCTTAGTAGAATGGTGTATGGAGCCATGGGTAGAGGTTGGATTTTGAGAAGGTAGGTGGCAGGAGGCCTTACAAGCCTAAATCCTACTGTATTTGCCCTTCCTGGAACCCCATTTACCTTCCTCCTTTCTTGGCACATCTTCCTATTGAGACAAAGATTCTCCGCTGGCTTGCTGCTAGCATCTTGTCAAGTGTCTCAGGTACACTGCTAAATTTTGATCAAAGTGTGAAAATGCAATTCTTGCTAGAGCTGCATATACCACGGCAAGGACTATAATGTTGTGAGGGGCATGACATTGTATCTAGAGGAATCCCCGTTCCATGTTACTTCTGAAGTTTTTATACTTGTGTAACAGTATGACACACACTAACCTTGAATGATGGAGAGATGCATTCCATTTGTGTCATTTATTACTCTTGTTATAATTTCGGGCAAATCCTTAAACTGGTAGAAATGGCAGTTTCACAAAGTTTAAAATGAGTGAGTATAAGTTAAAAAATGCCTATTGTGAAGGATAGTTTGAGGTTAAAAACTACATAATGTGGGTGAAGATGCTTAGGAAACCCCAACTGTAACAAATGTTTATGGAGTGCCTAGTATGTGTTGGGTAGTGTTAGTAATGTGTTAGGTGCTAAAATTGATATGATCCACAGATGCAATGATCCTATGCAGTCATCTGGGTACCTGGTAATAGTCTCAACTGGTGTCTCCCCATATTGCATTAGATAATGACCTTCTGCAGTGTGGCTTGTGTCTATTTGTGTGATTTGAAGTTGAAGACATTGATTTGTTGAGATTGGTTATACTTATAGATTGATTAGCCATTGAGTCCCAGGAACTGATTCAGTGAGGGCTTGGGGGTGAATTTCACAGTGATTTTTCAGAAATTGTGAGAGTTGTTATCATGAATGTATTTTTTTTGTGAATGGATTTTTTATATGTCTGCCTCTAAGAGGAGACAGTAGAGAAGGATGATCTGTGAATTGGTTGTGATGGTTGAAGGGTTTATGTTCAAAAAGTGCTTCATATGCTTAAAAATGTTGTTTAGTTATTGCATGTGGTTCCCATAATCATCACCATCCTGTGTGTTTTAGTCCATTCTTACAGTGCTATAAACAACTACCTGAGACTGGGTGATTTATGAAGAAAAGAGATTTAATTGACTCACAATTTTACAGGCTGTACAGGAAGCATGACTGGGAGGCCTCAGGAAACTTACAATCATGGCAGAAGGTGAAGGGGAAGCAAGCACCTTCTCATAGCAGTGGGAGAGAGAGAGAGAGAGAGAGAGAGAGAAGGGGGAAGTACCACACACTTCTAAACCATCAGATCTCATGAGAACTTACTCACTATCATGAGAACAGCAAGGAGGTAATCTGCCTCCATGATCCAATCACCTCCCACCAGGCCCCTCCTCCAATTCCACATGAGATTTGGGCAGGGACACAAATCTAAACCATATTCAGGAAATGACCATCTTCTCTAGCTGAGTTAAAGTTGATGCTTTGGGATGGCAGAAAGCAGGGTGGAGCCCTACAGGACTTCAACAACATTCCTTTAAGTTTCAGGAACTGTAGATGCTGCAGTTCTGACTTGGTGATTGGGCAGGGGATATTTTGAAGTTGTCTAAAAGCAAACTTCCAGGCCCTCATTGTTAAAAAATTCACAGAAAGCTTTTGGGTAAGATTCATTCCACAGAGGTATCTTAGAGTGACAGTTTTGGCTTTTAAAATGCTTTCCCATAATGATGGCTACCACTTATATGAGCACTACTAACTCCTAACTCATAATGGCAGACGCTTCTAAATGCTTTGCATGTATTAGCCCATTTGATCCTCACAACAACCTTATGACCTTTGGATCATATAGGTCAAAAACCTATATAGGATCTTTGCTTTTCTCTTACAAATTCCTTATTCCTTACAAATAAGGAATCTGCAGCATATATAGGTTAAATGAATGAATGTGTAATGTGCCCAAGGTCATACAGCTAGTGGGTATTGGAGATGGGATTTGAACTCAGGCTGTCTAACTGAATCTGACCTCTTAACTATGAGCTGAGCTGCCACCCAGATTTAATCTTCACAATGGCCCTTGAAAGAGTCAGGATAGATGTTATTATTGTCATGTTTTTGGATAGAAATTCAAGTCTTGGTGAACTTAAATGACTCAACTCAGCTAAGACCAGGGTTCCAGGGCCTGCCAAACCAAGTGCAAATCTTTCTTCTCTGCATTAGATCTTAATTATTTTGATGGCCATGGGACAGAGGCTGATCAAAGGGTTTTATGCAGACAGCATCAGACAATATCTAGTTTTTACCTCCGGCTCAGGTTGGGATATCATCTTCCCATTTCAAATGATCTGGAACCTTAGTTTTGTTCCATAGGATAGGGTTTGGGAGGGTGACATCAGTGGGATCTTGACTAAAATTTACAGCCAGGACCTTGAAGGGACTATTGGAATACTTGTCCTACAGAGGGAGGGGATGTACAGCTGCCTTTCAAAATTTCCCTAGGATCATAAATTGTGAACCCATGACAACTGATTGGAACTTAAAATTTGCCTTTCTGAGGATATATATAAGCAAGCGGAATTTCTAAACAAAGGGGATTTTTAGGCAGGAAATTTGCAGATGTTATTTATTTTTTTCTCTCACCACAGATGTATAGCCTATGTTTCAGGAAGAAACACTGGCATTCTTTGCTTTCTGGTTTTTTTTTTTTTTGAGACAGGGTTTCACTCTTGTCACCCAGGGTGGAGTGTAATGGCATGATCTTGGCTCACTGCAACCTCTGCCTCCTGGGTTCAAGTGATTCTTGTGCCTCAGCCTCCCGAGTAGATGGAATTACAGGCACGTGTCATGATGACCGACTTATTTTATTTTATTTTGTATTTTTAGTAAAGACAGGGTTTCATCATGTTGGCCATACTGGTCTCGAACTCCTGACCTCAAATGATCTGCACAAAGTGCTGGGATTATAGGCATGAGTCACCACATTGGCCTATTCTTTACTTTCAAGATCAGTGGTAAGTATCTAGCAAGCCCATCCATTCCAAGGAGGAGGAAAACCATGCAGTCTGATTTGCTGTT
Source organism: Cebus imitator (assembly GCF_001604975.1). Lineage (NCBI taxonomy): Eukaryota > Metazoa > Chordata > Mammalia > Primates > Cebidae > Cebus > Cebus imitator. The sequence continues at coordinate 4,319,991 of NW_016107442.1, forward strand.
GTGGGCCTGTGGAGGGCGCCCCATGACAATTACAAAACTAGGAATTGATGGTGCCTGGACAGGAGCCCAGGCTTTGGACTTTCATCTGTTGCTATTTTCATGACTTCACAGTATCTCTTAGGAAATTTTGAAAATGAGTTTACATGTAGATGTTAAAAGTTCTCCCTTTGCAGTACAGCTACCTCAGCTGTTTCTCCAGCATGTAGGCTTTCAGTGTTTGGCTTTGCCACTTTTGACTTCATTTTCCCCTAAGTTTCTTCTGTAAATTATAACTGATTTCATAGGGTTGCTCTGAAGATTAAAGAGTTACCACATATAAAGCACAGAGTAAGTGCTCAGTAAATTAAATACTAGTGCTTACTATTGTTAGAATAGGAAAGGAACTGGCATTGTGATGGTTAATTGTGTCAACTTGATTGGGCCAAGGGATGCCCAGATAGCTAATTAAGCTTTATTCTGAGTGTTTCAGGTTGACGGTGTTTCTGGAAGAGAGTACCATCCAAATTCACAGACTCAGTAAAGTAAATGGCCCTCCCCAATGTGAGTGGGCAAGATCCAATCCACTGAGAGCCTGAATAGAACAAAGAGGTGGAAGAGCATTAAATTTTCTCTCTGCCTGACTGATAAAGTTGGGACACTGATTTTCTCCTGTTCTTGGTGCTCCTGGTTCTCAGGCCTTTTGACCTGGATTGGAATCTGCACCACTGACTCTCTGGCTTTCAGGTCTTTGAATGACACCGTCAGCTTTCCTGAGTTTTCAGCTTGCCAATGGCAGGTTGTAAGATTTCTCAGCCTCCATAATCATGTGGGATAATAGTGTCTAACACATTTCTTTCTTTCTTTTTTTTCCATCTGATTGATTCTCTTTCTCTGGAGAACCCCGACTAATACAGTCATCTTTCCAGTATCTATTGCCCCATGCAGTATTTATTACATTGTTTACTACTTAAGATAGTCTTTTGAGTTTGGCACAATTGGTGTTATTTAATTACAGTTGAAGGATCCCATGTTTAGAGAGATGCTGGGTACTTAGAAAGGTCACATAGTCTCTGGTCTTTCCATTCCTCCATGCCACCCTTCAAGGTACTGGGTGGAGATAGCAAGAAGGGTTTAATCTAATGCAGGAACAGAAAACAAAACACTGCATGTTCTCACTTATAAGGAGGAGCTGAACGATGAGAGCACACGGACACAGGGAGGGGAACAACACACACTGGGGTCTGTCAGGGGTTAGGGGGTGGGAGAAGGGAGAGCATCAGAATAAATAGTTAATGCTTGCTCGGCTTCATACCTAGGTGATGGGTTGATAGGTGCAGCAAATCACCACTGCACATGTTTACCTATGTTGCAAACCTGCATGTCCTGCACATGTGTCCTGGAACTTAAAATAAAATTAAAAAATAAAAAAAGAAGGGCTTAGTAGGAATCTAGATGATGATCCAGTTCCAAAAACCATGCATTAAAAAAAATAGTGTAAGAATTTGGAGTCAGATAACAATTCTGAAGAGATGGAAGATGATATACACATCAATATGCTGTATAATAAAAAAGATACTGTGGAATTTAGAAATGCTTTCTAAAGGCCAATTTAGGATTGAAAGGTTTTTGAATTATGATGTGTAGAGGTTCAACAACCAAGAAAAGATTTCATTAAAGGGCGTAATAGGTGCGATAGGTGTAAAGATGACGTGAAACAAAGTAGTTGAGTAGATGGTCCAAGGTGAGATGCCTATAAAATCCCCTCCCTTGGGCTTCACTGGATGGCCATACCTTCCTGCTTTTCAGGGCTGTAAACATTCTTGGCCACAAAAGCCCTGTTCTTTGTCATGGACCTGCTGTAACATGCGGATGAAACTTTGCGTGAACCCCTGCAAATCTAGTGGATCCGCAGAAAAGAAAAGACTAGAAGCCCGCTCCTCAAGGGATGCTTAATGAATTGCCTGGGATGGATTAGGCTGAGACCAGCACATCTGAACAAGTGAGACTGAGAATGGAACCATGGTATTTTCCTCAGCTCACAGCATCAGCACACCCTGCACCAAAAAAGTCCATTCCCCTGGTCTCTGTTTTCTGAGATAGTTCTCTGGAAAAACTCATTTAGTTGCTACACCCCATTTCTCTTACTTGCAGAATCCTGAATTCTCAGGCTCTCTAAGTATGAGCTTTGGTTGGCCCAGTTTCAATTCATATTGCCTCAGTTTTCCAAGTACCCTGGTGAATAAAAGAAGGCCAGGTGCAGTGACTCACACCTGTAATCCCAGCCCTTGGGGAGGCCAAGGCAGGTGGATCACCTGAGGTTAGGTGTTCAAGACCAGCCTGGCCAACGTGGCAAAACGCTGTCTCTACTAAAAGTACAAAAATTAGCCAGGTATGGTGGGGGCGCGTGTAATCCCAGCTACTCAGGAGCCTGAGGCAGGAGAATTGCTTGAATCTGGGAGACGGAGGTTGCAGTGAGCCGAGATTACACCACTGTACTCCAGCCTGGGCAACAGAGTAAGACTTTGTCTCAAAAAAAAAAAAAAAAGAATATCATTCTGTATAAAATAGATGGTATAGTTTCACTTATTTCCTCACTGATTTCCTCTAGGACAACATGCTTGAACACCTTTTGTATGCCTGGCCCTATCCTAGGCACTAGGAGCTCTCAAAACAGCAACCCAAAATGCAAAATTAACATTGTAGGAATGAAGAGTATGGGTGATAGGGTATTATTGTAACGGAGGCAGAGATCAGATTGGCCTGTGAAGAGCAAGCGAAAGATCAAGGAAGTATTTAGACTGGGGTCACTGAGATTTACCAAGGGATTCAGGCAGAGGGAGTGGAAGAAGGATGCAAGGTTACTAAAAGTCACAGTGCTTCCCCAAGGCCGGCTCATGGAGGATCAAACTGTGGAATGATGAGTTTACGTAAAATTCAATTCACTTTCCCCATTTTCCCCAATGTTTTATTTTGAAAAATTTCCACATTGTCTCACTCTCTCACAACTCACAGTTTTTCTTTTAGCTGAATATTTATAAATTGCAGGCATGATGACACTTCTGCCCAATATTTCAGCAAAGTTCTCCTAGGAACAAAGACCCTCTACCCCATAACCACGATACCATCAACACACCTTTGTGTGTGTGTGTTTCTGCACATTTTTGAGGGGCTTATTATTGTTTAGTCTTTTCAGGATTTTAAAACAATAAAACAAACAAAACAAGTAGGTTACGTTATAACAAAATGCAAAGGGAAAGTGACTGAGGTATTCAAAAGTAAATGAAACAAAGAGCTATAGGCATAATGAACAATGAGAATACCCCTTCGTTTATGAAGTGCTGCAAATTGGCTCTCAGCGAAATGAGCTGGAATTCCACTCAAATTACTTTGATGTGGTTTGAGCTCAGGTGTCTCTTGCTGACAGAGAGTGTGTGAGGCTGAAGTGACTCAGAGATTCTGGGTCTTGGGGTTCAGATTTTATACCCAAGGCAAGGGTGAGAGGAAAGTTTCAAACACGAGAGTGACATCATCAGCTCCATGAGAGGTGGCTCTGCATCTCCAGGCGGATGGACAGGCAGGCTGTGGGAAGGGGCAGGCTGGCCAGGTGTGAGGCTTTGGCAGTGGCAGGAGGGAAGATAAAAAGGGCCTGAACCGGGGCTCGGGGCCTGGCCAGGAAGGACGTCGCTGTGGTGAATCAGAGGAAGTCTACCAGCTGCTTCAGGCCCTCTGACCTTCTGGAAAACTATTGAATTGTGTCAAAATTCCAAAAGTAAACTTGGAGTTCTCAGTGGTGCTTTTCCCCCCATCATGAAGAACACTAATCATGTTGCTTCTTGGCATGCCTCTTATTTTGCATAGACATATTCCTAATAACAAAAACACCTGCAGTGTCCCGGGAATGTGAAATCATTTGGTTTGCTTTCACTGCATTCCGGAAATCTAGTATTTTTGGGGAGTGGAGTAGAGATGGGTGCTGGCTGACTTAAAGAGTAAGAATATCAGCTACCTCCGCACAATTAGCAAATCAATTATGGTGGGATTAGATATTGACTTTTTGCTTTAACCACGTGTCAAGAAAGATTCCATTCCTGGAGGCCAACATATTTTCATTTTTATTCAGATAGCTCTCAAGTGTCTGATGAAGAAGTAAATAAGAAAATGTCTTGAGGAGCAATGGATTTGTTAATGATAACATGTGTGATTTTGAACGTGAAAATGTGTTGTAGATAAACAAGAAAATGTTCTCCTTCTTTAATTGCTACTGCTTGAAATTGACAATCACCATCATTATCAGTGTATTGATTGTGCATGGAAAATGTGTTTACTCATGACACGCTCACAGATGCTGTGTGCTGGGAGTTGGGCTGTGACGAGGGCCTAGTTGGGTGGGGAGTGAGATCAAGATTGTGGGTGGGTGGCATCCTGGAGCTTGCAAAAGCTGCCCCTGGGGTTGCAGGTCAAGAGGACTGGGAGTGAGGGAACAGGTGTCACAGGTGCAGAGGCTACACAAGGTCATGGAATCCAACTGGACTCCACGCTGGGTAGTGGGATGTAACAGATGAGGGGAAAGTGGGGGAGACAGGGCAGCCAAGTCAAGATCATGAGCTGACTTATTCCAGTAGAATCCTTGCTAGACCACATTGGATGATTTGCCCAGCTGGGGTTGAGGCTGGAAAAAGGGCACTTACATGGGGGCGGGGAGGGGGGTGTGAACCAGCCTAGACATTTATGGGAATTTTCCAAACAAAACCAAATCATAAACAAAAAATACTTTTACTCAGGTATATAGGCATCATATGTGTGTTTATATCGCATTTCACAGGCATCCCCTATATCTGTTTCCTAGACCTGCTGTAACTGATTACCACAAACATGGTGGCTTAAAACTAGAGAAGTATATTCTCTTACAATTCTGGGGACCAGAAGTCTGAAAGCAAGAAGTCAGAGGGGTGGCCCCCCCGGCGGTTCCGGGAAGAGTCAGTCCTTGCCGCTCTCTTAGCTTCTTGCGGCTCCACCCATCCTTAGCGATCCTTGGCTTGTGGATGGATCACGCCAGTCTCTGCCTCTGTCTGCACAAGGCTTTCTCCCTGCGCGTCTCTATGTCTGTGTGTCTGAAAGCTCCCTGTCTCTTTCTCTCACCATGCTTGAATTTAGAGCCTGTTGTAAATCCAGCATGACTGCATGCCGAGATCCTTAATTACATCGGTGACAATCCTATATCCAAATAAAGTCACATTCACAGATACGGAATGGGGGCGGAATGAAGGTGGGAGGCTTAGGACTTGGACAGAGCTTTCTGAGGCCTCTGTTCACCCCTGTTACCAAGTGTATTAGTCTGTTCTCACATTGCCATAAAGAACTATCTGAGACTGGGTGGTTTATAAAGAAAAGAGATTTAAGTGACTCACGTTTCCACAGGCTGTATGAGAAGCAAGCCTAGGAAGGCCTCAGAAAACTTACAGTCGTGGCAGAAGGCACTTACGTGGCTGAAGCAAGAGAAGGAGAGAGAGAAGGGAGAGGTACTGCACACTCTCAAACCACCAGACCTCACAAAAACTCACTCCCTCACAAGACAGCACTAGGGGAATGGTGCTAAACCATCAGGAACCACCCCCATGGTCCAACCATCTCCCACCAGGCCCCACCTCCAATATGTAGGATCACAATTCAACATGAGATTTGGATGGGGACAGAGAACTAAACCCTATTGCCAAGAGTAAGAATAAGATACTGTACTATATATGCATTCTGTGCTCTAGAATCTGCAAGGAGAAAAATGAAAAGGATGAAAAAGACATAGAACGTGCCCACTAGTTGCTCATGGTCTAGTGGCAGGGGCGCAGGCAGGCCCTACAGTCCGGTGTGGCCAGGGGCAGGAGAAAGTGAGTAAATTTGCTGTGAGAGCCCAAGTCAGGAGGATACCAATCTTAGCCTGGGGTCGGGCTTGAAAGTGTTCCTAGAGGAGATGCAGCAGAAAAGAAAATCACAAGGTGTGAAAGGTGGGGAGAGGCTTTCCAGATGGAGATACAGCCCACACAGAGGCGCAATCAGAGGCCAAGAGAAGAGCACGGTGCAGGTCCGAGTCATGGGTCCAAATGGAAAGCGGAGTCTGAGGCAGGGTGGAGGGAGACGGGGCAATGAGGTAGGGAGGGCTCCGGGCACTGAGAGCCTGGCTTATCAAGGCAAGATTTGGAAACTTGCCTTTAGAGCAGTGAAAAATCATGGAAGTGCCTTGAAAACTACCAGTTGCTCTAGAAATGTGAATAAATGTGACCAACACTTTTTGCTGACATTTGCACTTAGCAGAAGAAATTATGTGCAAGAAATATAATTTTGGCACTAGAAGGAAAATATGAATGCTTCGGTATTGCTAAAATTACTTTTTTGAGCCAGCCAGACATTAAATTTGAAAAGAAAAATACTTAAGTAAAATGACGATAATGAGCCCTATCTCCTGGTAGGAGAGAAAATGCAAGAAGGCTGATTGGCAGAGTGGCCATTGTGGTTCTGTTCAAATAGGACACAGGTACCAGGACAGCGATATCCCCAGGAGATTTCCAGGGAGATCCAAACAAGGAGTGAGGTAGGGCCCCAGCCTGGAGAAGCACAGGGCCCTAGACAGGGCAGCTGACCAGTTATGAAGAGAGATTCAAGCTCAAGCCTCATTGTTGGGCTGGATCAGGGTGCCAGGCTGGCGTTGCTGGTCCCCAGTGATTACTTAGTCTCCTCTATGCAGACAGCAAGGCTTCCGTTGTTTACGGTCATGACTGTTCACCCACTTAGCCAGACTAGGGAAGTGAAAAGTTACTAAAACCTTCTCCCTTCTCTCTCACACGCTACCTCTTGTTGCTTGCTAAGTTTTGTTGGTTTTACTTCTGCTCACTCATTCCCATTCCCTACTGCCACTGTGTGGTTCAGGCATATTTGGCTCTAATGTGGATGTAGTGCTCTTCTCCTAGCTGAACCTTACTCTGCCAGTCACTCTATGGCTCTAACACATCTTCCATGTGATAGTAGCCACTCTATGGCTCTAGTATATCCTCCATGTAGCCTTTAGAAAGGAGGATGCTCTAATACATGCTCCTTTCTAAAACACCTGGAGTCTGTCTCTTCAGTTGATTCCCTACCCCATGGCTTCTGCCCTCTCTCTATTCCCAGCTCCCACTGGTACTCCCAATATAGCCTGTGAAGCAGATAATACAGCCCACCTCATTCCCTGGGAGACATGCTCCTTTACACACCTGTGCCCATTACCCATTCTGTCGTCTCCGCCAAGACTCTCAACTCATCTTCAGGACTGGCTCCAGTGCCCCCTTTTGCAGGACTTCTGTGCTCCATCCAAGTCACAGTCTATTTACAGGCCATCTCTCCCACAAGACAGTGGGTTACCAGGAGGGCAGGGCTCCCTTCATGATATCATCTTCAGCTTCCAGCTGAGTGCCTGATGTGTGATGATGACGACTCAGAAAGTAATGGATGAGTAAAGCGTGCATATTTACTTTCTAACGGGGGCCTTTACCGTCCCAACTTTAGCATATGACTATGGCAGGATGTCAAGGTCTGAAGCATACTAGGAGAGATCTCCCTGCACTCTCCTGGCATCATGCTTTCTATATTGATTCTTCAGTGCTAATGCACAGAGCTGTGCTGTCCATTCTAGAAGCCACTAGCCACATGCGGCTATGAAACCCTGAAAATGTAGCCAGTTGGAAATGTGGCTGTTTCTTTAAATGTAGCATGAACCTCATTTTTTTTTTTTTTTTTT
>NW_016107442.1:4327755-4355471 GCF_001604975.1 Cebus imitator
CCAGGATGGTCTCGATCTCTTGACCTCGTGATCCACCCGCCCTCGGCCCCCCAAGGTGTGGGATTACCGGCTTTGGGCAACCTGCCCGGCCTTTTTTTTTTTTTTTTTGAGACGGAATCTTGCTCTGTCACCCAGGCTGGAGTGCAATGGCATGATCTCAGCTCACTGCAACCTCCACCTCCCAGGTTCAAGCGATTCTTGTGCCTCAGCCTTCTGAGTAGCTGGGATTACAAGTGTGCACCACCACACCTGGCTAATTTTTTTCAAGACCAAGCCAGGCTGGTCTTGAATTCCTGACCTCAATTGCTTCAGCCTCTCAAAGTAATGGGATTACAGGCACAAGCCACCACTGCTGGCCAGGGTATACCTCACATTTTAAAGACTTAGTATAATAGAAAGAATGAAAATATCTCATGAATAATTTTCATATTGAGCTCACATTCAAATGATAATATTTTGGTATATTGGGTTAAATAAAATACATTTATTAAAATTAACTTCACCTGTTTCTTTGGGGTTTAAAAAATATTACTGCCAGACAATTTAAAATTACCTGCATGGCCTGCATTCTTCTATTCCTGTGGGACATCGCTGTTGTAGAGACTTCCCTGACAAGAGCAAATATTTAAATTGTTACAGTAACTTTTTTTTTTGCACTGGTTATAAATGTTTTTGTTCATTGTAAAGCATTTTGAAAGTGTAATGATCAAAAATAGAAATCTTCAGTAGTGTCATCTCTCTAAGAAAGGCAGATATGCATTTTGTGGATATTTTCTTTCATTATCCTTTCATGTAGAAAACAAAACTGAAACCACACTACATAGCCTCTTGAGCATGAAGCTTTTTGCACTTCCAACTGTATTGTAAACATTTCACCATGTTATTAAATATTGTTAGAAAAAATGATTTTGATAGGTACAGCAGAGATTCAGGGTACCAAATGTCATCCCTCTTCTCTGAGTTTCTGACCAGTGGAGTGTACACCTAGATATCAATAGCCAATGATGAATGAAGACCTGTTGCATTAAGTGATGTTTTGGCAGGCTCCCAACAACCCATCTTTCATTACCTGGTATAACATGCATTGGAGAACATAGCTTAGAACTGAATCTGAATCTTGAGACCTTTATGGGGTATGTGTGTGTCAGAAGAGATAGATCGAGAGAGTGAGAGCAAATGAGAGCACACTGTTTCCTAACTGACGACTTTAATGGGGGCCATAGTTAAGGCCCCAGTGGGAAGAACCAGCATGATAGATAAGCCTGCCTTCAGCAGCCATGTCTTCCCAGGTGTGTCTACCACATGGAAGCTGCAAAGCTCAGGCAGTTCTCTTGGATCCAAGGAAGGAAGCAAAAGAAGACGTGGAAAGAGAACAAGAGTGCATGTCAAGAATGTCCACTAACCATTATCACAGTGCAATGTGACCCAGTGAATGTCTATGCTCTGGCCACGTTCAGCTACTTCCATATTAGGGAAAAGTAAGTAGGAAGATGGAGGTGGACAAAGGGCAGAAACACCTTCCCCAGAACTTCCTCATACAAGGAGAGAAGGTAAAGTGCTTTTCCTGTGGGCTGCAGCACAGGTAGAGGACATTACTCTCCCAACAAATTCCAGAGAGTGTAAATTCAAGCTGAGCTGTTGCTTACTGTCCAGCCAACGTGGTGGTTTGGAATTGTCATGTTGTCTTGATTGATTGCCTCCAAGGATTAGAGGTAGATGAGAACCATGGTGCTTCTCTCCCCCTAGTGTTGCTATCAGCTGATATATTCCCATGAAGTTGAATGAATTCTGCTCCCCAAGTGCCAACATTTATTAGCAAACAGAACCCATAGCAGTCCTAGGTCTGATCTTGCATTTTTTAGTGAAGCCCTAGCTCTCTACATTTTGGCACCCTTTTTTTTTTTTTTGAGACAGAGTCTAGCTCTGTCATCTAGGCTGGAGTACAGTGGCATGATCTCGGCTCATTGTGGCCTCTGCCTCCTGGGTTCAACCAATTCTCCTGCCTCAGCTTCCTAAGTAGCTAGGATTACAGGTGCCTGCCTCCACGCCTGGCTGATTTTTGTATTTTTAATAGAGACGGGCTTTTGCCATGCTGATCAGGCTGGTCTTGATCTAGTCACCTCAAGTGATCCACCTGCCTCAGGCTCCCAAAGTGCTGGGATTACAGACGTGAGCCACTGTGCCCAGCCTGCCCTTTGGCACTCTTAAAAGCACCTGCAGGAAAGGTTTACTGAAGGCAGATGTCACAATGTTACATTTAGAGGTAGAATTAGGCCAGCTTTCCAGTTGGATCAGGGAATAGAATCATCTGTCAAGTAGTGTAATCTAGTATCAAAATGAGATCCAGGCTAGGGCGTCTCACTCAAGTAGACTGTTGGGCTCATCAGATTCTTATCCTTCATTTACACTGTAGTGGAGACAGATGTGTGTCTGGTGTTTCTAACCAACACACATGTTTGATCACTACTCCTTTCAACAGTGAGAAATGATTTTAAATATCCCTGATGCTAAATTAATAAATCTCATAATATAGATTAAGAATTTGCTATTTGAAGTGATTGTCATAGAGTTTCTGGAGTTGGAACTTCTGATAAGGATCTTTCAAATGTTAAGTAACACTCCTAAGGGGTATATTTTCTGATTAGCATTCTTCAAAGGCTAACTAACCTACCCTTTGAGGTAGATTCAAATTAATTTAGACACATACACACACACACACACACACACACACACACACACACACACCACTTCCTATTCTGATGTACTTTAAATTATTGACATTTATTTTAAATGAAAAGTCTAAAATAATCTAGCGAATGGTACAGTCCCAAACTTACTTTTTAAAGTCTTCAAAATGAAAAAATTAGTCTAGAAACACTGTAAAAACTGATGTATTCATGAGTTTCTTGCTTCAAACTATGGGTCTGTTAAAACAAAAGAAGTAGAGGCAGAATCGGTTTGATGCATGAAATATTTTCCAGTTTTTCTTTCCCCAGCCCATTTTAGTATTTCTTTTTTCAGTGTCAGATATTTGGGGGAGAGAGAGAAAACTGTTAAAAAATTATATTAGAAACACACAATACAACCAAACATTCCCACAAACCAAAACTGAGCCAGCAATAGTAGGAATATGAAAAATTAGGTCTGTAATTACTCTTTGGCAGCGAATTGACTTTGCTGTGTACAGCTGCTGTGGCTCAGACTTTCTATGTCTTTTTGAGGATGTGCAAGCAGAGCTGACTGCTGTTTGTTTCTGCTAACACAGCTTGATCTGGGATTCCTGGGGTTAGAGTGGATGTATTCTTTTATGAACTGAGTAATTAGTCCATCTGGTGATATTCTCAGAAAGGTGCTGGGGCGGGAGAATTAACCTCAATCCTATTTCACATGGCTGTTATGGGAGTTAAGAGATGAAGTTTATGAAAGTGCTTTGTAAACTATAAAGAGCTATTTATTTACCATTATTATGATTACCAGTAGCTTCACAAACCCTTTTTCTACACAACCTGGATGCTTGTGTACATTTTATTAACAGGTAATATGTATATAGAGAGACCCTTACATTTTCAGAGCTTATGTTTCAGTCACTGAATAAATATGTATTGAACACCTACTAGCAGCAATGTGCCTGGTACAAGCGCAGATTCTGGCTTTTGCCCTTGAGGTCCATCAAAACCACGAGAGAAACAAGATATACACAGACACAGCTAGAGAAGAAGGCACCATTTCCTTAAGTGCTGCATTTCCTACTTGCTTAAAAAAATTAGAGAAGGTAAATTCTGGGTGCCAGATTAGTGGGGGATATATCCCAATGGATTCATTTCATTTTATATCCTTTTTCCATTTTGCATTCCCATTTCTTGGGAGTCAAAAGTGGACATCTGGGTTGTATTTGGGGCAAGATCAATTTTCATTTTCTTGAGTTCTCTCTAAAAATTTTCCATGGGCACGAGAGCAATCGGGTATTTGCTGTTTCCTTGATTTATGTCTCTTCCCCTAGTTCCCCCAATGCCACCTTAGGTCATTTGATTTCCTGTTCAGACAGCAATTCCTCAGGACAAAACCTTTTGCCTTAATCTTTTACAATCAGCTTCAAACCATTTTCCTCTATTGTTTGATGTTTGATGAATCTTTTGGTAATTTAGTGTCTGCTTTCGGCCCAGTTGAAATTCCTATTTATGTCCAGAAAGAAGAGCTCTGTAAGTTAGAGGCATTGGAAAATTTTCTGAACGGCTGCTCAGGCAACGCCATAGCTTATCTGGGAGGGAAGGATGAGGGTGAATGAGTGACTCTGCGTGTGTGTGTGTGTGTTGCAGCCTGCTGTGGAGAAAACAGACTGAGTTGGAGATTCTCTCTTCTCTTTGGCTCTCCCCTGCCCTCTGTCTTAGGTCATACTTTCCATTCTGCTTCTAGAACTTTCCGATCTTAAGGTATTTGCTGAGGAAAATCAACAAAGATAAAGTCATTATGGCATCTAGTAACTTTAAATATTTTATTATACTTTTGGAATAACTAAAACAAAACCCAACAGCAATCCACGTGAGAGAGAAGCAACAGGGCCTCTACAACCCATTTAAGAGTCTCTAACTTTTTTTTTTTTTTTTTTTGAGACAGAGTTTTGCCCTTGTTGCCCAGGCTGGAGTGCAAAGCAATTTTGTGATCTCAGCTCACTGCAATCTCTGCCTCCCAGATTCAAGCCATTCTCCTGTCTCAGACTGCTGAGTAGCTGGGATTACAGGCACCCGCCACTACGCCTGGCTAATTTTTTTGTATTTTTAGCACAGACAGGCTTTCACTACGCTGGCCAGGCTGGTCTCAAACTCCTGACCTCAGGTAATCTGCCTGCCTTGGCTTCCCAAAGTGCTGGGATCATAGGTGTGAGCCACTACACCTGGCTTTAAGAGTCTAATTTTTAGAAGAGTTGTTTGAGTCTCAAAAATACCATCATTACCCTCCTCTTATCTCCTAACCAACATCATTGGACAGGGAGTGGAGAGAAGGTTATGAGGAGAACGGGAGCCTGCTGGCCACGGCTCGTGGGTGCAAGTCTCCTGCAACTCCCTTCTTGAGGGGTCTTGGCATCTTCTAGCATTCACTGCCAGTGCACGAGACCTGAAGAAGTTGAGCTTTTCTAAACATCTTGGCATCAAGGTACCTCCTGGATGCTCCCTCGTGGTCTTACCATCACAGATCTGAAGAATAACTGTCTGAGGCAGCCACTGAGTCACTCCGAGAACACCAGTGAGCAGAGTTGATATTATCCTCATTTGTGTGATTATTTATCATTTTTTGTCCCTGCCAGAATGCCAGTTCTCAGAGGGTGGTGACCTTGTCTCATGTATTCTTCCAGAAGAGGTCCTGGCACACGGAGGACGCTCAATCAATACTAGCTGAATGCATTCCAAATTCCATAGATACTGCCTTTCAACCAAGGGGAGAAGAAAACTCTTCTTTTTTTCTTCTTCTTTTTTTTTTTCTTCAGGCAGTGCTGAAGCAAAGAAGAAAAATCTTCTAAGACACTTGAGGAATGTGAATTTTCATGGGGTTGCTTTATTTAGGGGTAAGCAATTCAGAAGAAGCACCAGCCTCCTGACAAATGTGACTCTGGAAGGTCCCTTGGAGGGTCACATCACTGGCTGTCTTGAATGTGGATCTCTTTGGTCCACAAGCAGAAAGGAGAAGCAGGATGAGGTGGGCAGAGCAGGAGGCTTTGAGATGGAGCATGCTGGGGGCAGAGAGGTGGGAGGGAGATCTAGATGGAGAAAATGGGTCAGCCTCCTGGGCTGCAGAGTTAATATCTCTAAAAAGTTAACATCTTTGAAGTTAATATCTTTAAAATGTTTTTTAAAGAGACCAACCCAATTATCTCATTTTCAGATTATACATTAATGCAAGCTCATCATAAAACTAAAGCAGAATGCAGGAAAATCAGCATTAATCCCATCACTTGGTCTGCTCACTTTGTGAGATTTTGGTAGTTTTCTTCTTTTTCGTTTCTCTACACACTCACACTTCTCTTATTTCGATTTGAAATATTTGATTACATAATGTGTGCCAGTTTTGCACCTTGCTAGTGTCACTGAATGCCATTAAAAGTTCTTTTTCTCTTCACTTTGTATTATCAAAAATGCTTTAACACATCATTTTTCATGGCTATGTAATATTCCATTTTATGGCTACATCATAAAACCTGTTGCACAATTTGTTTTCAGGTTTCTTTTTTTGTAATTATAGGTGAGCTAGTGATAAACATCTTGTGTACAAATTACTGCCCTCGCTGTTTATTTCATTCAGATGAGTTGCCAGAAGTGAAATTACAGGGCCTGTGCATAGGACTCTTTTGTAGGCCTTGAGGCATGCCGCTGGATTGCTTTTCAGAAGTTTTGTACCAATTTACATTTCTATTTTGGGACCTGTCCTGGAATAGGGAAAGATTTTCTAGCCCTAGAGAGAGAAAGACCTGTAGCAGGATTTGGATCAGAATTTCATGCTTTGTAAATCATTGATTTTAAGCTTCTCCCACTTTCTGTGTTTATTTACCTTCTATTCTTTTGCAGTTATTTTAGAAATGGCATTGGGAAAATTCCAGACTGTTTCCATGGTGCTCAGAGCAGACAGCAAAAGGAGTTTGGTCCATGCTTTGGACAGAGCTGCCAAGAGTGGGGGACCGTGTCCTGCGGGGGAGGGGAGGAGGTCCAACCTATGATTACAGAAGGAGACCAGATGAGACGCCTCACGGGAAAGGTGGCACATGGGTTTGTAGTGATGGTGGCAGTGAGAGGGGGAGATTTAAGCTGGACCTAAATTTTGGAGGTTCTCATTTTTGTTTTTAACAAGAGTAGGATTTCTTGATAGCAGCCTAGGCTGGGTCAGTGATTTTCAAAATTTCTTTCCTTGTCCAGGAACTTTTGGATTCTATGGTGGTGCTTGAGTTAAGCAAATGATTTTAAGGTCATCTGCACCTAATTAAAAACTGTGTTAGTAGTGGTAATAATGAACACATACGCATATAAATGCATATAGAATGTCATATTTTAACAACACATGGACCTGAGGGTAGGCACACACTAAGTGGTTTTAGAGCCGACTTTGAATGAGGCATCACTGTCTTGAATGGCAGAGGGCTCTGAGGTTGGAAGGGCAGCGTGTTTTGAACAGCTGCAGCAGCAGCAACATTGTCCGTCAAACCAAGATAGAGTTTTACCTTGGGAAAAGTGAATCAGAAACTTCATGTTACAGAGTAAACAGAACAGAATGTAGAGCCCGGATGCTCAAGCAGATCGAAAATTGCAAATGCCCTGTTTAACTCTCAGCTTTAATTTGGTCACAGCAGCATCCATGTTTCTCTTTGCTAGACTTTATTATGTATATGCAAGCAGACACCAATCATTCTTGACTGTAATATGTACAGCAGGTCCATTTTCATTTGAAAAAGCGTTCCTCTGAGGACCCTTTCTAACACTAACGTTTTCTGATCAACAGGCAGACTATATTATCTCATTTGACGGATGGATAAGTTGAGGCATTAAGCAAAGTCCTGCAGAGAGTTGGCTTTGCAGTTTAGTCTCTGTCAGATTTTGAGCAAGTTAGTTCAGTTCCCTGAGCCTCAGTGTTCTCATTTCTAAAATGGGAATAATAGCGCCCCATCTGCAGTACCGTTATGAGGGTGGAAACCAAACCCAATCTTTTCCTTCACTCAGCGGCTAGGCTTTGGAAATAAGCATCTAATTCACATTTGCCAAATGCCAACTCCTCCCTGTTGTCCATGCTGGCCTCATTCTTGCCATGACTCAATTTAATGTACTCTGATAAGTTTCAGGAGTAGAAGAAAAAGAAATATATGCCTCTCTTGCATACCTGTTGGAACTTGGAATCCTTTAAAACATGCAGTCTTATTACAGTGATTCTTACGTAAAAGCAGTATTTATTTTCTGATCCGAGGAACAAAAAGCCTTCTTTTACTTTCTTCCATTAAGAAATTAAAATCCAGTAGCACAGAATCTCTTAGAATCATTCCTTGTATTGCTTCCTAACTTGACCTCAATATTCTGTGTGACCTTTTGAGCCCTCTTTACCTCTCTCAACCTCTGCTTCCTGTAAAATGAGGTGGTTGGGCCAGGTGACATTAGCGGTCCCCACAGCTTTTCAGTTTTTAAATTCTACAAAGACTTAGGAGTAAAACCTTGAAGTGTTAGTTTCTTTTCCGCAGGGGGAAAAATATTACTGTTATTTTAAATTGGCCACGTGGGGTCGCTAGTGATCTAAGAGACCGGTTCGTAAAGGTGGTACTGTAAACGTGTGGTGCTTCAGCGAACAGCTTCTGGGGGTGGTTTATGAAATTTTCTTTTTGTCTCTCCCTTCAGCTCTAAAATTCCCTTGAAGACTTGATCACATCATTAGTGTTGAGAGAACCATAGCAGCTGCCAGAGACTGTGTTCAGAGCCAGACCATGGTATCTCATGCCCACCTCGAAAGAAAAGAAAGAGGAAAAAACCAGTAATCCTGGGATGCAGTTGGCTCTCCTTTTAGACTCTAACTCAAGCTGCTATGTAACGTGGCCTTGTGATTCCTTGACTTGAGAATAGGTCCTGCAGAGTTAAACTGGGTGGCATAAAACATGCCTTAGGAGCCAACCTTTGCCTTGAAGAATCTAGAGTTACCAAAGGCAGAAGCATGTCCCAATTCTCACTGAAGAGCTGATGAGTGTCTCTCCTGGTGGGCTTTGCTGATGGTTGAGGTGGGGTGGGTGGCTGCAGACTTGAATGGCGCTGTAGGAATCAGGGAGGGTTCATCAAACAAAAAATAAAGAAAGCAAAAATCTAGAAGGCTTGGTATCTTCCCACACCAGGGACAGGGTTACCCACAGCACACTGAACACAGACCAGACCCTTTACGGAAAGTCAGCTGAACCTTGCCCTTGGGGTGCAAAAAAAAAAAGTCCTTTCTGCCAGAAGCATTGTGTAAACATCCTTTTCCTACAATCCTGGATCCTGATCCTGTAGCTCCAGGACCCAGAGCAGCTGGGGCAAGTATCTTAATGGAGACAGATTTCAAACTCCTGCTGTCCCTTTTCAGATCATAAATTACTGTTAATGCTGTTTACACTCTTCCCCCTTCCTCTCTTACTAGTTTTAGAAACAGTAATTGACAACAAAATAGAGCCATCAAGGGTGCAAGGGAGCCCTGCTTGGCTGACCGAGAAGCAGCCAAGTGTCTTTTCGTTGTGCACATCCCTGCAACGAAAGTTAAAGATTTACGTACACAGGTGCCCTTCCTGTAACACCCTTTCGTCATTTTACTGAGCTGGAGCAGGGTACGTGTCCCAATTTCTATTACCTGGAAAGAGAAAAGGTGTGCGTGTTTGTTCGGTTCCTTTTTGTCCACCCTGCTCCCTATCTGGCAGGCTACGCAAAGCTGCTGTGGGCTGTGGGGCTTGGGGAGGAAGCTGCTCAGAAGTGGACTCCAGGATCTCTGCAGTTCCTCCCTGCCCAGGTGTTGTCTTGTTTTGTGGTACATGGTCCCTGGAAGCAGTTTCCTAAGACAATTCTAATGTGAGGAACGTGCCCAGGCTTGAAGTTGGTCAGAGCTGTATTTAAATCATGGATCAACCCACTTACTTAGCTGTCAACCTCTTGGAGTCTCAGTGTTCTCCTCCGTAAAATGAGGATAATACAGGTTGAATATCCCTCATCCCCAAATCCAAAATCTGAAATGCTCCAAATTCCAAAACTTTTTCTCATCCAAACATTTGTCATTGAGTACTGACACAATGTTCAAAGGAAATGCTTATTGGAACATTTTAGATTTTGGATTCTTAGAGTAGAGATGCTGAACCCATAAATTTAATGCAAATATTCGAAAATTAGAAAATAATCTGAAATCCAAAACACTGCAATCCCAATCATTTTGGATAAGGGATACTCAACCTGTAATAATATTCCCCTAAGGGAGTGGTTGGGAAGATTTAAGAAAGCTGTGTTTATAGAAAAAATAACTGAGGACTAGCAAGACATCCATAAATGCCTGTTCTTTTCCCCCTCTTGACTTGTGCTGTTCAAGATGGTGGCCACAGTGGGCTACCGAGCACTTGAAGTCTGGCTACTTGGAACTGACAAGTTCTGTAAGTAGAGAATACACACCAGATATCTAAGACTAGTACAGAAAAAAGAAGACAAAACATCTCATTAACAATGCTTTTTACTGATCACATACTGAAAGTTTAATATGTTGCAAATATTGGATGAAACAAAGTATATTCTAAAAGTTAATTTTACCTTTTTTTTTTTTACTTTAAAAATGTGGTTACTAGAAAATTCAAAATTATATATGTAGCTTGTATTTGTGGCTCACATTATGTTTCTCTTGGGCTGTGCTTCTGTGGTTTCCCTTTCACTCACCCTCCATTCAAATTCTTTCCTTACTTTTAAGGCCTAGCTCAAGCTTTGCTGTCTTTTTGGGTCCTTTGTGTTGATCTCAACCTTCCCTAAAATCTCCTGGGGGTTTTGTCACGGAGGCAGTCACATCATGTGTATTTGTAGGCTGAATTCCAGCAGGAAAAGCATATAAAGTGTTTAGCCCAGTGTCTGGTACATACAGACAAGATATGATTTTTATTTATTTATTTTTTTTAGACTGGCTACCTAGTTCAGAGCTGGTTTCTTGCTGCCTTGGATCCCTCTTATGTGTTTAGTCTCTTTTCCTTGTGTTTGGTCTTGTTGAATATGCCTGTGAGGAGAGAGAACCCATCTCTTTTCTCTGGGTTTGTTCTTAACTCACAAGGCAGCTCTAGCACAATGGAGTCTCCCCCGTGACTATTCCCGGACAGAGGCAGCGTGTGTTGATTGACTTGTCATCTTGGAGTCATTTGCCATTCTTTCCTTCATTCCAAAGGTATTTGTTATTCATGGGATGCTTTTTCACCTCTCTTTCTTCATCAAGCTAACTCTTTTGCATCCTGAAAATAGTAATCATGATTAACATGTATAGCATTCACTATGGAATCACCCTATTCTAAGTAGTTTATGTATATGAATAGAGTTAATCCTCACAACTGCCCTGTAGGGTGAATAATATCATTGAACTCATCCTTCAGATGAGGAACCTGAAACACAGAGAGATTAAGTAATTCCTTCATGGCCACACAGCCAGTGAGGAGTAGGGGCTGAATTCAAACCCAGTACTATGGTCCCAGATTCTGAATCACCAGGCTCAAAGTCATCATCACTGGAAACCCTTTTGGAGCACTGCTCCTAAATTTTCAACATACTACTTAGTCCTTCCATGACACCCAGTCTCCTGTGAGTATCTGTCATAGGTCTTACCCCATATGATTGCAATCCCTGGTTTCCTCTTCAGCTCCCTTCACTGCCCTGTGATTTCCCTGAGGGTCTCAGTGAATCCTGATGAAAGAAGGAGGTTGGCTTTAGGCTACAGGGGACAGATTCTCTCAGGATCAAAAGACATGAGACTTAAAGAAGATCTTCCTCTTCCATGTCATCAAACTGTTCATTTATTTTTCCATACTGCTTTTAGGAATCTATAACCACCTTGTTTGTTTTCACTGACTTGATTTAAAACAAAAATCTTTCTTTCCCCCAAGAATGAAGGCAGAGAATTTATCTGTCTTGTTTGTTGCTTGACTTCAGTGCCTGGCACAGAATGTATATGTGTTGGGTGAAAAATTAATGAATGAATTTATTGTGTTTCTGTTATGTGCCAGGAACTGTGTAGACACCATGGTTCTTGCTTTCACAAGGTTAGCAAGTTTATGGAGGGTGGGGAGGAAGACAGGGCAAGAAGCAGTAAATATGTAGAAATGGAGAAAGGACAGGCAGTTTGGCTTCTCGTTGATCTCCCTTCTGTCTATTTGTGGCATTTGATGGATTTACCTGAGAAGATGAGAGAATTCACAGAACTAGCATTATTTTACCTTCTGTCTTTACAGATGTATATTTGACTGTTTTGTGAGACATTCTGGGAAGAAACAAACAAATAAACAAACGTAAAAGAATAGGGAGTTTAGAGAGGCAAAAAGAAAGGATTTAGCATTGGGTGAGGGAAGGCCAGAATTTCTGCAGAAAGTGACAACTAGGACCTGAAACATGATGACCATGGGAGATGACCATGGGAGATGACCAGGCAGAAGGCAAAGGAAAGAGCTGAGTAAGGAAGGAGAAGAGAGATGTTTCAGGTAAAGGAAGGAGACAGGAAATGTCTGGCAATCTGGTTGTTTTCAGGTCTGTCGGGTGCAAATGGTGGAAGGGAGGAGCTTCACGGAGTTTGAGCACCTTGTTATCCAAGCCCTGGCAGAACTGGACTTCCCTTCTCATAATCCTTTCTCCACCCCTCACCGGCTGTCTGTTGCCTTCATTGTTCCCAAAGCCTCCTTTGCATCCTTGTTTCTTCCTGGTTGGAAGAGGTTCAGTGGAGCCATATTCCTCCGACAGTTTGCATTGCTTCGCTTGCTCAGGAGCCTGCAGCACTGCCAGCTGCCTCTGGTACCGGAATTTCTTACATTTATCTCATGATCTATACTTTTCTGTCTATTTTTGCATGTTATCCTTTGATCCTCGCAGCAACTGTGTGAGTTCTCTCAATTCTTAGTCTAAACCTAAAATGTGTCTATTCTCAGCCTCTTACCCCCATCCCACCGCGAT
This sequence comes from Cebus imitator, assembly GCF_001604975.1. NCBI lineage: Eukaryota > Metazoa > Chordata > Mammalia > Primates > Cebidae > Cebus > Cebus imitator. The sequence goes on from NW_016107442.1 coordinate 4,340,412, forward strand.
TCTCTTAAGTGTACTACTCTTCCTTCCTCTTCCCTACATAGACGCTTGAATCTGCCAAGAAATTTGCTTCCCCTTCTCTCTCTACGTGTATCATTTAAGAACCCCCAAGCCAAAAACACACCATCTGATGAATACTTAGAGAGGGCAGTAGGGTGCAGTATTTATACTCAGATCTGTGCTTTGATCTGTTCTGAGAGGTCAAAGGTATTTGGCCTTAAATTTCATACTTTGTCTGTTTCCTTTGATTTTGAGACTGTCTAGGTCTATTCTGTCTTTGGACAGCTTGGACCACTTAGAACTTTCTTTTCAGAGTGAGTTTTGATGTGTCTACTCTTGGGGTCCAACACTGGTCCTAGTTCTACAGTTAGGTCCAGGAGGGCAGAATAGCTGAGGAGCTACATGCATCTGAATCTTGGCTGGCCACTTGCTGCCAGCTTTGGGAGGCTATCATGACACTCGGCTGTCAGTATTGGTCACTCCTCTGTAAAATGGGGCAATTGGTAGTATGCAGACTCACTGAATGTTAGCTGTATTCATCATCATTATTATATTACTGTTACTCCTTGTGGCTATAGTGAACAAGAGAAGAATGGGCTTAGAATGGCCCAGTGTAGGGTGCCTGAAGCTCACACTTTATGAAATGCTAATTTTACTCACCTCTCAGCAGAAGGGAAGAAATACTCTTAAGTCAAATGCATACTGTTCCAAGCTATTTCTCTTAGAGATTTGACACTATCACTTTGATAGTGAAGCTTTAATTAATGCAGCATACTTTTTTCAAGAAGCTACAATCTTTCCCTACATTCTTTAGATTATATCACAATAGTATTTGTAGATATAAGGTATAGCTGGTGGCAGCTCTCTTCATCTTGTTTTTAATTGACACATAATAATTGTACATATTTATGGAGTACAGTATAATATTTCAATATATGTATACAAAGTAGAATATTCAAATTAGGATAATTAGCATACCTATCACTTCCAACATTTATCGTTTGAGATGGGACATTCAAAACCTGCTCCTCTAGCTATTTAAAAATATATGACAAATTGTCGTTGCTAATTATAGTCACCCTACACTACTATAGTACACTAGAACGTGTTTACATTATTTAGCTCCACTTTTAGATCCATTAGACAACCATTGGCCATTCCCTCTTTCTCCAGTGGCAGTGGCTCTCTTTTTGCAGGCAAGGAGGGGATGCAGCATGGGTGGCCTTATTCCCTGGGCATGTTCTCTCTGGATAATGGCCCTGAGTGGGAACTTGCCTCTCACCTGTGAGCTGCCATTGACATCCACTGGTGAGGCCAACAGCTTATCCACCAGTAGCAAAGAATTACTCTTTGGGAAACACCCAGTGGGTAGGCAGAGGAAGCAGGACTATTGCCAGCAGGAGAATTGGGGAAGGGAATCCATCCATGTAACCCTCCCCTCCAAGTGCCACAATTGGGGATCTCTTGGAAAGATGAATGAACTGGTGTGTGCCAGTCAGAAACAGGGGTGTGTCCTGGAGGGGACGTTTTAGGGAGCCCAAGAGCCCAAGACCCAGGCCATGTAGCTACCCAGACCCCTCCATGTATGAGTTGGGTGCAGTAGGAACATTTTTTTGAGATCTGAACTTACCACTACTGTATCCTAGCCATTTTAGGATTTTTTTTTTTTTAAAGGAGGAAATGAAGGAGAAAGAGAAAGGAATTTTCCTTCCTTTCCGGGTAGAGATCTCAAAGCACACAAATTGAAACCAATGAGTAAATTATATTTCCTTTAAATTAAAGTACAGTTAGACTTGATGCATTCAGAATGTAAGCAACATCATCTCCTGATTCTTTTGTTATGAAATGAGCCAGAATTCAAGATGACAACTGGTCTGTGACGCTTTAGCCAGTGGAAGTTATGCTGGACAAACAAACCTGGATACTGCCAGTCTACTTGTTAAAAAATTATATTCTGATTCTGGTTTCTACTCAGCTGTTGGGCAAAACAAATGCATAATTAAGTACTTCACCTTTGACAGTTTAGGTCTTCTTATTTTTTGTAACACAAATAGGAATTTTCCATTTTCATATAGTACTATCAAGATACCCTGCTACATTGAATCCACCAGTAGGTTTTGAAAATAAGCGTAACAAACCATATAAAAATAAGAAAATCCACTTTTAGGGTTTTAGATTCATGCCATTTAATTGTTCGTCTATTTCCATGATAAGGTGAGACTGGTCTCGTGTCACCGGAGGGACCATATCCTGCTGTTTTTTCCCCATCCTCATTTACAATGATTATGTTATCAGGCTGGCCAGGCAAAAGGGTGGAGCAACTATAATTTCAAAGCAGGATTAGGTTGAAATAACGAGGTCACCAAGTTGTGGTTACCAAGGCAACATCACATCTAAGAATATGGGATGCTTCTAGGAGATGAGGCAAAGCCTGGAGCATTTCTCTCCCCCTTGTGCAAAAATCACCCACTTCCTAGATAAAAATTGCTTATTAATTGCTTTTAAACATATTTGAGTCTTTATTTTTAGGAACCAGTTTATAAATTATAACCTGATTTACAGTTCAGTTTTTTAAACTAGTAATAAATATCAGAATAATCCTTTTCTACTCCCTTTTTGGATTCACATTTACTTTTTTCAAGTTTCATTCTTTCCTTCATTCTTTCCTCCCTTTCTTCCTCTCTTCCTCCATTCCTTCCTTCCCTCCTTTCTTCTTTTTTTCATTTCTATTTTAATATTGCAGGAAAAAGCCATGGAACAAAAAGGAGGAAATTGAGAGTTGGGTGCTCTGTTCAGACTTTGAGATGACAAAATTGTGATAAGTGATGGAAGCTATAACCTACACCCACGTTACTCATTTGACACCCCAAAAACTACTAAGCACAAGAGAGAATAACCTTGGTCTTCTCTGTTGTTTCTTAAAATTTCAACTTATATTTACAATTGTGGACCATGGAGGTAAACCAGGAAAGAGGGAGGAGACCCATAGTCTGTTTCTGATCAATATCAGCTATCAGTCTGAACAATTCCTACCAATTTACCTTTTTCCCCTCTGTATTCATTTCTATGTCTGAGTTTTTCAGGTGATAGCTTCAAGTTTCTTCATTTTGTAAAAAGCAGGCTTCTTCTAATAGGGGCTTGTGTTTGCAAAGCACGGATTTTACATAGATCTCTTTTTAAAGAGAATATTTCTGACCTAGTGTTGAATTACTGGACATGGTGCAGTGTGATTGGAACCCTCAGATTCCTTTGCATTACAACACAACTGCTCTTTAGGATGTGTTAACTATTCACCTTTTGCCCTGGCTTTGCATAAAGAATATGAAGTGTGCTTGAAACCATGCCAGTATGCAGTATTTTCCACCTCCTGGAAATCCACATCAGAGGAGTCTCATTGCCTTGAGAATGTGTTCAGTTTTCAGCCTGGGAGGATGGAAACTATACAGGCTCTAGAGCCCATCAGATCTGGGTTTGAGGCACTGCTCTGTGACCATGGATAGGTAAAGTAACATCCCTGACTATCTTCAACAGGGCAGTGTGAGGGCAGAATGTGATATGGAAACAGCCCTTAGCTCAATGTCTGATGTGTAGCTCGGGCCTCAAAATGAATCTCCTAATTAAAAAATAATAAAGATGTATATGAAGTTAATCTTTATCTTTCCAGTCTTGCTCCCTTCCTATCTTTTTCCTCATTATCCATGGAATTGTTTTTCTAAAATACAACTCAGATTATATCGTGTCCTTGCTGTACTGGGTTAATTTGTCTCCCCTTAGAATTCACTTCCATGTGGAACCTGGGAATATGACTTTTTGGAAATAGGGTCTTTTCAGATGTAATCAACTTAATATAAAGCCACATGGATCACGGTGGCTCTTAAATCCATTATGACTGCTGGTTTTACAAGAGAGAGATTTGTACAGAGATACCTACCCAGAGGAGAAGTCATCTGATGACAGAGGGAGGGTTTGGAGTGATATGTGTATAAGTCAAGGAACAGCAAAGATTGCCGACAGCCACCAGAAGCTAGGAAGAGGCTGGGAGGGATTCTCCTCTCAAGCTTTCAGAGGGAGCGTGGCCCTCACCACACCTTGGTGTCAGACTTCCAGGCTCCAGGACTGTTAGAAAATGCATTTCTGTTGTTTTAAGTGGCTTGGTTTGTGGTAATTTGTTACAGTGGCCCTAGGAGACTGACACTCCTGCTTGAAATCCTGTTGTGATTCTCTCTGTCATTAAAGTGAGGTCCAGGGTCCTCAGCCTTGCTCAAGTCCCCTAGGAAGGCTCCCTGGTGGTCTCCCCATTCATTTCTCTGAACTTGATGCTCCATTGGTCCCGATGGCTTTCAATGCTGCCAGGCAAAGCTCTCTTTACCCTTGAGGTGGCACCGTCTGCACATCTCTTCTTAGAACATGCTCTCTCATCAGTCACCTGATTAACTAGAGCCATCAGCTAAATGCCGTTTCCTAGAGGTCTTTCCAATACATAGACTGTGTCAGCACCCCTTCAAGTGCTCTTACAATGCTCTTCAACATTTCTGCAGTTACTTAGTGGGAAGGGTGGTCCTTCCTGCTAGACTCTGAGCTCAAGGAGGTAACAACAAATTCTTTTTCTTGCTCCCTGCTGTGTTTCTGTGTCCCAGCATGGCAGCTGGCATTGTGCATGCCCACAATTACAGTTAGTATACAATCAATGAATGACCGAGGAAATAACTGTTTGGCACATGGCTAAAACTCTTAGCAAGATTTGGTGAGATGTTGAAATGCTTCTGATAGATTCAGAGATAAATTAATTGCTAATTTGCAATTTGAATTGATTATCATTAGCCAAAATTGATTGTGATTTTGACTGGTTTCATGAAATATAGAACCAAAGCCCTCCCCCTTCCCATTTGATTTTGTATGTTTAAATAAAAATTAACATATGCTCATGGTAAAAAAAATTAAATTATTTCAGCCTGGGCAACCTTATCTCTACAAAAAATAGACAATTTAGTCATGTGTCCTGGTGTACCCCTGTAGTCACAGCTACTAGAGAGGCTGAGGTGGGAGGATTGCTTGAACCCAGGAAGTTGAGGATGCAGTGAGCCATGAGCATGCCACTGCACCCCCGCCTGAATGACAGAAAGAGAGTCTGTATCCAAAAAAAAAAAAAAATTAAATTTCAGTGAAGAGTAAGTTTTTCTTACATCTCAGAACCATGTCTCCCACTGCCTTCCTTACAAACAATTGTGAGTTTCTTGTGTAGCCAAGTAGAGATATTTTAAACATACAAAATGCATATTATACACAATGTTTTACAGTTTGCTTTGTTCATTTAAAATGTACCATAGAATTCATTTTACATTGGCATATGTAGATATATCTCATTCTTTCTTATTGGCTGCAAGGTACTCTACTGCTGCATGTTCCATAAGGTATTTAACTAACCCACTAATGTTGGAGATTCATGTAGTTTCCTGTCTTTTGATATTAGAAATAAAGCCATGATAAACTATTTTTGTGAGATTATAACTGTAGGATAACTTTTTTTTTTTTTTTTGAGATAGAGTCTTGCTCTATCTTCAGACTAGAATGCAGCGGCACAATCTCGGCTCACTGCAACCTCTGCCACCCAGGTTCAAGCAATTCCCCTGCCTCAGCCTCCTGAGCAGCTGGGACTACAGGTGCTTGTCACCATGCCTGGCTAATTTTTTGTATTTTAGTAGAGACAGGGTTTCACCATGTTGGCCAGGATGGTCTTGATCTCCTGACCTCATGATCCACTCACCTCAGCCTCCCAAAGTGCTGGGATTACAGATGAACCACTGTGCCCGGCCAGGTTAATTTTTTAAAGGTAGCATTGCTATGCCCTTAAAAACATTATATGGTCAGACTCTCACCCAACCATAAATATATTAGTAGTGACCAATTGCAGAAAGAGAATAATTATGATAGAAAAAATTCAAAGGTATAAAGAGTGGATAAAATAGCTAGCTGGTGGATTATTACAGATTAATTTTTTTTGTCTTAGTTCTGCCTATTTCTTTTTTTAACATGGTCCAGCAGAGTCTAAAGAAAATGGCTGTAAAGCAAGAGAACAAATAACTCAGTTAAAAAATGGGCAAAGGACCTCGGTAGACATTTTTTAAAAGAAGACATACAAATGGCCAATAGGCATTTGAAAAAAAATGCTCAACATCACTAATCATCAGGGAAATGCAAATTAAACCACAATGAGATATCAGCTCACACCTGTTAGAAGGGCTATTATCAAAAGGATAAAGGATAACAAGTGTTGGCAAGGATGTGAAGAAAAGGGAACACTTGTGTACTGTCAGTGGGAATGCAAATTAGTGCAGCCTCTATGGAAAAGAGCATTGAGGTTCCTCAAAAAATTAAAAATAGAACTACCATATGACCCAGCAATTCCACTACTGAGCATACATTCAAAGGAAATGAAATTAGTATGCTGATGAGATATCTGCACTATTGTGTTTACTGAAGTATTATTCACAATGGCAAGACATGGAAACAACCTAAATGACCATTGATAGATGAATGGATAAAGAAAATGTGGTATTGATTCACACTAGAATACTATTCAGCCTTAAAAACAAAGCACATGCTGTCATTTGTGACAACATAGATGAACTTGAGGACATTACACTAAGTGAAGCAAGCCAGGCACAGAAAGGCAAATACTGCATGATCTCACATATGCGGAATCTAAGATGTCCAACTCATAGAAGCTGCCAGCAGAATGGAGGTTACCAGGAGTTGGAGTGGCAGAGCAGGAGATATTGGTCAAGTGTTACAAAGTTTCAGCTAGACAGGATGAATAAGTTCTGGAGATCTATTGTACAGCATAAGGACTATACTTAATAATACTGTATCGTATACTTGAAAATTGCTAAAAGTCTAGCTCTAAAATGTTCTCAGCACAAAAAATAAATATGTGAGTCGATGCATATGTCAGTTAGCTTGATTTAAACATTTTACAATGTACACATATGTCAAAACATCACATTGTACACTGTAAATACGTAGTTTTTATTTTTCAATTATACCTTAATAAATCTGGAAAAAAGAGAAAAAGCCTTTTAGACAAATTCCGAAATTATGATTCAAATTATTGTTGCTTTCTTTTATCAGCCATATGGCTAATTCTGATATTGGCTAGATTTTTAATGTAGCATATTAAAGAGAAGAATCAAATTAGTTTAAAAAAGGAGTACTGGCTCAAAACAATTTTGCATTATTAAAAACTAAGCATGGCTGGCCGCAGTGGCTCACGCCTGTAATCCCAACACTTTGGGAGGCCGAGGTGGGCAGATCACCTGAGGTTGGGAGTTCGAGACCAGCCTGACCAACATGGTGAAACCCTGTCTGTACTAAAAACACAAAATTAGCTGGATATGGTGGCACATGCCTGTAATCCCAGATGCTCGAGAGGCTGACGCAGGAGAATCACTTGAACCCAGGAGGCGGACATTGTGGTGAGCTGTAACATGCCATTGCACTCCAGCCTGGGCAATAAGAGCAAAATTCAGTCTAAAAAAAAAAAAGAAAAACAAAAGAAAAAAAAAAAACAACTAAGCATAAGCAAAATCTTGCTGGAATTTCAAAAAGATTTAGTAATCATTTTGAGTTTACTATGCTAATCAGGAGTAAGTGTGTCAGAATCCTTTAAAAAACAGGACATTGGCCAGGTGCAGTAGCTCATGCCTATAATTTCAGCACTTTGGGAGGCTGAGGCGGGTGGATCACAAGGCCAGGAGACCTAGACAAGCCTCACCAACATGGTGAAATCCCGTCTCTACTAAAAATACAAAAATTAGACAGGTGTGGTGGTGGGTGCCCATAGTCCCAGCGACTAAGGAGGCTGAGGCAGGAGAATTGCTTGAACCCGGAAGGCAAGGCTGCAGGGAGGGATGTTGCAGTGAGCCGGCGGAGATTGCACCACTGCACTCCAGCCTGGGTAACAGAGCAGGACACTGTCTCAAACAAAAACAAAAACAAAAACAAGACATTAACAGAGTTGGAAAATTCACAAAATCAAGATACAAAATACCCAACACGATTTCGAAGACTCAAGCTATTTGTAAGTCAGAGGATGAAGAGACAGATCCTGAAAAATTAAGATATACTGCAGTGTTCTTGGAAATAGGGGAAATATGCCCGTATAAAAATGGCTAGTTTTCAGGACTAGGAGTGCTAGGAATTTAATTCAATATTCATTGATTAAGCACTCATGATATATACAGTTTTAAGTAGAAGAGCAATGACTTTTAATGGGAAGGAGCTGGAATTTTTAATTGAAGACCACCATTTGTAAGGACAAGGAATGGTTTATTCTTTCAAATTCCTACTTTAAAAAACAGAAATATAAGTTGCTAGAAATCATTTTTACTTTAAATGTATACCTAAACTTTAACCCAGTTATTCCATATTTAGAAATTTATCCTAAAGGAGACAACCTTGAATATACTCTTGCTCCTCTCAGAAAGGAAAAAGCAACAAAGATAGATAGACACACACACATATTATAGGTGTGTGTATATATAGTATATGTGTGTGTATATATATACTATATATGTATATACTGCCTATATACATATAGTATGTATATACACTATATACATACACAATATATACATATACTATATATACATATATACTATATATATGTATATTCTCTATATATAGAGTGTGTGTGTATATATGTAGAGAGAGCACATATATGTGTGTATATATATATATATATATAAAGAGAGAGAGAGAGAGAGAGAGGGAGAGAGACAGAGACAAGGTGGCTCCTCCTTGTCTTGTCTCTTGGAGATCTGAGTAAAATCAGATGTCCTGTTGTTTGCTTCCTGCTTCATGTTTCTTTTGCCTGGGTACATTTTGTGATGCTGAGGTTTGATTGAGCCCCTCAACCAGGTAGTGAGCATGGTACCCAATTGTGAGTTTTTCATCACTTGTCCCTCTTCCTCCCTTTCTCCTTCGATAGCCCCCAGGGTCTATTGTTCCCTCTTTATGTCCATAAGTACCCAAAGTTTAGCTCCCACTTATAAGTGAGACATTTGATATTTGGTTTTCTGTTCTTATATTAGTTCACTTAGGATAATGGCCTCCAGCTCCACCTAACTTGCTGCAAAAGACATTATTTTATTCCTTTTTATGGCCAAGTAGTATTCCATAGTGTATATAGGCTGTATTTTCTTTATCCAATCTATTGTTGATGGGTATCTGGGTGGATTCCATGTCTTCGCTATTGTGAACAGTATGGTGATAAACATATGAGTGTATGCATGTGTCTTTTTGTTAGAACTATTTATAATTTCTAAAATTTCAATAGTTTTCGGGAAATAGGTGGTGTTGGTTACATGAATAAGTTCTTTAGTGATGATTTCAAAGATTTTGGTGCACCCATCACCCGAGTGGTGTATACACTACCCAATGTGTAGTTTTTTATCCCTCACCCCCCTCCTGCCCTTCCCCTTCAGTCTCCTGAGTCCACTGTATCATTCTTATGACTTGGTGTCCTCATAACTTTGCTCTCACTTATAAGTGAGAACATTCGATGCTTGGTTTTCCATTCCTGAGTTACATCATTTGGAATAATGGTCTCCAGCTGTATCCAGGTAGCTGCAAATGCCATTATTTCATGCCTTTTTATGGCTAGGTGGTGTTCCATTTTACACATATATATATCTCACATGATTTATTTTCTTTTGGGTATATATCCAGTATTGGGATTGCTGGGTCAAATGGTAGTTCTCTTTTTAGTTCTCGTAATCTCCAAACTGCTTTCTACAGTGGCTGAACTAATTTACATTTTCACCAACAGTGTGTAAGCATTTCCTTTTCTCTGCAGCCTCACTAGCATCTGTTGTTTTCTGACTTTTTTGAGCGGCATTAGATGGTATCTCATTGTGGTTTTGATTTGCATTTCTCTGATGACTAATGATGTTGAGCATTTTTTCATATTTTTGTTGGCCACTTGTATGTCTTCTTTTGAGAAGTGTCTATTCATGTCTTTTCTCCACTTTTTAATGGGGTTATTTGCTTTTTTGCTTGTTGAGTTATTTAAAATCCTTATAGATTCTGGATATTAGACCTTTGTGAGCTGCACAGTTTGCAAATATTTTCCCCCATTCTGTAGGTTGTCTGTTTACTCTGTTGGTAGTTTCTTTTGATGTTCAGAAGCCCTTTAATTTAATTAGGTCTCACTTATCACTTTTTGTTTTTGTTGAAATTGCTTTTGAGGACTTAGTCAGAATTTTTTTCCCAAGTCTGATTGTTCAGAATGGTGTTTCCCATGTCTTTTTCTAAAATTTTGAGTCTGAGGTTTTACATTTAAATCTTTAATCCATCTTGAGTGAATTCAGCTTCTTACATGTCAATTCAGACATGTAATCCAGCCTCTTCATCTATTATCGGGGAGAAAAAAAGAACAAAAAACAACACAACAAAAGTGTTAAAGAGCCATGATTTGTGGGGATGGGTTCACTACAATATTCTGTTCTCTTGGATTTGTTTGGTCACCATGTCACTAGGGAACCTCTCCTGACCTGTCCCCACTCAGCACCTACCATCACATCCTGTCCTTGCCTGTCTCTCTGTCTCTATCTCTCTTTTTCTCCCTCTCATCTCTCCTGCATTCTATGCCTTTCCCTCTGCACCTCTAAAACAATGAGAAAATTCATCTTCTTGTTTCAGTAAGTGCAGTGAACTCTTACTTGAAGTTTTTGGGTCCAGTTGCCACATACCCCTTGGAATCTCAGTGTAATCCCAAGCTCTTAATAAGGGATTTTTCTCCAGAGGAAGTTTTTCTCCTAAGAGAAATTTTGGCACTAGATATTTGAATAATATCTCATTTTACTCTTTATGCCTCTCTCTTTTTAGTAAATATTTGAAAACAATCTAAATGGTCATGAACAGAAGAATGACTAAATTTTTATCATAACCTAGATTGACTACTAGGCAATCCGAAAATTATATTTACAAAGATATTCTTCAGTTCATCTACTCATTTAATAGGTATGTACTGAGGGCCTATTATGTTTTGAGAGCTATGTTGGACATGTGAACAAGAGGGCAACATCCCTGTTATAATCTAACAGGGAGGACAGATATAAAAACAAATATTTTTACATTAACTGATGAAGTGCGGTTTTGATATGTGCTATACATGAGCAGTAGCAGGTGCTAGGAAATTGTAAAAGGGGAACCAGAGCTGAGGTAGCGAAAGTAAACTTTGAAGGTAGCATCTGAAGCTCAGTTATCTAGGCAAGGGGGGCAGTAAGTGGTGGTGGAAGTGAGTTCCAGTAGAGGGAATAGCGTGTGTGAAGGTCCTGGTGTGGAAATAAACAGATTGAGTTTGAAGAACAGAAAGAGAGTCAGTGAGGCTGGAGTATGCAGAGCAAAGCAGGGATGATGTTAAATGCACCTGGAGAAGATGTCAGGGTCAAAACATGCAGAGCTTTATGGGCACATTACCAAATTTGGACCTTTGTCCTAAAAATAGAGGGAAGACATTGATAGTCTTAAGCAGCAAGATTACATGAAATTTGAGGGCTTTTTAAATTGTTGTTGTTGATGTTCGTTTGTTTTTTGACACAGTCTTGCTCTGTCACCCAGGCAGGAGTGCAGTGGCAAGATCTTGGCTCACTGCAACCTCTGCCTCCTGAGTTCAATTGATTCTTGTGCCTCAGCCTCCCAAATAGTTGCGATTACAGGCATGCGCCACTATGCCTGGCTAATCTTTACATTTTTAGTAAAGATAGGATTTTGTCATGTTGGCCAGACTGGTCTCAAACTCCTGGCCCAAAGTTATCTTCCCACCTCAGCCTCCCAAAGTACAGGATTACAGGTATAAGCCACCATGCCCATCTCAGATTTGAGTTTTAAAAGATTATTCTTGCTGCAGTGTAGAATGAATTGTTCAGGACCAAGAGTACATATAACAGAACTGATTAAAGAGTTACTGAAGGTGTTCTCCCAAGAGATGCTGGTAGATTAAAACTGGTGCCTCTCAGCCAGAGGTGGTTTTAACCCTCAGTATGTAACCCACAGTTTTGGCAATGGATGGAGACATTTCTTTCTGAAATTAATTTAATGACTCAAGCTTTCTTTCACTAGTGTTAACAGGGTTTATTTTTCCCTACCATTTTTCTTTTAACCTATCTGTGTCTTTATGTTTAAAATGAATTCCTTGTGGACAGTATATGATTAGGTATTTTTTTTTATTATTAAAAACATCAAATTACAATCTCTGTCCTTTAATTGGCATGTTTAAGCCAATTCGTATGTAAAGTGATTATTGATATAGTTGAATTACTATCTGACATGTTTATCATTGTTTTCTTTTTGTTGTATCTGTTTCTTGTTTCTTTTTTCTTCTCTTTTTCTGCCTTTTCTGGTTTTAATTGAGCATTTTATACCATTCCATTTTCTCTCCACTCATAACATATCAACTATACATCTTAAAATTTTTTTAGTAGCTGTACTAGAGTTTGCAATATACATTTACAACTCACCAAAGTCTCTTTTAAATAACACTATATTGCTTCATAGGTGATATAGGTATCTTATAACAGAGCACTCTCAGTTTCTCCCTCCCATCCTACAGCATTGCTTTCACTCATTTCACTTATGCGTATCCTATAATCACATAACACATTGTTATTACTTTGAACAGTTTTCTATTTGATCAGTTAAGAATAAGACAAAATAGTTCCAGGTCTTTTATTTCGGTCTTTAATCCATCTTGAATTAATTTTTATATGTGGTGAGAGACAAGGTTCCAATTTCATTCTTTTGCATATGGCTATCCAATTTTCCCAGTACCATTTATTGAGTAGTATGTCCTTTCCTCATTGTATAGTTTTGTCAACTTTGTTGAGGATAAGTTGGTGGTAGGTATATAGCTTTATTTTGGAGTTCTATCTTCTGTTCCATTGATCTGTGTGTCTATTTTTAAACCAGTACCATGCTGTTTTGGTTACTATAGCCTTGTAGAATAATTTGAAGTTAGGTAATGTGATGTCTCTAATTTTTTTCTTTTTGCTTAAGATTGCTTTGTCTATTTGGGCTATTTTTTGGTTTTATATGAATTTTAGAATGATATTTTCTAATTGTGTGAAAAATACATTGGCAGTTTATAGGCATTGCATCGAATCTGTATATTGCTTTGGGAGATATGGTTGTTTTTAATAATATTGATTCTTTCAATCCACGAGCATGAGATATTTTTCCATTTTTTTCTGTCATCTATGATTTCTTTCATCTTTTTTTTTTATAGATCTCTTTGTAGGGATATCTCACTGTTGTGGTTAAACATATTCCTAGGTTTTTTTGTGTGTGTGATTATTGTAAAGGGGATTGATTTGGTTCTCAATTTGAACATTATTGGTGTATAGAAATGCTACTAAGTTTTGTATCCTGTTGATTTTGTGTCCTGAAACTTTACTCCAATAACTTATTGAGTCTAGTAGTCTTTTGAAGGTGTCTTTAGGTTTGTTTAGTTATAAGATTTTGTCATCAGTGACCAGAGATAATTTGATTTTCTCTTTTCCAATTTGGATGTCTTTTATTTTTTTCTCTTGCTTGATTGCTCTAGCTAGACTGGCAACTATAAAAATCCTATAAGAAAATCTAGGAAAAACTCTTCAGGACATTGGCCTAGGCAAAGAATTTATGACTAAGACTTCAAAAGCAAATGCAACAAAACCAAAAATAGACAAATGGGACTTAATTAAACTAAAAAGCTTCTGCACAGCAAAGGAAATAATTAATGGAGTAAACACATAAGCTACAGAATGGGAGAAAACACTTCCAAACTATGTATCTGATAAAGGATAAATATCCAGAATCTACAGGAAACTCAACTCAATGAGAAAAAACCAGATAACTCCATTAAAAAGTGGGCAAAGGATATAACAAACATTTATCAGAAGAAGACATACATTGGCCAAAAAATATATAAAACCAGCATCACTAATTACCAGATAAATGCAAATCAAAACCACAATGAGATGTCATCTCATACCAGTCAGAATTGGTTATTATGATAATTTTTAAAATTTATTTTAAGTTCTGGGATATATGTGCAGGATGTGCAGGTTTGTTACATAGGTAATTGTGTGCTATGGTGGTTTGTTTCACCTATCAACCCATCACTTAGGTATTAAGTACTGCATTAGCTGTTTATCCTGATGCTCTCTGTCCCCCTGTACCTCACCTTCCACCTGCCCTAGCATGTGTGGTTTCCCTCTCTGTGCCCGTCTTCTCATTGTTTAGCTCCTACTTATAAGTGAGAACATGCAGTGTTTGGTTTTCTGTTCCTGCATTAGTTTGCTGAGAATAATGGCTTCTAGCTCCATCCATGTCTCTGCAAAAGACATGATCTCATTTCTTTTTGTGGCTGCATAGTATTCCATGGTATATGTGTACCATATTTTCTTTATCCAGTCTATCATTGATGGGAATTTGGGTTGACTCCATGTCTTTGCTATTGTGAATAGTGCTGCAATGAACATGCCCGTGCATGTATCTTTATAATAGAATGATTTACATTCCTTTGGGTATACACCCAGTAACGGGATTGCTGAGTCAAATGGTATGTTTGATTATAAGTCTGAGGAATTGCCACATCGTCTTCTACAATGGTTAAACTAATTTACCTTTCCACTAACAGTGTAAAAGCATTCCTTTTTCTTCACAGCCTCACCAGCATCTGCTGTTTGCCACAGAGTGGCAATTATTAAAGAGTCAAGAGACAACAGATGTAGGTGAAGATGCAGAGGAAAGGGAATGCTTATATGCTGTTGGTAGGAATGTAGATTAGTACAACTTCTATGGAAAGCAGTATGGAGATTTTTCAATGAACTAAAAATAATAGAGTTACCATTTGATCCAGCTACCCCATTGTTGAATATCTATCCACCTTAAAAAAAAAAGAAATATGGGCCGGGCGCCGTGGCTCACGCCTGTAATCCCAGCACTTTGGGAGGCCGAGGCGGGTGGATCACGAGGTCAAGAGATCGAGACCATCCTGGTCAACATGGTGAAACCCCGTCTCTA
>NW_016107442.1:4355676-4357995 GCF_001604975.1 Cebus imitator
ATAATTCGATATATATAGACCATGGAATGCTATGCAGTCACAAAAAAGAATGAAATCATGTCTTTCACAGCACAATGGAGAAAGCTGGAGGCCATTATTCTGGGTGAAATAACTCAGAAACAGAAAATCAAGTATTGCATGTTCTCATTTTTAAGTGGGAGCTAAACAGTGGGTACACATGGACATACAGAAGAAAATAAAAGATACTGGAGACTCCAAAAGGTGATTGAGGGTTGAGAAATTACCTACTTGGTACAATGTTTACTATTCAGGTGATGGGTACACTAGAAGCCCAAACCCCACCACTATGCAATATATCCGTGTAACAAACTGCCATGTGCATACCCCAAACCTATTTTAAAAAAGAATAAGAGGCCAGGCACAGTGGCTCATGCCTGTAATCCCAGCACTTTGGGAGGCCGAAGAGGGCAGATCACGAGGTCAAGAGATTGAGACTATCTCGGCCAACATGGTGAAACCCCGTCTCTACTAAAATACAAAAAAATCAGCTGGGCATGGCGGTATGCGCCTGTAGTCCAGCTACTCAGGTGGCTGGGGCAGAGGGGTCGCTTGAATCTGGGCAGCAGAGAATTCTGTGAGCTGAGATCGTGTCACTGCACTACAGCCTGGGCGACAGAGTAAGACTCTGTCTAAAAAAAATAAATACATAAGAAAAAAATTAAAGATTTTATATATATTACCTTCACTTATTTCTTTTCTGGCAGCTTTCCTTTCTTTATGTAGATCTGAGGTTTTGACTATTATAATTTTCCTTCTCCCTAATAACTTCTTTTCATATTTCTTGCAGGAGCAGTTTGCTGGCAATGAATTTCCTAAGTTTTTGTTTACCTGAGAAAATACTTATTTCTTCTTCACTTTGGAAGGATAATTTTGCTGGATGTAGAATTCTAGGGTTTTTGTTTTGTTTCGTTTTTAGCATTTTAAGTATTTCAATCCACCCTCTTTTTACTTGCGTCGTTTCTGACAAGAAACATGTTGTAATTCTTGTTATTTTTTAACTCTCTGTAGTCTATGAAAATGTTCTGTTTGTCTTTGGTTTTCTTCAATTTTACTATCATATGCCCAGGTGTAGGCATTTTATTATGTATCCTACTTTGTGTTCTCTGAGCTTCCTGGCTCTGTGGTTTGCTGTCTGTTGTTAATTTTGGAACACTCTTGGCCATTATTATTTTAATTATTTCTCTCTTTTCTTTCTGGTATACAACTGTATGCCTATGAAACCTTTTGAAATTGCCAACGATTCTTAGATATTCTGTTCTCTTTTTAAAATTATTATTATTATTGTTATTTTTTTTGTAATTTCAGTCTGGAAAGAAGTTTCTATTGACATATCTTGAAGATCACTGATTTGTTCCTTGGTTGTGTTTAGTCTACTGATGAGCCATCAAAGCCATTCTTCATTCTGTTTCAATGTTTTTGATTTCTAGCCTTTTCATTTGATAATTTCTTAGAGAGTCTATTGTTCTGTTTATGTCACTCATTTGTTCTTTTATGCTGCCTACCTTTTCCATTAGACTCCTTAGAATATTAATCATGGTTATTTTAAATTTCCTGTCTGACAATTCCAAAATCTGTGTCATATCTGAGTTTGTTTCTCATGCTTGCTTTGTGTCTTCAGATGGTGTTTTTTCTTGTGTTTTCTCATGATTTGCATTTTTTTTTGTTTTTTATTTATTATTATTATTTTTTATTATATGTTAAGTTCCGGGGTACATGCGCAGATCTTCCAGGATTGCTACACAGGTATACACATGCCATGTGGTTTGCTGCCTCTATCCTCCCTTCACCTACATTAGGGATTTCTCCTAATGTTATCCCTTCCCAACCTCCTCAACCCCTGCTCTTGATCCCCTAGCCCCCCACTCCCCAACCAGTGTGTGATGTTCCCCTCCCTGTGTCCATGTGTTCTCATTGTTCAACACCCACTTATGTGTGAAAACATGTGGTGTTTGGTTTTCTGTTCTTGTGTCAGTGTGCTAAGAATGATGGTTTCCAGATTCATCCATGTCCCTGCTAAGGGCATGAACTCATCCTTTTCTATGGATGCATAGTATTTCATGGTGAATATGTGCCACATTTTCTTTGTCCAGTTTATCCTTGATGGGAATTTGAGTTGGTTCCAAGTCTTTGCTATTGTAAACAGTGCTGCAATGAACATACGTGTGCATGTGTCTTTATAACAGAATGATTTATAATCCTTTGGGTATATACCCAGTAATGGGATTGCTGAGTCAAATGGAATTTCTATTTCTAGATCCTTGAGGAATTGCCACACTATCTTCCACAATGGTTGCACTA
>NW_016107442.1:4358270-4360883 GCF_001604975.1 Cebus imitator
ATGATTGTTTCTTTAGAAAGAATCATTAAGTTTCTTCTTTAAGTTTAATTAGATCCCATTTGTCTACTTTGCCTTTTGCTACCATTGCTTTTGGTCTTTTAGTCATGAAATCCTTGCCTATGCCTATGTCCTGAATGGTATTGCCTAAGTTTTCTTCTCGGATTTTTATGGTGTTAGGTCTTATATTGAAATATTTAATTGATCTGGAGTTAATTTTTGTATAAGATGTAAGGAAGGGGTCCAGTTTCAACTTTCTGCACATGGTTAGCCAGTTTTCCCAACACCATTTATTAAACAGGGAATCCTTTCCTCATTGCTCATTTTTGTCAGGTTTATCAAAGATCAAATGGTTGTAGGTATGTGGTATTACTTCCAAGGCCTGTGTTCTGTTCCATTGGTCTATATGTCTGTTTTGGTACCAGTACCATGCTGTTTTGATTACTGTAGACTTATAGTATACTTTGAAGTCAGGTAGCATGAGGACTCCAGCTTTGTTCTTTTTGCTTAGGATTGTCTTGGCTATGTGGGCTCTTTTTTGGTTCCATATAAAGTTTACGGTGGTTTTTTCCAGTTATGTAAAGAAGGTCAAGGGTAGCTTGATGGGGATAGCATTGAGTCTAGAAATTACTTTGGGCAGTATGGCCATTTTCATGATATTGATTCTTTCTAACCATGAGCATGGAATGTTTTTCCATCTGTTTGTGTCCTCTGTTATTTTCTTGGGCAGAGGTTTGTAGTTCTCCTTGAAGAGGTCCTTCATGTCCTTTGTTAGTTGTATTCCTAGGTATTTGATTCTCTTTGTAGCAATTGTGAATGGGAGTGTGCTCATGATTTGGATCTCTGTCTGTTGTTCATGTATAGGAATGCTCGTGATTTTTACACATTGATTTTTTTATCCTGAGACTTTGCTGAAGTTGCTTATCAGCTTAAGGAGATTTGGGGCTGAGACGATGGGGTCTTCTAAATATAGAATCATGTCATCTGCGAATAGAAGCAATTTGACTTCCTCTTTTCCTAATTGAATACCCTTTATTTCCTTTTCTTTCCTGATTCCTCTTGCTAGAACTTCCAATACTATGTTGAATAGGAATGGTGAGAGAGGGCATCCTTGTCTAGTGCTAGATTTCAAAGGGAATGCTTCCAGTTTTTGCCCATTCAGTATGATATTGGTTGTGGGTTTGTCATCGATAGCTTTTATTATTTTGAGATACATTCCATCAATATCTAGTTTATTTCGAGTTTTTAGCATAAAGGGCTGTTGAATTTTGTCAACGGCCTTCTCTACATCTATTGAGATTACAATGTGGTTTTTGTCTTTGGTTCCATTTATGTGATGGATTATGATTATAGATTTGCATATGTTGAACCAGCCTTGCATCCCTGGGATGAAGCCTACTTGATTGTGATGGATAATCTTTTTGATGTGCTGTTGCATTTGATTTGCCAGTATTTTATTGAAGATTTTTGCATCTATGTTCATCATGGATATTGGCCTGAAATTTTCTTTTTTAGTTGTGTCTCTGCCAGGTTTTGGTGTCAGGATGATGTTGGTCTCATAAAATGAGTTAGGGAGTATTCCCCCTTTTTGTATTGTTTGGAATAGTTTCAGAAGGAATGGTACCAGCTCCTCTTTGTACGTCTGGTAGAATTCAGCTGTGAACCCATCTGGACCTGGACTTTTTTTGGTTGGTAGGCTATTAATTGCTACCTCAACTTCAGCCCTTGTTATTGGTCTATTCAGGGTTTCAACTTCTTCCTGGTTTAGGCTTGAGAGGGTGCAAGTGTCCAGGAATTTATCCATTTCTTCTAGATTTATTGGTTTATATGCACAGAGTTGTTTGTAGTAATCTCTGATGGTAGTTTGTATTTCTGTGGAATTGGTGATGATATCCCCTTTATCATTTTTTATTGCATCTATTTGATTCTTCTCTCTTTTCTTTTTTATTAGTCTGGCTAGCAGTCTATTTTGTTGATCTTTTCAAAAAAACAGCTACTTGATTTGTTGATTTTTTGAAGAGTTTTTTGTGTCTCTATCTCCTTCACTTCTGCTCTGATCTTAGTTATTTCTTGTCTTATGCTAGCTTTTGAATTTGTTTGATCTTGCTCCTCTAGTTCTTTTAATTTTGATGATAGGGTGTCGATTTTAGAACTTTCCTAGACTCTCATGTAGGCATTTAGTGCTAATAATTCCCCTCTAGACACTGTTTTAAATGTGTCCCAGAGATTCTGGTATATTGTATCTTCATTCTCATTGGCTTCAAAGAACATCTTTATTTCTGTCTTCATTTCATTATTTATCCTGTAGTCATTCAGGAGCAGGTTGTTCAGTTTCCATGTAGTTGTAGAGTTTTGTGTGCTTTTCTTAGTCCTGAGTTCTAATTTGATTGCACTGTGGTCTGAGAGACTGGTTGTTTTGATTTCCTTTCTTTTGCATTTGCTGAGGAGTGATTTACTTCCAATTATGTGGTCAATTTTAGAGTAAGTGTGATGTGTTACTGAGAAGAAGGTATATTCTGTGGATTTGGGGTGGAGAGTTTTGTTGATGTCTATTAAGTCCACTTGGTCCACCTCAAGTTCAAGTCCTGGATATCCTTGTTAATTTTCTGTCTCGAT
>NW_016107442.1:4362155-4403240 GCF_001604975.1 Cebus imitator
CTTGATTGATTCAGCTATTGAAACTTGTGTGTGCTTTTGCGAAGTTCTCGTGCTGTGTTTTTCAGCTCCATCAAGTCATTTATGTTCTTCTCTAAGCTGGTTATTCTAGTTAGGATTTCGTGTAACCTTTTTTCAAGGTTCTTATTTTCTTTGCATTGGGTTAGAACATGTTCCTTTAGCTCAGAGGAGTTTGTGATTACCCACCTTCTAAAGCCTGCTTCTGTCAATTCATCAAACTCATTCTCCATCTGGTTTTGCTCCCTTGCCAGTGAGGAGTTGTGATCCCTTGATGGGAGAGAGATGTTCTGGTTTTTGGTATTTTCATCCGTTTTATGCTGGTTTCTTCCCGCCTTCATGGATTTATCTACCTTTGGTCTTTGAAGTTGGTGACTTTCAGATGTGCTCTCTGAGTGGGCATCCTTTTTATTGATGTTGAGGCTATTTTTTCTGTTTCTTAGTTTTTCTTCTAACAGTCAGGCTCCTCTGCTGCAGGAGTGCTGGAGGTCCCCTCCAGACCCTGCTTGCCTGGGAATCACCCACAGGGGCTACAGAAAAGCAATGATTGCTGCTTGTTCCTTCCTGTGGTAGCTTCATCCCAGAAGGGTACCCCCCAGATGTCAGCCAGAGCTCTCCTGTATGAGGTGACTCTTAAGATATACAGGGTTCAGGGAACCGCTTCAGGAGGCAGTCTGTCCCTTGTCAGAGTTCAAGTGCTGTGCTATGAGCTCTGTTGCTCCCTTCAGAGCTGTGGACAGGGACTTTTAAGTCTGCTGCAGCAGAACTCACAACCGCTCCTTTTCCCAGGTGCTCTGTCTCAGGAAGGTGTGGCTTTATTTATAAGTCCCTGACAGACTGTTGCCTTTTTTTAGAGATGCTCTGCTCAGGAAGGAGGGATTCTAGTCACAGTCTGCCTAGAGAGGTGTTGTTGAGCTGCTGCGGGCTCCCCCCAGCTGCTGTGTAAACTTCTTTGTGCTTTTGTTTACACAGGTAAGGTTAGAGCTGCCTCAGTAATGGCGGATACCCCTCCCCTGACAGACCTTGACCATCCAGGGTAGAGCTCAAACTGCTGTGCTGGCTGTGAAAATCCCAAGCCAGTGGGATTCAGTTTGCTGGTCTCCGTGGGGGTAGGACCTGTGGAGCCAGATCACCTGGCTCCCTGCCTTCAGCCCCCTTTCTCTCGGGTGTATGGGTGAGTCTGTTTCACAGGTGTTCCAGGCACCAATCAAAACGGCTGCTCTGGGATTTGTGCTGGTAACTTGGCGCAGGCTGAATCAGCTGCCCAGAGTTGCCCTGGAAACCTGTGGAGCCTGTCGGCATGCAGGTATCTCCTGGTCTGTGTGCTGCAGAGACCTCAGGAGAAGTGCAGCATCAGAACCGGAACTCCAGAGTGGCCAGATGTTCCTGATTGCCTCTTTTGGTAGGAGAGAGTGCCCTCTGGCCTGTTGTACTTCCTGAATGAGGCAGCGTCCCACACTTTCTCAGTTGGCACTCCTTGGGCTATACCCACTGTCCAACAAGTCCTATTGAGATGAACCTGGTTCCTCGGTTGGAAATGCAAAGATCACTCGCCTTCTGCATCACTCTTGCTGGGAACTGTGCTCCAGAGCTGTTCCTATTGGGCCATCTTGGTGGAAGTCAATTTGCATTTTTTTATTGGAAGCTGGATATAATATATCAGATAATAGTCACTGAGGCAAACAGGCCTTTAGTATCAGGTTTTATATGTATTTGGCTGGGATCATGGCTATATGTAATGATTGTTGTAGCTGAAGGCAAAGGGGCTTCAAATTCTTCTAGTTTCCTTGTTTTAATCTTCCCTGTTGTCTTTGGCATTCTCTAAATGCTATTCTTAAATAGAGTCTGTGACTGTATCAGCTTTAATCTTGCACCTGTATGAATTTTAATCCACTGTTATTATATTGAAGTCCTGTTGATGGGCTAGTAAGAAGTGAGGGAGGGAAGGCATTCTATAATTCGAATCAAATCTCAGTATTTTTCTGGGCTTGTGTCTCTAGGCTGTGTCCTTCATAAGTGTTTCTTATCGTCCCCTGCCACCCATCTCCCTTAGGTGAGACAGGAAGGTTAGAAGGGGCTGGGATTAGGTAATTTTTTCCCCCTGGATGAGATAAGGCTCTGACAAAGATTTTTACTTGTAAGAGAAGGCTTTTGTTATGTAGAATGCCCTGCATGTATTTCGAAATGGGTACTCTATAATATCTAGGTCAGCCCCCTCTAAGTAAGAATTATCTGGCCTCAAATATCAATGGTGCCAATGTTGAGAAATCCTTGTCTAGGGTGATGAAATGGAACAAGAGAAAAGCTAATGTGTTTGAAATATATTTAGGAGGTAGAATTGATTAAGACTTATTGATACACCGAATGTTGGAGGAGGGGGAATGAATGACAAATATAACTCCCAGGTACCTGGCTTAACTCACTGACAGATGCCATTACAAAGAAAGGAATGCTAGAGGAAGAGCAGGTTTGGAGTGGGGAAGGTCAAAAAANAAAAAAAAAAAAAAAAAAAAAAAACAACTTTCAGATAGCACAGGGAGATGTCTAAATGAAAATATTTGGGTAAAATTATTTATGTATTATTATGTTAAACATAAAGAAACAAAGTCTTACGAATAGAGAAGAGACTGGGTGAAGTAACTCAACAATGTTAAATGTGTTTGTTTTTAAGTAGTGGAACTGATGATTTTTTTTTAGATGTTATCTCACTCTGTTGCCCAGGCTGGAATTCAGTGGCATGTTCTCAGCTCACTGCAACCTCTGCCTCCTGGATTCAAGTGATTCTACTGCCTTAGCCTCCCAAGTAGCTGGGATTATAGATGCCTGCCATCATGCCTGGCTAATTTTTGTAATTTCAGTAGAGACGGAGTTTTGCTATGTTGGCCAGGACGGTCTTGAACTCCTAATCTCAAGAGTTCCCTCCTCACCACCCCACCTCCACCTCAGCCTTCCAAAGTGCTGAGACTACAGGCATGAGCCACCATGCCCAGCCAACTTTTTAAAAGCCTGGCTTTTATTTTTTAATATCAAGTACGTATTTGGTTTTATCTATTCCAACTTGACTTGCGGTATACAGATTAGGTTAAAATAACCTCACCTCTGTGTGTGTGTCTGTCCACGTGTGTGTGCACATGTGTACATGTGTTTTAATGTTTAGGTCTGAGTAAACTTAATTTTATGTGAAACTGTTACTGGTACTAATACTGTTAATAGCTAACACTGAGTCTTTAGTGTGGCCTGATCCTATGCTAAGTACTTTACATGGAATAATTTATTGTGGCAACAACAAAATGACCATAGTACAACCAATACTTTGATAGTCATTAGGATATTCCACTGATATCTACTTCTCTTTTCCTTCTGGGCACACTGTAGGATTCTACTTTCTTAGCCCCAGTAGTTGGATGAGGTCATGTTGCTAGTGTGGCCAATGAGTTTAGAGTGAATGAGACACTTTCATTCTGGATATTTAATTGCGGGTGCAAGACCTTCCAGGCTTTCTTTCCCTCTCACATGACAACCAACAGCATTCAAGATAATGGCTGCTGTGAGCTTGGGTCCTTGAGTGACTTGGTGAGCAGAAATACCTTGTTGATCAGTTCAATCTGTAGCATGAAGAAGAAATACATTTCATTTGTTTTAAGCCACTGAAACACCGAGGTTGTTTGTTAACATAGCACATCCTGACTTATCCTGACTAATACGAAGACCTATGGACTCTTGCTATGTCCTAGGAACTTAGAAAATGCTTTGCATTTATTATCTCACTGAGTTTTCATCGCACCTCTGTGAAGCAGGTATTATTGTTGTTTTCATTTTTAGGTAAGGAAACTAGATATAGAGTAAATAACTTGCCAATATAACAAGTTAGTGACAAAGCTGGAATTCAAGCCCAGGCGATCTGGCTCAACTAAGCTGCCACTTGCTGTTGGACATTGTGCAAAATATTTAAGACTGAAAAAGAAAAGAATGAACTATAGCGCTGCCTTTGAGAATATTCTCAATTCATTTGGGAAAAACAGGATACATATTTATAAAGACTCAACTGACAATTAGGCACAGGGCATCATATAAATGCCAAAGGAAAGACATTGTCAACATGCATGTGGACAGCGAAATTCAGAAGAAGGAGAGATGATTTAAAGCTTTGGGAATAGAAGAAAGCTTCCTGCATGTGGGAACTGAGATTTGGAAAGAATTTAAATGAGCAGAAATTTTAGTTGAAAGTCTTGAGAAATATAAGTTCTAAGAGGACATGGAGTATGCTTTCTATTCTCTCTGCATACTTGTCAACATTTCTAAACTTTGCAGAAATTAAGTAGGTCATAAGAATCCACTACAAATAAAATTTTCTAAGCAGATTAATATTTCCTACTGTCTGTTGGGCATCAGTGCTTGACTTCCTTTTGTCATCTCAAAATCAATCTTTTCAAACCTGATTTTTCTGTATTAATGATGTTAATTTCCACCCAATTATACAAGATAAAAAATCTTGACATTATTTATTTCTCCTTTCCTCTTTTATTCTCCCTATTTGATTATATAATATCCTCTTTTCACCTTCCCCTTCTTTCTTCTTCTTTCTTCCTTTTTTTCTTTTTCTTTTTCTTCTTGAGATAGAGTTTCACTCTTGTCACCCATGCTGGAGTGCAGTGGCGCAATCTTGACTCACTGCAACCTCTACCATCTGGGTTCAAGTGATTCTCCTGCCTCAGCCTCCCAAGTATCTGGGATTACAAGTGCTCCCCACCATGCCCAGCTAATTTTTGTATTTTTATTAGAGACAGGGTTTCACCATGTTGGCCAGGCTGGTCTCAAACTCTTGACCTCAGATGATCCACCTGCTTTGGCCTCCCAAAGTGCTGGGATTACCGCACTAGGCCAATATCTTCTACAATTCTAAATCAGGGTCATTTTTCTGATTCAGTCCTTTCTACTCATTCTTGATGTTACTCTTTTAGTTCAGGCCAGCATTGTATCTTACCTAGACAACTACAAAAGCTCTCATAAATGTTTTTCTCTCCTTTCCCTTATCTTCAGATAGCTCCTGAAGATCCAATCTTACTATATGGCTCCCCTGATTTAAATTTCCACTGGCTTTCCACTTTATCCCTAGGATAAATCCATATGTCTTCCCCTGCTGTCTCAGTCTGTTTGTGTGCTATAATGAAATACTACAGACTAGGCAATTTATAAAGAACAGTTCTGGAGGAGGGAAGCCCAAGATCAAGGAGTAGGCAAATTTGGTGTCTGGTGAGAGCCCAGTTCCTGCTTCTGAGATGGTGCCTTGAACGCTATGTCCTTACATGGTGGAAGATGAAAAGGCAAAAAAAGCTGCTTCCCTCCAGCGCTTTTATAAGGCACGAGTTCATTCATGAGGGTGAAACTTTTATGACTTAACCATTTGCTAAAATATCCCATCTCTTAATACCACGACAATGGGAATTAAGTTTCAATAAGTGAATTTTTGGGTACATTCAGATCTTAGCACTTGCTAAATAAGCCCATGAGAATCTGTCCTTCTTTATTCCTGGTTTCATCTTCTGTTTGCACTCCCACAGTACAAACCACTCAGAGGCATGGAGTGCAGACCCTGAACCCGGACAGCTCAGTGTCTCTGCACTGCTGTTTCTTTATTTCATGATGCCCTTCCTCTCCTTCTCTAATTTATCAGTTTCTGCATATCTTTGATAAACCGGGTCAAACGCCACCTTTCCATGAAATTTTCTATGACTTCTGTACAGGGGTTATGAATCTCTTCTTCATGTTACATAGTATTTTTTTGTTTATTTGAGTTCAACACTTAACCTGATATATTTAATGACTCGCTTCCAGATTGTCTTTCCCCATTAAGCTGTGCAAGTCTTCTTATTCTTTTAAGAAGGCACTTATTCCAATGACTTATTAAGCACTTATTATTTAGGTCCTAAATGTAATTCCTCATTGTCATTACTGGTGAGGAATTAAGCTATTAGTTTGGTTTGATCTTATTGGTTAGAAGAAAGGAAGACACTGGCTACATAGATTTCTCATAGGAATTTCTGGTTACTGGGAACTATTTCAGGGCCATGGTAGGTAATTCAGTACTTGAATGTTCGCCCTGCTCTTAGTAGCAGAATCAAACCTTGTGTGCTTCATCAAGAAGCATAAGACAAAGCAAGCCTTGACCAGAGTGTTCCAGCCAGCAACCCCTCTAGAATTCCAGAGGCACCCGGCCAAAGGCTTCAGGGAGGCAGTCAGAAATCTCTGGCTTGCAGTTACTTTCCACTTATTGAAGACTTCTTTAGTACAAAAATTGAGGTGATCACACAAAGTAAATAATGAGTTCTGGAATGTTGTTTCCCCCTCATTTTTGAGTTCTCTCTTAAATAAGGGTGTCCTGTAGTCATTTGGTCATTTCACCTCTTAGCAAAAAGGTCTTTTTTAATGTGACATTTCTTGACTGTTTGCTATGTGTGGATTATGCATAGCTTGGATAAAGAAGACATGGAACAATTCTTCAATTGAAAAACAATGCCAACAGACCGACACATGCATACACACACATAGTCCATGAACGTATTTATCCTAGATGTGTCTGCTCTAGAACTTTCTGGGCTGTTAGGTGAGCACAATTTACTACCAAGACTGATGGCTGGGCTTCAGTGTTGGTTTTTTACAATTTTCCTGTCAAATCAGCGTATGCTCAAATATGATACAGATGATCCAGTTTAACTTGCATCCAAATTCCATTGCTCAAATTAGTAGTGTAGACATGGCATGTGGTTTCAGCCTATCTCCCCACCTGGGAATTTACTGGGAAATGTTGCTTTTCCCTTTTTGTATGCATTACCTTTCTTTGCTTTTCCAATAAAATTGATTTTTGCTCAGGATGAATCCCTTCCTATGATTACTCACAGTCTTGATGGAAAATAAGTTCTGAGGAGGAAGCACATTTTATATTCTACGTAGGAAAAAACCTCACTGGGTATGATTATGTTTAACCATGTGAAGTTCCATGTGAATTTTCATTAGATGTACAACCATTTTCAACAGAGTTTGGAGAGGGAAAGGTGCTATATTTTGTACCCCCATCTCTGAAAGCATTCGGTTGGCTTCAGCAGTTATCTGACCTAAAGGAAACCAAGTTCTCTTTCCTCATTGCAGTCTGCCAGCTTCCCCTTCTTCCTTGCCTAAGCTTTTCAAGCCTGTGTGTGTCGGCTCAGAGGGGGAAGCAGGGAAAATGGGCCCTGGCTAAATCCAGATAACATAAGCATTCATTTAAAATCAGGTGAGAGAAATAAACCTGACAGCTACTGGAACAACTAAGTTCAGCAGAAGGCCACAAAGATATAAAAATATCAATAGCTTTTAAAATATACCAATTATGTGCTATATAAATAAATATTCTTTATCGTTGTGTCTATAGTAAAAAAAAAAACAACACAAAGTCTTATTTAGTGGAGGATATTTTTAGCAGTTGGGCTATGCCTAATATTTGCAGCTTCTTAAAAACAGTATATCTGAGAAAAATTTAATAATTCTGCATTAATGACTAGTCACTGGGTATTTTAAATAATTCTGCAAGTAAGTATAGACCCCTTCTTTATGAACTTTTGTGACATGACATTATTATGTTACTGCAGAATAGATGAAAAACAGCTTTCTGTTCAGCCACAATGAGAGGTGAGGTTACAGCCTATTTCATTAATCTTACAGATAAGAAATAGACTTGTTTTTCCTAAACTGTTATGAGATTGATACCCCCGCTACTGTTGTGTTTTGTTTATTTGTGTAAACTGTCTGGGCTTGTGGGCACTATACTTGATTTGTCACTTTTGGATAAGATAATTTGGGATCTTTCACATTTCCAAATTATGTTGTGCTTAAGGAGTTGAACCAGCTGACAAATGTGACATGCCAGTGTTGTGGCTCCAAAGGGGGGAACGCCACAGGGGGCTGACTGTGTGAGCGGCATGTTGGTTTATTAACAGACACATTTGATTCCAGAGGTTAATGCTTTTGTGCACAAGACAGATTACACACACTCTGCATCCTGAAAGGAGACTGAGGTGCAGTGAGGTGGGTTGGGGACGTCGTTCCTCAGAGCTGCTGTTGCTTTCAGACTGCTTTAAGGGAAGTGCCGTGGCCCCAGTTCTTCGAAGGCCATGTTTCTGGGTTTCTAGAATTGGATCCTTTCCTGCAGTTGTGGATTTTCAATTTTAATTTCGCCATTGCCTGTGTAAGCCAACTGTTAATAAAAAAGTTTGGGATAGGAATTTAGGAATGTTGCAGGCATATGCAACTTGTTGCATCATCATGAATGCAGCATTGAGTCAAGTCATTGTGTCAATCTATAAAAATGTCAGATAATAAAAATATGTAATGCTTATTGAGTGATTGCCATATGCCAGACACTATTCAAAATATTCTCATGTATTATTTCATTCTCATTTCAAGATGAGGTGGGCACTACTTATCCATTTTACAGATAATAGAACTGAGGCCCCAAGTCATTAAATATCTTGCCCAAGGTCATTAACTTGAAGAAAGACTCTCTGCCAATGTCTTTTCAACTCAAGTAAAGGCAGCTGCAGAGCTGCACTCTATGAGCTGTGGTGACAGTAGTTCCCACAGGTAGGAAAAAACCTCACCTGGAGGTAATTCTAACTTGTTAATTTTTCTCAGTGGATCAAAGAGTCTGGCATTGAGTGTGATCTCCTGTTGAGAGAGCATAAAAATGTTTCCTCAGTTCACATTTATCCACAGCAGAAAGATGTCTCCCTTGATCCAAGACTTTTATACCAGAGACAGTGATATGATTTGGCTGTGTTCCCATTAAAATCTCATTTTGAATTATAGTTCACATGATCCCCATGTGTCATGAGAGGGACCTGATGGGAGGTAATTGAATCATGGGAGCAGTTACCTCCATGCTGTTCCCATGATAGTAAGTTCTCACAAGGTCTGATGGTTTTATAAGGCACTTTCCTCACTTATGCTCAGCACTTCTTGTTACTGCCACCATGTGAAGAAAGATACATTTGCTTTCCCTTCCGCTGTGATTGTAAGTTTCCTGAGGCCTCCCCAGCCCTGAGGAACTGTCAATCAATGAAACCTCTTTTCTGTATAAATTACCCAGTCTTGGGTATGTCTTTATTAGAAGCATGAGAATGAACTAATATAGACAGAGAATTACTCTCTTTCTGGACAACTGCTCCAAGCGTCCTCACTGAATTTCTGTAGCTCTAGGTTCCCCTAATAGCTACTACACAGATTTGTATAACTTGAGACAGTAATGACATTCCTGCTCCCCCCTGCATTTTTATTCTGTCTGCTTTCTGTTAAAGGACCATTAGCCTTGGAACAATGTCTCATGGATTCTGCTGTTCACCTCGTCTTTAAAGGCAGGAGTCCACTGATGCTTTTCCTCAGAAAGATGTCTACCATGTTGACCACAATCTGAGAAAGATCCCCACTTGCCTCCAAGTTACTGAATCTGTGACACATTCTATGTTATAAAGAAATAAAGAAACATCTTTTCCTTAAAGAACTAAAAGTAGAACCATGGTTGGATCCAGCAACCCCACTACTGAGCATCTACCCAAAGGAAAAGGAGTCATTATATGGAAAAGATAGGTGCACATACATGTTTATAGCAGCACAATTCGTAATTGCCAAAGCATGAAACCAACCTAAGTGCCCATCAACCAATGAATAAGGAAAATGTGGTATATATACACCATAGAATACTATTCGGCCATAAAAAGGAATGAAATAATGTGTTTTGCAGTAACTTGGATGGAGCTGGGGGACATTAATCTAAGAGAAGTAACTTAGGAATAGAAAACCAAATGTTTTATGTTCTCATTTATAAGTGGTAGCTAAGCTATGAGGACGCAAAGGCATAAGAATAATATCATGAACTCTGGGGACTTGAGGGGGAAGTTTGGGAGGGGAGTAAGGGATAAAAGACTACACACTGAGTACAGTGTACACTGCTCAGGTGATGCATGCACTAAAGTCTCAGAAATCACCGCTAAAGAATTTATCCATGTAACCATAAATCACCTGTACCCCAAGAACTACTGAAATAAAAATAAAAATTAAAAAGAAATATCTCCCTGTCCCTGTTTGTCTCCTTCCTTACCTAGGGTATATTCGGCAACCTTTATGTGTGGCTGTTTTGTCATTTCACATCTACTCTGGGTGAGTGACTACATAGTACAGTCTCAATTTTAAGCTTCACATTTCTCCCCACATTTTAACATCTCTGAAATTGGGATCTATTTAAAAATAAATGGTACACAAGAATTAAATGGGGACATTTTTTCTTTCTTAGAGATACATAAAACAGTGTATCATATTATTGATGATTATTTAGATTCGATGAAATAGGATAATATGTATTTGAGGACCTGGGTGAAAAAAATCTCTTTTCAAGTCAATGTTCGTCAAATGCCTGCTAGATACAGATGTTTGCCAAATATTAGAAATAAAAATATGAACAGGGCAGGTCTCTAGTCTCAAGGAGCTCACGATCTCCTATTTAATAAGGTGATAAAATGTTTATGAAGTGAGGACTGGGATGCATTAAGGCATGCAAAGGGATTTGCAGTGTTTAAAACAATATCTCAGAATAAGTTGTTATTGTTATTTCCTGAGTTCTATAATATTAAAACTGCCTTCAGAATTACAGTCAGGACCATCATTCTTCAAGGCTGTCATTATATTCCCTTGATGCAATATTTTTCTGACAGAAATCTGACAGAAATCAACCAGTCCTCAGAGTTTTTACTCTTAGCCTTTCTCTCAACTTAACGAGGATCCTTTATCTTAATTAGGTTTAAATATATCTTCTTTTGACCCTAATCAACCCCTACTGTAGAGCTGTGAATTGCTTATGCTTTTTTCTTTGTCATTTTTTGATTGACTTTCCTTAGTGAGCTCTTTTAGCTAAGAGACCCCTTTAGAAAATGAAGTGGTGGGGAGTAGGAGAGAGTGAAGCAAACTTACATGGAATCTGCTCTGGTTTAGCTATTTCTCTCTGCACCTTCAGCCTTCAGTCCTTGATATTCTGAGTATGGTCCATAATACATCACTTGGAAGATTTTTAAAAATGCTGAATCTCAAGTCCCACCTCAGACCCACAGAAACAGAATCTGTGTTTTAACACGGATCCCAAAGTTGTTTGCATGCACATGAAAGTTTGAAAATTACAGCCTTATATCATTATCTTTTAAATTTTAATAGCCAACTCATAAGGTAGATTTTGGTATCCCAATTTACAGCTAAGGAAACAGATACTTAGGAAGGTTAAATAACTCATTCACCATCACATAGCTGAACAGTAGAGGAGTGAGGATTCAAATCTAGCTTTTTACTGATGTAAATTATACTCCTTCACACTGATTCTTCTGTGTTCTAAAATGCCAGTGCACTGAAAGTGACAGATTATCTTTACCTATTTATATTTTTTGTACAACCCTAGACATAACAAAGAGCTTATTAAAATCAAACAGTAAAAATAAGCATTTATGTCTTGATGATCTCCTCAAAACATTGCACCCCGTGTGCTCAAAGGTCCAGAGGGCTCAGGACTGTGCTAAGGATGGGGGAGAGTGAGTGGGATGAAGTCAAATGGATAACACCAAATTATGGCCATGATTGTTAGAACAGCCATGTTCAGAGGTTGAAATTTCCCATCCTACTCTCTCAATCACAGGAAGCGATAGGAAGGAACGGGACGGCCTCTACTTAGGAAGAAGGAGGAGGAGGAGGCAAGAAGAGGGCTGCTGGTTGGCCGCCAGCTGATGAAACATTGACAAATGTTGTGATAAATAAAGAGAAGTAAAGGGCATTCTTGGATACAGAATGGCATCAAATGGCTCCATTTGGATTCAGTGCCATTCTTTTTGTTGTTGTTTTAGACAGGAAGGGTCTTGCTCTGTCTCCCAGGCTGAAGTGCAGTGGTGCAGTCATGCCTCGCTTTAGCCTCAACCTCCCAGGCTCAAGCAATCCTCCTGCCCCAGCCTCCTGAGTAAGTCAGTTGCATGCCATCACACCCAGCTAATTTTTGTATTTTTTTTTGTAGAGATGGGTTTTTGCCATGTTGCCCAGGGTGGTCTTGAATTCCCAGGCTCAAGAGGTACTCCCACCGCAGCCTCCTGAGTAGATAGGGTGACAGGCATGCACCACCGCACCCAGTTAATTATTTATTTTTTGTAAGGACTCACCATATTGTCCAGGCTGGTCTCAAACTCCTGGGTTCATGTGATCCACCTGTCTTGGCCTCCCAAAGTGCTAGAATTATAGGTGTGAGCCACCATGGCTGGCCATGGTTTTGGTGTTTTTTTGTTTTTGTTTTTTTTTGAGACAGAGTCTCATTGTGTCACTCAGGCTAGAGTGCAGTGACACTATCTTGGCTCACTGGAACCTTAGCCTCCTAAGTTTAATCAATTCTCCTGTCTCAGCCTCCCCAGTAGCTGGGACTACAGGTGAATGCTACCACGCCTGGCTAATTTTTTTGTATTTTTAGTCGAGATGGGGTTTCACCATATTGGTCAGGCTGATCTCGAACCCCTGACGCCAGTTGATCCACCTGGCTCAGCCTCCCAAAGTGCTGCATTATAGACGTGAGCCACCGCATCTGGCCTGGTGTTATTCTTTAGAGAATAACAACACTTTTCCTAGTAATACCTTTGGTAATCATTATAGAAAATGGTATGGACAAATGTTCTTATCTTCATTTTATGGACAAAGAGTAGGAAATTGACTCAAAATGTTAAATATGAAGCCATATCTAGAGAAGCACAGGGCCCATGATGGAAGAGCTTTCTTCAATATACCTTTGTTCCTTAAACTTCAATCATTCTTGTTCAATACTTATAATTTTTGCTGCATCTACACAGCACCTGTGCTGTTATTTAATAAATATTTTTATTTACATTAATTTCTTTAAATTTAGCCTCTATTAAGTACTAATATCTGTGAAATTATAGGTTAGATATGCTTGTTATATATATATAAAAGCATATTAAAGTAGATTGATAATTATCTGAAATTTGCCTGCTTAAGTAAATTCCCATTTATTCATACATTAACCATTTGCCTTAATGCCACATTGTCAATTTTTTAAA
The DNA here is from genome assembly GCF_001604975.1 of Cebus imitator. Taxonomy (NCBI): domain Eukaryota; kingdom Metazoa; phylum Chordata; class Mammalia; order Primates; family Cebidae; genus Cebus; species Cebus imitator. Next base: position 4,375,289 of record NW_016107442.1, read on the forward strand.
ACTTCATATTTGGAAATAAATTTAAATGGACAGAAAGTTTCAAGAAGAGCACAAAGAATTCCTATACACCTTTCATCTTCTCATAATGTTCGCTGTATCATAGTCCCCTTCGAAATCAGAAAATTTAGTGAGAGTATACTATCATCTAATCTTCAGCCCTTATTCAAATTTTGCCTGGTGTTCCAAAAATGTTCTTCATATAACATTTTATCTGCTAATCCTCATAAATTCTGCCAAATTCTGATCAAGATCCAAACGAGTTTCAGGCACTGTAGTTGGTTTTCATGTCTCCTGACTCTCTTTTCATCTGGAAAACTTTTTTTTTTTTTTTTTGGGACTGAGTTTCGCTCTTGTTACCCAGGCTGGAGTGCAATGGCGCGATCTCGGCTCACTGCAACCTCCGCCTCCTGGGTTCAGGCAATTCTCCTGCCTCAGCCTCCTGAGCACCTGGGATTACAGGCACGTGCCACCATGCCCAGCTAATTTTTTGTAGTTTTAGTAGAGACGGGGTTTCATCATGTTGACCAGGATGGTCTCGATCTCTTGACCTCGTGATCCACCCGCCTTGGCCTCCCAAAGTGCTGGGATTAGAGGCGTGAGCCACTGCTCCCGGCCTGGAACACTTTTTAAGCTTTACTTTGCCTTTCAGGACATTGACATTTTTGATGAGTACAGGTTTCTTGTTTGGTAGAACACCCTTAGATTTTTTTTGTCTGATGTTTGTTCATGGTTACATTTAGGATATGCATTTCTTGGCAAGAGTATCATGGAAATGATATTGGATCTTTCTGAGTTGAGAGATTTACTTTTAAACATCATTTCCTGCTAAAAGGACAAGGGCAGGGCAGGGAAAATATAAGATAAGCCTAGTATATCTTATTGCCCAAAAAGTGAGGAAGTACTTAGAAGGTTGTGGAAGCCAGCTTGAAGGGGCTATCTGTGGTCAAATATGGGATAATACAAGTATTAAAAGTGAATGACAGTAATGGATCAATCACCCATTGAATAACGTAATACTCATAATTATTGAGACAACACTTCCTTATAATAGAATTCGGGCTAATAAATGTAGAGAAGAACAGAAAGAAATAATATATCTCAACTAATAAACATAGAAGGAAATAATAAATGCTGGCTGGGCATGGTGGCTCACGCCTATAATCCCAGCACTTAGGGAGGAAAAGGTGGGTGGATCACCTGAGCTCAGGAGTTCAAGACCAGCCTGGCCAACATCATAGTGAACCCCATATCTGCTAAAAATACAAAAATTAGCTGGGTGTGGTGGTGCATGCCCATAATCCCAGTTACTTGGGAGGCTGAGACATGGGAATTGCTTGAACTTGGGAGGCAGAGGCTATAGTGAGCCAAGATCGTGCCACTGCACTCCAGCCTGGGTGACTGAGTGAGACTCTGTCTCAAACAAACAAAAGAAATAATAAATGCCAACTAATAATGGAGGAGTTAGAAAAATCACCATTTTGCAAGTGTGATAGTTATAATTGGTTCAGGTAAGACTCATCCATGGATAATAAAACTAGAGACTAATAGTTTAATGAGAGCAGGTTATTTACATAAGTTCAAGTATCTTCCCTCATTGTCTATGGTAACCAAATATATTTTGACCAGAAGTCACTTTAAAGCTGAAATATGCTGTCTGAAAATAAAGATTTCAGGCCTGCCAAGCTGGACTCATCAAATCAGAATGTCTGAGATTGGATCCCAAGAATCAGCTTTTTAATAAATGTCTCAGGATGATTCTTAAGCATGTTAAAATGTGGTAACTACCTACTTCATGCTTCCAGTCTTCGAGTTGATGAGAACTTCACTTTTTTGTTATTTTATCGTGACCCAGGGTGGGACAGGGTGGGTGCTGACAGGTATCAGAATCACCAATTTCATTTCCTCTTGATTCTGATTTTGATCTGATCATTTCAGACCAGGGATTAATTGGGGACATTGTGCTTGCTACAAAGCATCTTCTTCTTCTTCTTCTTTTTTCTTTTTTTAATCAAACCAGTAACAAAGATTTCAAGATACTAAACATACAGTGTTCTACTTGTTGTCCATGTGGTTTTAATTAAGTTTTAACTAATTCCCTTTATCTTGTCATAGTTATTATGACTCTCCACATCATGTCACATTAATATGTGAAAACAGCTTCCTGGCCTTTATGGCCAAGGAACAAAGCCATTATGACCTGTCGTGTTAAATTAAAGTGGGGAGACTGATCAACTTGCAGTTTGCTACCTTCTTTGATAATTTATGCTAAAGGTGAGCAAAAGTGCAAAGGAGACAAGCATCATAGCTTATCACCCCTGCTGCAAATGCAGTGAATAGAAAGAAACATTGCAGATTGTTAAATTTACATATATCACCAGAGGTATGGAAAACAAAGTGGGTCATTTCAGGGAAACTATTGGTAGCAATTGAATCAATCCATTTGAACTCAAACATTCAGAATGTTCAAGTCTTTATAATGACCATATTTTCTCTAATATCAAATTGGCACATGTCATGGACAATTATTTTTTTTTTTAAAGAAAGGTTTTATAACGGTGAACAAATTAAGTCACACTTATCTTCTTGCTATTGGAAAAAAAAGAAATAGCAATTCACCTTGGACAATCTGGGAATAGATAGAGTCACTGCAGGTGGGAATCATACTTTGGGTAAAGCAAGACAAGGTAGGTTGGAAGGGACAGTATGTGTTCTCACTGCTGCTAGAAACACATGCTGACTATTCCAGATGTGTTTAACGCAATTACTTTCAAAGTCTCTTGCTGTGCAAACTCTCAAGTTATCTTACAGGACAGGACCACTAAGCCTCATTAAATGTTTCTGTTTATATGTAAATAAGGAGGTCATCATGTCCAGTTTAAGAGATCTTTAATTTTTAAAATAAATGTTTTGTTAACCTTTATATATATCTATCATTTAATGAGCACCTGCTGTAAGTCATGTGTTACGCTGAGACCTATTCTCCACACTAATTTAATTCAAAGAATAAAACTGGAAGATAATAGGTATTATTACTGTCCCTATATATGATGAAGGTATTGAGCTAACTGTGGTTAGGTAACTTGCTGTGCTTCTCAGTGGCAGAGTCAGTATTTGAACACAGGTTTCTGGCTTCCAAATCTATAGTGTCTGGCTCACTCTAGTGTTCTCACAAGAGGGGAAAGTCCAGTCATGATGTCATCCTATGACTCTCTAGGCACTTTGTCCTTTCACTCTGTAAGCAGGGCCTTAAGGGGAGACTTTATTCTCTGTCCCTTGGACTAGGTCAACCACAACACATACCGCTTATGTTTCTATGGTTCCTTTATTTCCTTTGTTATAACATGCAATAAAACTTTGTTAGTACTACACATTTAATGCTTCTATTCTTCACTAGATTGTAAGCTTCATGAGGGCAGGAGCTATGTCTCTATTGTTCACAACTGTATCTAGTATTTCTCATGGCACACAGTAGGTGCCAATGAATAATGAATATGCAAGGAATGTGCCTAATCATCACTGAGTTGCTGTCATGGTGAAAAGTCTTTTCTTCAGCCCTGATGTCTCTTCCTCATTACACCTTTAATCACACCTCCTTCTCTTCTCTTACCTTTTTATCTCATCAGAACATATAGCAAGTGGTGGGGCAAAGGCTCAAATGCAGGCCTATTTCTGTGTTCACATTCTTTCCTCTACCCTATCCTGTGTTTAAAAGTGCAAAAGAGGCTTCTGGTTGTGGCCCATATCAAATCATCTGATGGTTCCCTTTTGCTTCTTATTTTCTGTCCCTAACACTAATTTTTAACTGGCTGCAGCACCATGGCAAGAAAGCACCACCCTTGAGTGTCCTGCTTACTCAGCCGAAAGCAGCAGCTGTTCCAATAAGCAATTTGTTGTTCAGCACCTGAGATTGGCTTTCTCCTTCCAGCAAGACTGCAAGCTCAACAGAACGTAGGAAAGCTTGAAAAAGTTTCCAGCTTGTTTCTCATAATGCACCAAGGAAAGCAGCACAGGTTGAGGAAGGACATTTGCATTCTCAGCAAGGAGAATGGGTCCCTACATGCACAATTTCAGCTGGATTTCTCTTGGTGGAGTTCTGGGAATTGACTATGGTTTGTTTATTAAGGGCTATAAAGAAAAGACTAAGAGATGATTTTGTTATTATGCTGTTGTCTGCCCCAAGTGGTGTGCTGGTAAATGTGGCTTTCCCCCACATTTACCAGCACACCCCTTGGGGCAGACAATAGGATAATAAAAGCCCTGATTGGCAGTGTTTGCCAGTTTCCATGGTGTAAATACTTCCATCATGACTGATTTCAAGTGAGCAACATGATGTCATTTAATACACTGTAGAGAGGTAATGCACATGACAGATTCTCATAAATTAGAATAAGCAGATCCAGCACACTGCTGTCTGTTTGGATCCTGTTACCTCCTATAGGGAAATAGCGTGGTTGAGCTGGGGCCCAAATTAGACCTGATATTTCTCGTGGGACACCATGGTAGGAGGTGAGAAGCAGGGGGTCATGCCAGTGCCTATGACAAGCTGACAAGGTGCCTGAGCTAGAGAGGATATAAACAAACATCCCGTCGTCTAGTGAGCTGGAGGTGGAGGTGTAGGGGGATTAAAGTGATGACCTCAAACATGAAAGTTTATCACCAGAGGCAGATAGATTTATAGTGGAAACATCAGTGGTCCCAGTATCTGTGACCTTGGATATGTGACTGAAACTCTCTATGCTTCAGTTGCTTTAGCTATAAAATGATATAGCTAATAACAGTACTGTCATTGAACTGAAATGGATCCATTTGCCTGTGCATCAGAAAGCCAAACACCAAAGCACCACTCAAATCTGTCTCTTTGAGTTGGGAGTTGGGTCAGGGTTTATAAGCATAGGGTAATGAGGCATGATCTAATTGGGTCTTGTGACAAGGCGAAGTTGGGAGGCAGGATCTGACTGGATCCTGCCGTGGGGTGATGCCAGGGCTCAGACTCTTTGGATTCTGGATCCTCCCATGTGGTGTGTGCCTCTTAACTCAGTTCCCACCTTCTTGGTCCAAGCATTTAGGTTCCTCTGTGGTTGCATGCTTGGTTCACCTGGGCATGTTCAGGTTATATGACCTGAGAGTCCATAGCAACCGAAAAACAACTCACAACTTCACTTCATAGAAGCTGAAGCAGATTGGTCTGGTGTGGCTATGGTTCTTGCCTTAAAGAGTTTTTGTGATGCTGGATTATTATAATATATGTGAAGTGCTCAGCATGGTGCCTGGCACTGAAAAAGTGCTCAGTGTATAGTAACTATTCAAATAAGGCTAGAATGCATGAGTGAAGTGAGGCTTCCCAAGAAATTGTCTCAAACATTAGGAGGTGTTCACAGTTCATCTCCTTGGGCTGGCAGTAGGTTTATTGGGAATTAACTGTCCCAAAGGGTCAGGACAGAGGGGGAATGCTCAGTGTAGCTGTTGGTGAGAAAAAAAATCAAAGCAGTTTTTGATAATTGGCGGTATTTTTGTTTTTGGTCTGCAAAATGGGTGAAAAAAAATTTCATTCTTCTCTTTGTGGCAGGTTGTGCAAAAGTCTTTAAAATGGATTTGCAGTTGCTCATGAACAACGAACAAGTACATTTTCATGTTGAAATTCTGTTAAAGGAGAGATTAGAAACCATATTTATAGCGAGGAAGAAGAGGTGAGAAAATTACTATACTAGAATGTAAAATTTAGCTCTGAGCTTTTTGGTGGCTTGAGGAGGAAATATATATATCTATGTATATAACATGCTATGTAGCTTTCATGAAGAATGCCTGTTTTTCAAGCTAGAGCATCTCTTCTGTTTTTTCTTTTTGCTGTTGTTGTTTTTTAGTTTGTTTGTTCGTTAAATTCCAGTAGATTGTGTTAGTCATAGGGAGTCTGAAGTACGCAGGGCTGCCTGGCTTTCTGGTTTTCTGGAGTCTGTAAATTTGAGGAAGGCAACCACTCAGGATTTATTGTGCCATTTCTAAGAAGTACATTGTGTGCTTCTGCCAGGCCTCAACTCTTATTCCTTCTCCAATCCATTCTTGAAACAACAGTAAAAGTGATCTTAAACATATAAATTGGATGTCAATTTTCTACTTAAACTCTGGAATGCCCTCAGAATCAATCCAAACCTTTCACTGTGACCATATTGCTTGGTAAAATCTGCCTCTGATGTCATGTCCCCTGCCCTGCCCTGCTCCAGAACTTGTAATTTCACTGCTTCCTCTTTCCTGTCCCAGGGCCTTTGCACATATCTGCCCCGGGCCTGGAACAGTCTTCCCCCTCTCCAGTGAGAGAGATGGCGCCTCTCTCACTACTGTTTGCTGCCTCAGCCTTCCCAGGTGGCAGTTTCAAAAGTAGATTTCATCTCTCCTTGTCTCTTCCTCAGCTTCTTTTTTGCCTTTATGGCTGGCATTTGAACAAGCTATATTTGGTAAGATAAGATAAGGAAATAACTTTGTTTTTCACCCACCGCAGCTTCAAACCTGCTTGGGAAGGATTTGCCAAAAATAATATTGCAAGCAAAGCCTGTGGCTTTTATGATAACTTTTGGGTATTAAAATCATCTTGTTTTTAGATATTAAATGGTTTTAATCCAATTTAATGCCAACATTTCAGTTAATTAATACCTCATTTAGTTAGTTTTCCTGCCCTAACTCAAGCTAGTTTTAGGTCCCACTGACGGCAGTTGCAAATACACTGTGGTTCCATCTTCCATTTTTTCAATTCCTTCACTTCTTCCCTCCTCTGCTTCCCCACTGGACTTCTCCTGGCATTTCCAGAGTCAGGCTGAAAGATGAGGGTTGAGGGAGAAATGAGGAGTTAATGGGCAAGAAGTTCTTTTCCAGGTAGCTGGTGCTATTTGCAGTTCTCTCCTGACTGTCGAATGTCCTCTGTCAAGATGGATTCACAATTGCTGGCTCGTCTTCGGGAATAAGACCCCCGCATAGGGGGCCTTTGTCCTGCCCACCCAGCCTCAGTGGGGGGACTCTCCAGCTCGCTCCCATGAGCTGCCCTGCAGTTCCTTCTCAGGCACTGTACCTCACAACCTCTCTGTCTGTGAGGGTGAGCTCATTCTCCTGAGCAGCTCTTTCAAGACAATTTGGGCCAGGCAGCTTTGCACAGCATCCACTCTGCCCACCAGAAACCCCAGGTTATCTTGCTGTGTACTCCTGGGGGGACTGCCACTCCCAAGGCAGCCCCCTCCCTTGGCTTCTGTCACTGGCAGCTGCAACCAGCCTCTGGCATGTAGACTCTTTCTCTGGTCTCTGTGCACTGGGAGACCAAAAAGCTCCCCCAAGAAGTCACCCTCTGTTCTGGTCCTCTGGCAGCAGTACCAGGGACAGAAACCTCCCCCCTCCCGCCCCCACTCACCACTTGCCTGAGATTATTCTCTATTTCTACGCTTCCTTCATACATACAGACTGGGGGGTGGGAGGTGGGCTGTGGGTCACAAGACTTCCCGAATGGGTGGTCTACACCTTTGCATCTTTAGTTTCATTGTGCTGGTGGAGGGGTGGGAGGGTTTTATTTATCAGCTATTGTTCTCAGCTTTGGGCTTCAGCCAAAGTTCTAAGACAACACCAAAAATTCCATTTGAGATCTTATTCTCTGTAACTGTTTGTTATTTTTTCTCAGGAACTCAGCTGAGCTGGAGAGAGGGCTCAGCTATCAGGTGTAGGAGTAGCTGATTAAGCATCAGGGGACTGAAATGGAAAAACCAGGGCAGCCTTTATTCACTAACTGCTGTGGTACAAGCAAGGGGCAAAACCCACGCAGTGAAATTTCCCCCGTTGCCCCTGGCATGGTGCACAGGCCGAGGTCACGTGAGTCAGAGCAGATGTGGGGTAGAGGGAGCAGTTTACGGACTCTGGGGTTGGGGAGGGTCAGGGCTGAGGGCCAGGAGTGGAAAAGTACTGGGTACTGAGTCAGAGTGGGAAAAATGGTCTTCCAGGTTTTTCCGGTCTTTTCACCCGTAAGTAGGAGTTGGCAGAGATGCCTGAAGAGGACCTCTGCGCAAGGCGTCAGATAAAGAAGCCCAGGAATGAGGGCTCTGGGGCTAGGAATACAAATATGTGAAAAGCAAGACCGGCTAGAGGGTCCTGAGTCCTTTCCAATTCCCTTCAGAGGCAAGTCTGCTGTGGGAAGGGCAGATGTTGCCCATGGAGCCAGCCAGGTAAAGCCTTTGCACTTGCCTATGGTCAGGCCTGAAAAATCACATACAGGTTTTTTTCTTTTTTTGAGATGGAGTCTCACTCTGTGGCCAGGCTGGAATGCAGTGGCATGATCTTGGCTTACTGCAACCTCCACCTCCCAGGTTCAAGCGATTCTCCTTCTTCAGCTTCCCGAGTAGCTAGGACTACAGGCACATGCCACCACACCCTGCTAAAAATTTTTGTATTTTTAGTAGAGATGGGGTTTCACCATGTTGGTCAGGATGGTCTTGATCTCTTGACCTCGTAATCCATGTGCCTTGGCCTCCCAAAGTGCTGGGATTACAGGCATGAGCCACTGCACCTGGCCCACATACAGGTTTTTAACCAGGAGCTGGACTCTTCATTTTTATTGATGTATTTATTGTTTCTTTTTACTGGAATGAAATCCCTGTGAAGATAAGGACCTTCTCATTGGTTCCCTGTTGGTTTCCCTTGTGCAAAGCACAGCACCTGGCACATAGTAGGTATTTGATAAGGATACGTCGTGTAAATGGAGGAATTCCAGGCAGCGGGGTACAGAGGGAAAACCCTGTTATGGCCTACAAGGGAATCCTTGACGGATGAGGCCAAAACGACAATATTTGACAGAACAGCACAGGCTTAACCAGCATTTATTATTATTAGAGGAAAGAAAGATTGCTACGATCCAGGGGGCAGGAGAGGCTTCAGGGAGGTGCATGCCTTGAGGTAGTGGGTCCATTATGGATGGGATCTGAAGAGGTGGAACTCAGAAAACACCATTTGGCTCATAAACTTGACGTCAGGCTCACCCACACTTCCTAGAGCCATCTGTCTCGGTATCTGCCACTTTCCTAGCAGAACACTTAGAGCATGCAAATATCTGCCCAAGAGCTCACAGCTCCCTACTGGCATCAAACCGGGAGGCGAAAGGAGAGGGTGATATTTTGGGCACCCAAATCCGTCTCATTTAGTCCACTCCTTTTTTGGGTGTGGACATGTCATTCCCTTGTATTTTTTTTTCTCCTCCAAATCATTTTTACTCTGTTTCATCTTCTGTCACTACTTCCTGTTCCTACTGAATTCTAAGCTTCTGTTTATTGAATGGGGATGAGAGTATTTTCAGGTTTGTACGAATGCACAAAGGAAAAGGGGGATTTGTAAATGCATGGCAATCCTCGCTGTATTCTAGGAATCTTTGATCCTCAAAACTTGTGAGCCTTAATCCTCCCACCCTTGACTGTGGTGGGGTGGGGGTGGGGGTGCGGGGGTGGTGCTAGTGCTCATTGTTCCTTAGGCACTTAGCCATTTGAAGACAAAAAGTAAAACCACAAAATCATAGAATCTCAGCTTAGAGGGGAACCTTCAAATTCCCCTGTATGTAAAAGGCAATAGGTGAAGAAGACAAGCCCTCTCTTACCCTTCCTTGCTCTACCCTGGGTGTACACTGGATGGCAAAGATCAGGTCAATAAGGTACAGGAAATGTACTGTACTGGTACAGGAAAATAAGTCCACGTTTTGAGTATCAATGGCAGGCAAGACAAAATGTTGTCAGAACCCGGGAGCCAAGGGTCGGAAGAGATGGAAGGACGCAAGGAACTTTGCATGCTGCTGAGTCAAGAGGATCCATAAGAAGCCAATCGAGCACTCTCTGTGGCCAGGAGTGGAAAATATATTTCTAGGGTTATGATGTCTGATTTTTAGTTTGAAGCTGTTTTCTGCTTTATGCTCTAAATACCTTCTGCTGTCCGCAAAACTTCAGTAGAAATCTGCAGCACACAATTGTCTTGTGTTAGTGGCACTCTGGGGCATAGATGCAGAGGAGTGTTGTGCATGGGGAAGTATCCAGGAAGGAGAGGGCATCAGCCTCAGCAGCCAGAGGGTCCACTGGGCAGCAGTGATGAAGCAGGCATTAGGGTACACTGACTTAGGCGGGAAAGAGCCAAGGAAGCCTGTGCGGCACTTCCGGCACTGGAGAGAGGAGGCGCTTGAAGGACAGTGGGCAGGAACATGGTTTAGACTTCCCTTTCTCTTTTTTCTTTTTCTTTTTTTTTTTTCTGAGATGGAGTTTTGCTCTTGTTGCCCAGGCTGGAGTGCAATGATGCAATCTAGGCTCATCACAACCCCAACCTTCTGGGTTCAAGTGATTCGCCTGCCTCAGCCTCCTGAGTAGCTGGGATTGCAGGAGCCTGCCACCATGCCTGGCTAATTTTTGTGTTTTTAGTAGACACGGGGTTTCACCATGTTGGCCAGGTTAGTCTCGAACTCCTGACCTCAAGTGATCCAGCACTGCTTGGTCTCCCAAAGTGCTGGGATTGCAGGCATGAGCCACCGCACACCACCTAGAGTTCCCTGTATTTTATCTCGCCTTTGAAAAAAAACCATGGATTTGATGAAATGCTTTCTCAGTTGGCACCCAAATCATTGATCCAGAGCAACTGGCCTGGAAGAGGCTGCTGTTTTATGGGACCATAACATCAGAGACGGCCTTTATCCCTCCATATCTACCTGCCAATCAGAATTCTTTTGTTTCTGGAATCAACTAGTTACAAACCATAGAAACTGTCTGTTCCTCCAGCCCACACTTCTCCATTTCCTCAGAACATTCTGATGCATCTCATCAGATGTGTCTGGAAACCAGTTACCCCATGTCTGATGAGTCTTCTTTACCTTCTCAATTAGGAACATCTGTCGAAATGGGAATAGGTCAATCCGATAAGACGGATTTTTCATAAACACACGGCTTCTCTTTGGCTGCATTTGGTGTTCTAAATGATTACAAATCTATTTTCTGATAGACTTCTTGTCTGTCAGGTCTGGAAGCGACGGTAGTGATGGATTGTCTCATCCCTCAGTCTTACTTTGTGGAAGACCCTGAGCCTCAACTTGGCCAAGGTCACACAGCTTGCAAAAAGCAGGGGAATGAATTCAGCTTGTAATAAATATCTCCTTCTGTAGTTTTCTACCATATGTCTTTTTTTTTTTTGAGACTTGTATATACTTTGTAGCTCAACTGAAGTCTTTTTATTTTGGCTTTTAAAATGTGCATATACCCTTGCACTAACAAGAGTGTAAATTCCTCTAAGGATGTGTATTTTTATTGTTTGTAGCAGAGGCCAGGGATGCTGCTAAACATCCTATAATACACAGGGCTATGGCCCACAACAAAGAATAACACAGTGTAAAACCCCTCTGGTAACCGTTCTATTAGTATGTTAACGTGTTCCCTCTTTGTACCCTGCACCCAGGAGCTCTGCAGAGAATTCAGTCTTCTGCATCTATATTCAAAAGAAATTATTTAAGATTTTGCTTCCAAGTGATTGTCATTCTTGAGTTCTGCAATGATGAGCTAGTCGTTTCAGATGATGAGCCAGGTCATGTTGGATCAATGTTTCTGTTGAGAACTAGAAAAGCAAACACACATGCACATGCACACATGTGCTCATGTGTGCGTGCACGTGCGCGCGCGTGCACACACACACACACACACACACACACACACACCCCTGTGTCAAGATGCTTACCAGGTTAACAAGGTAGTTTGGAAAATGTGTAAGTCTCTGGGAGGAGGGAATTAAGGGAAATGAGCTACCTGTTGGGAGCAGCTTTTTCCCTCATTCCAAAGTGGCAACAAGGAGGCTGAGAAGTGAGAGCAGCTTTGACAGTCTCAGGGACTGGGGACTTTTGGTTGGGATCCTGTAGGGCTACACCCTGGGAGACTGGTTCTCAGTGGAGCACCTTTGCCCCTTCAAGGGACATTTGATAATGTCTGGGAACATTTTTGGTTGCCACAATTGAGGATGTGCTACCAGCATCTAGTGGAAAGAAATAGGGTCTTCTGCTAAATGCCCTGCAATGCACAGAGCAGGTCCCCCAGAACAAGGAATTTCTGGTCCAAATGTCAATAGCACTAAGGCTGAGAAACTCTAGTAAGAAACCCTGCCTAGGAGTAAAGGCCTGGAAATAAGCCAGCCCTCACAAAGACCAAAGTCTGGCTTCAAATCATCAAATCTCTGAAAATGTCTCATTGGTTTTTCAGCCTAAATGCCTGACAGAAGCAAAACCAAATTCTCCCTGGAGCAGGATAATGTTAAGGGAGCCTCAACTGTACACCAACAATCACACATAAGGTGGGATGGGGATAAAAGGAATCAAATGCCAAAAGATTCTAAGTTCCCTACACAGCTCGCTGACAAAATGCTAATTTATATTAGCCCTTAAAGTTAAGGACATATATTGTTGTCTTTAATCACTGAAAGAATGGCAATTTTTATCTCTATCTATCTATCTATCTATCTATCTATCTATCTATCTATCTATCTTCTACCATCTACCTACCTATCTACATACTTATTTGTCTACCTATGTATATCATCTATTGATAAGGTTTGGCTGTGTCCCCACCCAAATTTCATCTTGAACTATAGCTCCCACAATTCCCCATGTCATGAGAGGGACCTGGTGGGAGGTAATTCAATCATGGGGCGGGTCTTTCCTGTGCTGTTCTCATGATAGTGAATAAGTCTCAGAAGGTCTGATGGTTTTATAAAGATGAGTTTCCCTGCACAAGTTCTCTCTCTGTCCATTACCATGTGGATTTTGCTTTCCACAATATCGTGAGGCCTCCCCAGCCATGTGGAACTGTGAGTCCTTTAAACCTCTTTTTTTTTTTTTTTTATAAATTACCTGGTCTCGGGTATATCTTTATCAGCAGCATGAGAATAGGCTTATTCATCTATCTATCTATCTATCTATCTATCCATCATTTTCTATTTATCTACCTGTCTACCTACCTACTCATATATCTACTATATATCGTCTATCCACCTACCTATCTACCTACAATTTATCTATTGACCTATTATTTTCCATTTATCTATATATTTATCTATCTATCTATCCATCCTCTCTATCAGGAGAAGGAGATGGGACATTAAAATATCCCAAAGAAGTCAGGAATCTGAAAGAAATATTAAACAGAAAGATAGTAAAATTAAACATAACTATCTCAATAGTATATTATATGAAACCTACTATTTCCACTAGAAGGCAAAGATTGCCAAATTAAGTGAAAGAAATAGAACTCAACCAGAAGATTGTGATTCTTTTAAATTATTCTGACTCTGAAAAGCAAATTCTCTTAAGAACCATAATTACACTGAATGATTTGTTTTAAGCCATTACATGTATTTGTCATGTAACCCTTGAATTTGGATCTCTTATTTCCTCTTCTTTAGATGAGGAAACTGTAGCACAGGGAGGTTCAGCAATCCGCTTGAGGTCACCTGGCTAGTATGTGTTAAAACAAGGATTTATCTCAGGCCTTCTGTTTCCAGGACTCATGTTCTTATCAACACTGCCAAATCTAACTGAGGTATTAGTACTATCTGGTGTTTTACGACATTTCTGGCAGTCTCAACAGATGATATTTTGTCCCACAAGTTATTAAACAATATTTTCCAGAGCATATTCTCTTTTGTTCCGATAACAGCACCTCTTATTATCCCTATCCTCATTTTAGCCACATTTTCATTTAGGATCCTTTGGTTGCAAGCGACAGAAATGGACTCTTTTTGCTTTAAGCAAAAATAAAGTTTCCTGAAAGAACATGAGAGAGTTCATAGAATTAACTCAAGTTTGGAGAACCAGGCTCAGGAACCAAGGCATTTCTGGAGGGGAGAGGGGTATAAAGATGGCAAGAACAATGCAGGAGTCTTACATGGAAATTGTACTGGATGTATAAGGTTGAAATATTTTTATCTTCATCTCTTTCTGTCACTTTATTCAAGATACACATCCAAGCATGGAAGTTTCCGATTGGCCAATGCCCTTCCCAGGGTGAGAAGAACACAAGACATTTCAGGTGACATTCCCATCAGGTATATCACTGAAAAAGTAACAGCCAACGGAGAGTATGGCCACAAACACCAAAGGAAGGTTACGTAGATGCTGGGAAGCCAAGAATAGTATATGTTCATCAGGTCTCTCTTTAAAAAAATTTCAAGTAGCTCTACTATGATTACTGATTTTTAAAGAAAGGAAATTTAATATGAAAGAGTGCCTATATAGGAATAAAAAGACCGGGAAAGAATTATAATAAGATATAAATATTTTTGTTTGAGTTGTAGAACTAGGGTTGGTTCCTTTTTTCTTTGGTTGTTTTTTTCTACATGGTGCACTTATTACTTTTTGATAAAACACTTTATCTTTCCAGATGAGTGGAACGAAGGCTGAGAGTCCCTTTTGATGGTCTGAGGATATAATCACTAGCTACTCTACATTAATAACAAGATCATATGTTCCTCTTGAAATACAACAACTGTCTTAGGATTTTATTAAACTCTAGACAGAAACAAAAAAGACACATTAACAAAAAAGACACGCGCACAGACACACACACCCCAAACACCCCAATTTGGAAGAGACTTGTGTTTATGGGTTGGGTGCAGAAGGAAGCAATTTCCCTCTGTTTTTCTCTGCATGAGCAATGCTTTTTCACTTTGATATTTGTTTCACCAATAAGGTGTTTCATTATTTCTCACACATAAAAAGCTGGTGCCATTATGAGATACTGTTAAAGACTCTGGCTTGCCCAGATGTGTCTCAGTAAAAACAGCCTTTCTGTGCAGTGAACGAGATTTGTGAGGACAATGGGAATGGTGGGGAGAAGAGACCCTTTTTCAGAGACTGGAAAAAGAAAAATATATAAAGTTATTTGCCCTACAGGAATGACAGAATACATTTTTCCTAATCAGTGGGTCACTTCACCTCTGCGCTGTTTGGGGGAATCATCATCTAATTCCAAGCCTAAGGCGGGGTCACCAGATACGCTGTCTTCTGCTGACCCTTCTCTGAGCTTCTTGTTCTAGTTTTCATGATCAAATTTCCCTGCTCCCTTGTACCAGCTGGAAAAGAAGTTATGAGATCTCTCCATCATTTTCCGCTCTCCTAGGTCCTTCGTCCTTTGACGCTTTCCCAGTTTGGGTCTCTTTTTCTCTTCCTCTCGATGTTTCTCCTTCTCTCTCCCCAACCTTTGTATTTCTGGGGATTTCTTTCCGTGCCCCTGGGCCTTTCTCTTTCTATTTCATTCTCAAAACCCATTCTGGGATTCTATTTGAGTCTATTCATCTAGCCAGCTGACTGCAGCTAAAGCCAGGAAGTTGAATCAGCCCTCACCACCGCAGCCCAGGCTCCGGTTCTGCCCCGAGTTGCTCCGGGTGTGGGCTGCTCTCTGCTGTTTCCCGTCGTTCTCCAGGAGCGCTGCCTCTTCCGAGCTTGGATTGTGCTTTCTCTCTCCCTGCCAAGGGGCTCTGCTTCCAAAGCCCAGATTAGAAAAGATGGGACATTTGGGGAGAAAAAAAAAAAAAAAAAAAAGAGCTTGTGCTATCTTGGCATTTCCTGTTCCAATAGCAGATTTCTTGTGCTTTGATGATTCCAGAGTGAGAACACAAATTGTTAAGTGGATTGGGGCTGGGAGGGTTCTAGTGAGAGAGGAAAGCTTATTCCTTCGGGCCTCTTGCTGTGGTCTCTGCACCCTCCTCGCTGCCCTCCAGCCAGAGTGCTCCTGGAGGCCAGGGACCCCCGTCTCCCAGGTCTCAGTGCCCATTAGATATTCAACAAATGTATGGATTAAAGTTCTGCTTCCCATCTTGAAGATTTGTTTTCCAGCCTGGCAATGCACTGAATATGTCCTGAGAGCTTATGTAGTGTCGACTCATTAAAGCTGAGAAGAGCAATGAGGAGGAGGGGGAGGCTAAGCAGAGAGGAGGTTGGAAGGAAGAACAGTGGCCTGGAAGTAAGAGAGTAGCATGCGCTCCAGCAGTCAGGACTGGAATTCACGCCCCTACAATAGAAGCAGAGCAAAGGCACCCTTTAGACCTCCCATCTCACTGGTTGATTTCTCAAATCTCTTCACTTCCATGGGTTATAAGAATGGTAACATGACAATCATAATAGCTAAACATTGACACGAATACAGCATTGCTGGAACTGTTCTAAATGCTTTACATGTACTAACTCATTTTGTTCTCAAAATAATCTGAAAATGTGTGTCTTATTATTACCATTCCCACTTTACAGACAAGGAAATGGAGACTGAGCAACTTGCCCAAGGTCACACAGCAAGTAAATCATAGAACAGAAGTCATGAGACCAGTGACAAAAGAAAAACTTTAGACAAGTTTAAGAGTTTATCTGAGTCAAGAATGATTCATGAATCGGACAACCCACAGAAGCAGAAGAGGTTCAGATATCTCTGATTTGCAATGTGGGGAGTAAGTATTTATAGACAGGAAAAGGCTGAAGAAAGCAGACAGAGGAACAAAAAGTGAACTGGTCATTTCAAAGTCCTTTACTTGTAAAGGTTAAAGTGGAGGGGACCTCCCTATTAATTCGGTTTAAACTGGTCTGTTTGGGGATATGAGTGTCATCTATTTCTCCCTCTTCTAATTCTTCAGAAGGCATGTAAACAACTTAGTTATGGCTTGGTGATGTGAAACCTTTGCATGAGTGACTCCATTTTGGTTTGGTCTTTTGGGGCCTACTGGAGGAGGAGCTCAGTCCCAATCAATGGCCGCCTATAAATTGTATTTAACACCATACAGGCAGCTCCAGAGCTTGGTCTTCTTACCACTGTGCTCTAACCAGTCACCCTGGTGATTCACAGATGTTTATCTCTAGGACTGGCTTGTCTAGAGAGCAGCTAACAGCAGACTCCCTGGGATGACCACAATCCTGAATTGGGTCCTATCTTCATGCTCCCCTGTGGTCCTCTAGAACTGCCCAGGGATGAAGCTGATTGAGGGCCTGCTGAGCTGGAGGGAAGGAAGGAAAAGATGGGGAGGACTCTTGCCCAGCTGTCCCCCACAAGCTCATCTCTCCTCCTTCCCCACCTCCTGTGTTTCCTTTTTTTTTTTTTTTTTTTTTTTAAGAGATAGAGTCTCGCTCTATTCGCCCAGGCTGGAATGCAATGGTGCAGTCGTGGCTCACTGCAACCTCCGCCTCCCGGATTCAAGCGACTCTCCTGCCTTAGCTTCCTGAGTAGCTGGGATTATAGGCATGTGCTACCATGCCCAGGAAATTTTGTATTTTTAGTTGAGGCAGGGTTTCTACCATGTTGGTCAGGCTGATCTTGAACTCTTGACCTCAGGTGATCCACCTGCCTCTGCCTCCCAAAGTGCTGGGATTATAGGCATGAGTCACCGTGCCCAGCCTGTATTTCCTTTTTTGGCAAATGGCGCCTCTTTCTAAGCAGGAATTTGTGAAATTTCCTTGGGCCTCTTCTTCTGTCTCATGAGTGTCACCAAGGGTTGCGCTCCTCTGGCCTCTTTATGCTATGCACATCCTCACATCGCAGGGACCGCCACTGCCCCCATGCACGTCTTCTCACCATTCTCTAGAGCCTCCAGCAGCAGCTTCCTAACTGGTATGCTCTCAGTGACGCTGGTGTCTAACCCGGTGCTTCTCAAACTCGTTGAAACACAGATTTCTAAGCTCCCACCCAGATTCTGATTCATTTGGTCTGAGGTGGGGCCTGAGAATGTGCATTTCTAACAAGTCTTCATTGTCGCCGATGCTGCTGATTGGGGACAGTACTTGGAGATCCACTGTGCTAATCTGTTCTCTGTACAACTTCCAGATAAGTCACCTAAACCAAGGGCGCTACCAAATGCTTTGCATTTGGCCAAGTTTCCCCTCTGTCCAAGGAGAAAGTCCAGACTACTTCATGTGCAAAACTCTGCAGCCTCATCCTATCTCATAGGTTACACTTCTGGAGGTCACAGCTGTTCCTAGTGCCACCTCTCACACCCCCAAGACTATGCTGATTCTCACCTTCTTCTCAGGGCTGGGACACAATCCACGGTAGCCATTGTTATCATAGGGTTAGAGCTGTTGCTCACAGGGGTGCTACTGAGAGCAGAGTCTGGACTCTCCCTTTGGCTTACAACCCTGAGAGTCCTTTTTCCAGGCTTAGTTACTAGCTCTCACATGCAGTTTGCTGGTTGCTTCGTGGCCTTACTCTTCCTTTCACCCAGTCTGGACTACTCCCTTCTCCCCTTTCCTGGCCCTTCATCCTTTTGATTTGACTTTTCTTCCTTTTTTTTTTTTTTTTTGAGACAGGGTCTTGCTCTGTCACCCAGGCTGGAGTGCAGTGGCATGATCATGGCTTACTGCAGCCTCGAGGCCTCTGGGCTCAAGAGATCTTCCCACCTCAGTCTCCTGAGTAGCTGGGACTTTAGACACATGCCACCCTACCCCGCTAATTTTATATTTTTTTGTAGAGATGAGATTTCACCATGTTGCCCAGAGTGGTCTCAAAGTCCTGGGCTCAAGCAATCTGCATGCCTTCACCTCCCGAAGTTCTGGGATTACAGGCATAAACCACCATACCTGGCCTTGGATCTGACTTCTTTACATGTGCACATGGGGCCATCTGAGATAGATTAAGAATCAGCTTTGTGGTGGGCAGTTTCCTTCAGAAGACTCCTGTTAACGATACTATTGATCCAATGAGTCATCTTGGCTGGATAGGATCAGCTTCTCTGCAGCCCACGTCCTAGTTCCTTCCAGGGGGAATCTCCCTGCTAATTGTCCCAGTGATTATTGTCAATGTCCTGTGTTCTTTTGCTGCCAAACCAGTGGGAGAAGGGAATGCAGAATGAGGAGGCAGGATATATGGTACATTTTAAATTTTTTAAATTCTATTTTTATACTTTCAACTTTTATCTTAGATTCATGGAGTATGTGTGCAGCTTTGTTACTTGGGTATGCTGTAAGATGCTGAGGTTTGGGGTATGAATGAACCTTTCACCCAAGTAGTGAGCATGGTACCCAACAGGTAGTTTTTCAGCCCTTGTCTCTCTTCCTCTCTCCCCTCGATTAGTCCCCAGCATCTATTGTTCCCATCTTTGTGTCCGTGAGTACCCCGTGTTGAACTCTCACTTGTAAGGGAGAACATGCGGTGTTTAGTTTTTTGTTCCTGTGTTGATTCACTTGGGATAATGGCCTCTAGCTGCATCCATTTTGCTGTAAAGGACATTATTTCATTCTTTTTATGGCTGCATAGGATTCCATGGTGTATTGTACCACATATTCTTTATTCAATCTAGAATAGTGCATTTGATTCAAACTACTTGTAGTGTTACTCCCTGATTTGGTCTTATCTTAAAATCCAGGTAAATATTCTGCACTTTGGAATGAAACGCAAGTTCTGAAAAAAACTTGGATTTCCTCACTGATTAGATTTCTCTCCCTCCCACCCAGCTTTACCCAGGACATTGTGCAAGAGTTTGGTTCCTTACAGGCTCCTGTTTCTTCTTCTACGGAATAAGAACTTTGGAGCATATGAACTCTAAAAGCTTGTCCTTAAAAGTCCTGAATCCTGTCATTAGAGGAATTTTGGCTGTTCCTAATTAACCTTGACCTTGTTCTCTCTGTAGCCTCAGGCTATGCCTGAGCCTTGAGCTCAAAATATACAGGATATATTACAGCTGGATAAGAGGGAGAGGAGTGGGCTCTGAAGAAAATCAATCTGGATTCAGCAAATATTTGTTGAGCCTCTACCATACGCTATTGCCTGTGCTAGATTCACTTGCAGATACCCTGATCCTGCCTTAAAACCTGTACTTCACCAAAATGGCTTTGTAAATAAGAAAATAGATAAAGCAATTACATAATTGGGCTCCATTGTCTTCATGATTTTATAAACAACTGTTTTCTTTGTTACATTTTAATTAAATTTGTAGGTTTGATTTTTTTTTCTTGGGACTTTGGTTTTCTCTGGCCCTGCAATTTAAAAATTTGCTTTTAGAGCAAACACATTTCACAGAAGGTCTCTTATTTAAAAATGTTTATCAGACTAAGGGGAGAGGCCCAAATAGCAGAGATTCTAGCTATATCCACAGAGGCTCAGATCAAGCCCACTATTAACCAGCTGCGTGTAAAACTTCCTGATGGACAGTTGGAGTTCTCTGGGGCAGAGACAAGTCCATGCACTCTTTAGTGGCTCTCTGTTCAGTTTCATTCCTGGGGAGTTTTTTTTTTTTCTTTTTTTAAAAAAACGTCTTTTTGGGTGATATAATTGATATACAGTGAACTGCATGTATTCAATGTGAACAATTTGATGAGTTTGGACCCAGGACAGTTCTTGATGACCATGGGGAAGCCCAAAGATAAAACCCAAGTGTCAGAGTGTCTCATCACCCTGACACTCTGCTAATTGTTCCATTGATTATTGTCAATGTCCTGTGTTGCAGTTGGCTGACCCTCAGGAGACAATCCTGTCCTAGAAATGAGCATTTGGGGATCATCAGAGAGTGTGGTGGTTGAGAGACCAAGCTGTGGAGCTGCCGGCCTAGATTCATGATACTGCAGTAGCACATACCACACTACATGTGGCAATAAGAAAAATTGTCATTTTTCATCTAAGTGTCTCTTTCCATCCTTCAGACTCTGAGGACCATCACTCTGTCCCCAGCACCCAGCACAGTACTTAGCACATAATAGATATTTATTAAGTGAATAAGTAGTGATGCAAAGCAGTGATGCAGCTTACAACTTGATAGAAGAGAGAAATTGCACACATTCTTTTCTGGGTAGAGAAGATTTGCTGGTTCAATGACCTCCTAACAAAGGAGGGACTAACTGGAGTTGTAGGAAGAGTTCAGGGAAGCCTTCTTTAGGGAGGCAGTATTGAGCTAAGCCTTACACAGCATTTGTATACCAACTGAGCTATATAGACAATAGATAAGAGATTTGCATATATTTTCATAGGAAC
The DNA here is from genome assembly GCF_001604975.1 of Cebus imitator. Lineage (NCBI taxonomy): Eukaryota > Metazoa > Chordata > Mammalia > Primates > Cebidae > Cebus > Cebus imitator. The sequence continues at coordinate 4,396,255 of NW_016107442.1, forward strand.
CTCAACATGCATCTAAATTCATTGTGCATGATATTTAATGCACATTGCTCTGCCTGGCCAAATAAGTCCAAGGGAGTACTGTGAGAATTGCTATACACTATTAAGAGACAACATACATTCTGGAAGCTCTTTGTTGTTTCACAAATCCAATCATTGAAAACTCAGCCCTGCACTTTCTGACACGGGAAAAAACAAAACAAAACAAAACCTCTATTAATCTGGGTAGAGGCTAACCTGCTATAATGAAGATACCCCAAAATACCATGACTTAAGGGAGATAGAAGCTTATTCCTTCTCAAGTAACATTACCGAAGAGAGCAATTGAGGCTGGTGAACTAGCTCGGCTTTATGTATCCATTCATGGGCCAAGTTCCTTTTATTGATCTTATGACTCTACCGTTCCTTAGGGCACTGTCCTGTCTATATGGTCCCTCTGTGATGCAGCTCATGTGAAACGATATAGAGGATGTCCAGGGCAAGTGACTTGGAGATGGCACAGAAGTTGCATATTTCATTGCCATTCACTTCCCGTTGATCTAACCTAATCATACACTTAGTATGCATAGCTAGTTGTAAGGGAGCCTGGGAAATGTAGTCATAATTGAAGCTGACTGTACCCCAGCTTCAATTCTGTTCCTAACCAAGAAGGAAGAAATGGTTTCCAGTGGATGGCCATCGGTGTTTGCTGAAAAAGGATTCACACAAGAAGATACACCATTTATAAGCATTTACAGGGACCTATGACAAGCATTTGATCAATTCTTTATTTTGGGCTTCAGCAAGAAATGTTTCAAATCATCCTGAATCCACAGTGTGGTAGAAGTTCAGATGGCTTATCTAGTCCAATTTTAGGTGGGATGGTTTAGTTTTGGTTTCTCAGGACCCATTCTCATTCTCTCTCTCTCTCTCTCTCTCTCTCTCTCTCTCTGTGTGTGTGTCGTCACCCAGGCTGAAGGGCAGTGGCATGATCTTGGCTCACTGCAACCTCTACCTCCCAGGTTCAAGCAATTCTCCTGCCTCAGCCTCCTGAGTAGCTGGGATTACAGGCACCTGCCACCATGCCTGGATAATTTTGTATTTTTAGTAGAGTTAGGATTTCACCATGTTGGCCAGGTTGATCTCAAACTCCTGACCTCAAGTGATCCACCCACCTCAGCCTCCCAAAGTGCTGGGATTACAGGAGTGAGCCACTACGCCTGGCTCCCTTTTTCTCTTATCCCATACCACCTCTTGGCCATTTTTCATCCTGTTGCTTCTTTCTTCAAACTTCTCCTTCTCCCAGTGTCTTACCTTAAATTTCAGTTGTCAGTCGTTCTCTGCTCTACCTGATCACACTGCTGGGAAGCGTTTTCAGACAGAGCGAGGAGCTTCACAACCTGAGATTAGAGATGAGGAAGGGGAAGGGGTCCTTACCAGGGTCAGGCATCAGGGCAGACGATCTAAAAGACACCTAACCTCTTATACTGCAAGGACACCTGCAATGTATTATGCTCAAAAAGTTTGTCTTTCTCCTCTGTGAATTACAAAGCACAGTCCTCTCTTACAGATTAATCTCTGGAAGTTGCAGAGAAAAGGTGATAAAAAAAAGAAATGCCCACCCACTACAATGGAAAGAATTAATGCACAAATGAATGAGTGTGTGAATGAATACATAACATTTTTGGCTTGCTTTTGATTCCCCATCATGCAGGGATATAATGGGATGCAAGTCAGATGTGCTCCTTGCTCCTGTGGTGCCCCAGATTAGTAGTGAAAACAGCCATTGACTAAGTGACTTTGAGTGGCCTGAATTTTACAAGGGAAGAAGTACAAGGGGCTCTGACACCTGTAAACGGGTGACCTCGATTGGCATGTGGGGAAAGGAAAAGCTTATTTCCTTTAAAGCAAGGTTCAGGCTAAGTTTCAAATGACAAGGAAGAGTTAGCAAGACGAGGTGTGAGTGAGTGACTGAAGTGGGGAATGGGAAGGGGAGAAGAACATTCTAGGAACAGAGAAAAGCATCATGAGAGCCAGGCAGTGGGAAGGGAATAGGCCCCTTCATGGAACCAAGAGAAGTTCACTCCGGCTAGAGAGTAAGAAATGAGGGGGAGAGGGCAGGACGGTACCCTGGCCGTGTAATTCTCTCCAAGGAGGAGGCTGAACTTGATTCTGAGGGCAAGAGGAAACGATTGAAGAATTTTAAGTAGGCAAGTGATATGAATAGATTTGCACTTTAAAAGAAATCCATCTGGAATCAGAGTAGAGAATAAGTTGGTAGAAGGAAGGGAAAGGGGCAGAATGAGAGGCTAGTGCTTTAAACTCAGGATGAGAGGATGGCGGTGGTTAGTGGGTGTGGAGTGAGGTGGGACATAGCTTGGAGGAATCTTAGGTTCTATCGGGTGATGCCTTGGTGGCTTAGGGGGATGAAATAGGAATTTTCTCAAAGTATCTAGTTTATGGAGAGGCCGAGTTTCCATCAGGACGTGTAAAACCCCAAGCCCTAGTCTTCAATGTTCCTCTCAACCAGCAACTGGTGAGAACAAGTCTTCTAGTGACAACCAGAGGCAATGGACAGTTACAGATGAAGAAACAGAGGTTGTGAGGGATGAAACAATTAGCCCAACATCAAATAGTTGAAGATGGCTGATTTAGACTGAAACCCAGACAGGCAGACTCAAAAAGCCTACATCCTTCTCCATGACAGCAGCCCCGTGAAGCCACAGTGCATGCCTCTGAGTCTGCTGGGTATGACCGTCCCTGGCACTGTGAAGGTCAACTGCTATGCACTCTGCTCAAAGAGTTTGAGTTACAAAGCACCATCCTCTCTTACAGACTTACTTCTGGAAGTAGCAGAGGAAAAGTGATGGAAAAAGGAAATACCCACTGTGGCCATTCTGGGGTTTGGAGAGGAGATAAGTCCCAGCAAAGAAAAAATAGGAATTAAGAGAATGTAACAAGTGAGGTAAGAGGGAGAGAAATCTGACCCTGAGCATTGAGAGAAACAGGACCCTTTCCGGTTCCCACTACTCCCGTGATCCAACAACATGGTAGAGTAGAAAGAGCAAGACTTTGAATCCAGACGGCTCTGAGGTCTTCAGTCATTTATACGAAATTTCTGAGACTCAGTTTTTTTTTTTGTCTGTGAAGTGGGGATAATAAGATCCATATTAAGGGTTTGGGGGTGAATTAATGAAGATCATGTATGGAAAGAGCTGATTGAAGCATCTGGTACATGGTCAGTACTTAAAGCATGAGGCACCCTCATTTCCATGGTGACCATTTAATTTATTATCCAGATGGGACACGTGGGAGTCAAAGGAGAGGCTGTAATAATTACACTGAGACAACAAGCAGTAACTGGAACTGTCGCAGGCAGACTAGGACATATGGAGGGGCCTGATCACATCTCACTCTGACCTCAGAAGCCATTAAAATCCCCCAACTCTACCTGAATCCAGACTTCTGCTCTGGAGTTTTCAGAACTCTTCATTCCTTCAACCATTCAATTATTCATTCATTTCAGGAAACAGTTGCCAGGCCCTGTACTGAGTGCAAAGGAGGCAGTTCCTAACAAGACTCAGTGCACGGTACTTTTAGAGGAGTTCAGAGTTTGATGGAGGAGGCAGGTGGTGACGCCACAGTGTGGTCGCTGCCATCTTAGGGGCAATGGCAAGGTGTCCGGAGGTGGGGCAGAGAAAAGTATGGAATTCAGCTTTGGAAGAGTCCCTTGAAGTGTAGTGCACTTCCTTCATTTTACAAAGAATAATACTGAGCTAATTGGGGGCCACATAGGAAAGCAGGACCTGAACATTTCATGCTGTTGCATGATGCCCAGGGTACTGATGATGCAACAGCCCTGGCCAACCAGAGCTCCTCCCTGGCCTCTCCTGGATATTCTCCCATCTCACCCTCTACTGAGCTCAGCTCTGGACTGTCCCTTTCTCTTCTCACTACCTCTCTTCTCTTTTCTCTGTTCCATACATTTGCTTAGATACTGTGGGGAGTGCAGACCGGAGTCAAAGAGGTTCTAGTCCTTAAGAGAGATGGATGGATAAATAAATAAATAATGGGGGAAAAAACATAAAGAATAAATTGCTCACTAGAGGTAAAAAAAAAGTGTGCATGGGTAGTTTAAAATGATTGAATCTGGTGGAGGGATTGGAGACTTCTCTGGAAGGTGGTTCTGGAGCTAAGCATAGATACTTGTTTTAGAAACTTTTTTTATAGGTGAAGAAATGGGAAAGGCAGTCCAACACCAGTGTAAACAAAAGCAGAGACTATGGCCCCCATGAAGGGGGCACACAGATTCATAGGTGACTTTGCTCACTGTGGAGTAGCTTACTGCTCATTTGCAAGGGGGTCTGATCTGGCTGGGACCATCATTGTCTCCTCCTCACCATGGCTGGGAAGATATTTCCGAAGTGGAGCTTGAAAATATCTCAATGTGTCATAGTAAAGTAAATCATTGTGATGTTAAATGTCTTTCTCTCTTGAGTTTGTTGTGCCCAAGACGTTGGGTATTCTGTTGGCACCTTCTATGCATTATTATAAATTGATGCCAGTGACAGGCATGGACCCAGACAATGCCTATGGTGGCCATGAATTTGTTTGTTACTTAAAATGGCACTGAGAAGAGACAGGAACAAAGGTCAATTTCACGGAATTAAGCTTGTGCTTCTTTTTTCCAATGTTGCTCGTTGCCTAGCAAGGTGTGGGTGGGCTGCGTGTGCGCTGGTCTCCCAGGATGGTTAAAACTAGAGGAGACAGATTCTCGTGGAGGAGGTAAAGGGGTGTAGGCAGCTGATCTTGGCTGAGTGGGGACATCAAAATGAGCAAGATTGGAGTTTAAATCTAGGCTCTGAAACGTATGTGCCCTGGAGCAGGTGGCTGAATATATCTGAGTAACTGAGCATATTGAGTAACTGAGAGTAACCATAATACATCTGAGTACTGAGCATAGACATGATATGAGATGGGTGGTGGAAGGGAGGAGAGAATGGGGCAGTGCAGGGGGAAAGGTGCTGCCTCAGTGTACCGGAGTAATGTCTATATCTTCACATCATGTTTCAGCATCCCAGAGAAAAGAGTACCTTTGTGTCTTCTCAGAAGTTTGAACTGGCACATTCAGCTAGGATTTGAAACTGAGTTTTTTGGTATCTTTAGCCCAAGATCTAGGTTTTATTTTCTGAACAATTTTATGCTTTATCGTTTTGGTGTGGTTATTCATGAGCTCCCTTATTAGGGATGCTGCAATAGATTAAATGTTTGTCCCTCTGTCCCAAATTTATATGTTGCAACCTAAATCTCCAATGTGATGAATTTGGAGGAGAAGCCTTTGGGAGTGGGATTGAGTTCTATCCTCTTGAATAAGATTCAAATCCTCATAAACGAGACTCCAAGAGAATTCCCTTGCTCCTTCTACCTTGTGAGGATGCAATGAAAAGACAACCATCTTTTCTCTTATTTTTCTTTCTTTTTTTTTTTTTGAGACGGAGTTTCGCTCTTGTTACCCAGGCTGGAGTGCAATGGCGCGATCTCAGCTCACCACAACCTCCGCCTCCTGGGTTCGGGCAATTCTCCTGCCTTAGCCTCCCGAGTAGCTGGGATTACAGGCACGCGCCACCATGCCCAGCTAATTTTTTGTAGTTTTAATAGAGATGGGGTTTCACTGTGTTGACCAGGATGGTCTCAATCTCTTGACCTCATGATCCACCTGATCTTTTCTTACAATGAAAAGATAAATCAGGAAGTGGGCCCACACCAGACACCAAATGTGTCAGCACTTTGCTCTTGGACTTCTCAGCCTCCAGAGCTACAAGAAATAATTTTTGTTGTTTAAGCCACCCAATCTATGGTATCTTGTTAGGGCAGCCCAAACAGACTAAGACAATTGTCTTCATCTTTGCATGTCTAAGTCATATCAAACCTTCAAAACTAGCTCAAATGCCACCTTGTCCTAAAAACCTTGAAAACCTTTGCAGTAGACACAGGCCTCAGAGAAGTTTGGAGTGAAGTGAGGGGATGGGCTAGAATCTTGCTGGTGCTGCTTCAGCCCTGCGACCTTGGATATGTCACCTCACCTCTCTATGCTTGTTTCCTCATTTCTTAGCCAGACACCGTTATAGTATATATCCCACAAGTGATACTGCAAATATTTAGTAACTGGTTGGCATGACATTTGACTGGTCATGCAAAACCTTTCTGCAAGGTTTTCTCTCTTCAAGCACTTGTATGTTTTGATTTTTTGTTAGAATACGTGAATTAGTTTCCCTGGTGAGCTGAAAATTCATAGGTAAGCTCAATTGTTTATCTTCCACTGAACTTGAGACAGTATATTGCTCATGATACATGTTAGACAAAGGCTATCTATTGATTCAGAAAACAAAAAATGCAACAAGATAGTAGCTAGCAAGACAGTAAAAATCTACAAGAGTAGTTTTAAAGACACTGCCCATCAAAATATTTGCCCATTAGGGCTTTTTAAATTTCTCATGCTAGTGATGTTCTAAAGGGTAAATCAGTCTTTTGCATGGTTATTTTATTTGCTTTAATATTCATTTTTGTCACTGCCAACGCAAAGTGGATCTCCATTATGTTTATTTCTTAATAACAAGACCCTGCTGTGCCTTGTTCTGGCTTGTTATTGTGGTTATCAGAAGCTCTGTAAGCTTCCAATGATCTGAAATGAAGAAGGCAGAAAAGAGGAGGATCAGGCTAAGAAATGTTTGCTGTGATTTTCTTAAGCTTCTTCTCTTGGTTTAGTTATGAGAGCAAACTAAGTAGAAGCCCTAGTGAAAGCAAAGGCTAGAATTAGGAACAAAAGAAAGCAATTTTGGGGTGATGTTAAATCTAGGTGAGATGGACATAGATTGTGAAAGTGAAACCCAGATAAAAAGTATGTTGTATACTGTGTGCGTTGAGAATAAGATATTAAAGATGCACTACTTGGGGGAGTCATTAGCTTATGACTTTATTTAATGAAAGCATTTTCGAAGGCATCCTCTTGT
>NW_016107442.1:4403297-4514191 GCF_001604975.1 Cebus imitator
GATAATGGGGGCTCCATTTCAGAAAGCTTAAAAATCTCTATAATTACATCTTCATTTTGGTCACAATTTTCAATCATATATCATTACTGATATTTTGTATGTATTTATCTTCTGTTTCTTGTCCTTGACAATTAATCACATGTGTGGTTGACCCATGCTAAGCTCATTAAACATTGAATTTTTGAAACAGAGCTTTGCTGCTCCGAGTGTGCTTAAAGATTTCTATCTTAATTTTGATTGTAATGTGTTTATACCTAGCTTCCTATCACATGTGTCAGGGCTTCTATTTTTTAAAATTTCTCCCCATTTTTATAAAAAAGGATAAAATATAATAAAACAGCGGGTTAAAAAATTAAACAATGAAGTTCTCTTCAAATAGAATCTTACCAGGATCCTAACATGTAAAACATAGAAATAGAGCAACCTTATTCAATCCAACAATCCCAATACTGGCTACCTACCCAAAGGAAATAATTGTATAAAAAGATACCTGCACTTGTATGTTCTTGTATGTTTGTTGCAGCACTATTTACAATAGCAAAGTTATGGAATAAAAGTGTCCATCGATGGAGAATTAGATAAAGAAAACTTATGTATATGTGTGTATATATATATATATATATATATGTGTGTGTGTGTGTGTGTGTGTGTGTGTGTATGCGTGTATGCTCACACACCATGGAATACTACTCAGCCATACAAAGAATGAAATCATGTCCTTTGCAGCAACATTGTTGCAGCTAGAGGCCATTATTCCAAATGAATTAATGCAGGAACAAATAAATTAATGCAGGTACAAATACCATATATTCTCAATTATAAGTGAGAGCTAAATAATGTGTATACATGGAAATAAAGTGTGGAATAATAGAGACTCAGAAGGGTAGAAGGGTGGGAGAGGTGAAGGATGAGAAATTAATGGGCACAATGAACATTATTTAGGTAATGGCCACTCTAAAAATCCAGATTTCACCATTCTGTAGTATATTCACGTAACAAAATTGTACGTGTACCCCTTAAGATATACAAATAATAAAACAAAAGAAGTAAATCAACCTTGATTAAAATTGAGACAGGAATACAAAGGTCTTAGAGGCATCTCTCTGGGACGCCCAGAACCCCGTTTAAAGACCTTTGCAATATTATATTAATATTCCACATTAAACACTATTGTACAGCCCAAGCTGATGGAGCTCGATTGGTACTACTATTAAATCATTCAAAGTATTCATTTGTCAGCTCATAGAGGAAAGTCTTTCTTAGGTATATGAAAGTCACTTTATGGTGTCGGTATACAATGTGTGAAAAGGCAGGTTGTCTGAAAGTAGAAACTTTGGAAGTGGACTTGCACAGTGGCTCATGCCTGTGATCCCAGCACTTTGGGCGGCTGAGACAGATGGATCACTTGAGGTCAGGAGTTTGCGACCAGCCTGGCCAACATGGTAAAATCACATATCTACCTATAAAAAATAAATCTGTCAGGCGTGGTGGCCTGCGTCTGTAATTCCAGCTTCTTTCGGGAGGCTGAGGCATGAGAATCACTTGAACTCGGGAGACAGATGTTGCCGTGAGCCGAGATTGTGCCACTGCACTGCAGCCTGGGTGATGGCGGGACATTCTGTCTCAAAATAAATAAATAAATAAATAAATAAAAAAAAGAAAGAAACTTTGGAACGCCTGTCTGCATGTTACTGGTCCAGAACCACCAGTGTGAATGCAGCCATCAGACAGCTCCGTCCTCTTTCTTCTCCAGCCCATTGCCCTGAACTCCAGTCCTTCCACTCACCTTTTCTTGGCTCTGAGACTACATTCCCCTGCCCTGTGCTTTCCGGTCATCACAGCTGCCTCTTAGGTATATAATGAAGAGATTTGTCTCTGAAGAATTTCAAGTTCTTTGCCATGCAACATGTGACCATGCACTAATTATTATGTTAAAATTACTGTGATGTCAGGTATTTTCCCCAAGCTTTTACTCTGCTCATTTGGAAGATTAGTTGTTTGTTCACATTCTTGAGCTTTTTATTATACATACATTTGCTGAATGCCTGACACAGGTAAAGCACTGTGGAAACGTGTGGGGCTTCCCCTCCTCTTTCAAAAGCCTACCAAATGGCACCTCCTCCATGAACCTTTCCTGCCTTTATCATGGAAAAGTAGGGCTCCTAGTTTTGGGCTGGGGCTTGTACATGACTATAGGCCAGTGTTGATTACAAGCTACAATGTAGCTGTTTACAGGACTGTCTCTTTCAGTAGCCTAGGAGCCTTTGGAAATTCGCGTGTTGAAATCCCAACACCCAATGTGATAGTACCAGGAGGTGGGGCCTTTGGGAAATAATTAGGTCATGAGGGTGGAGACTTCATGAATGGGATTAGTGCCCTTAGAAGAAAAAACAGGAGAGGTTAATGGTTCTTTCTGCTTTGTTCTCTATTGTGTGGTTATACAGTGAGAAGACAGCTGTCTGAACACCGGAAAGAGTGTTCACCTGAACCTGACCATGCAGGCATCCCGACCCCAACTTCTGGCCTCCAGAACTGTGAGAAATAAATGTCTGTTGTTTAAGCCACCCAGGGTATGATAGTCTGTTGTAGCAGCCTGCACTAAGACAAGGGGCTTGCTTTAATCATTTTTGTTTCGCTTAAGGTAGTGTGATTTGCACATAGCAGGCCATCTACATGTGGAAGAAAGGAAGTAAAGAAAGAAGCAAGGGAGGGAGAAAGGAAAGAAACCCATGTGTGGTGGACACACCCTAAAGTTGCCCCCAGTGAGTCATATCTCCCCTTGAGTGTGGTTGGAGCCTGTGACTTGCTTCTAGCCGATAGAATATGACAAAGGAGACATGATAGTCACTCCCATTGTTGTGTTATATTTGATTACACTCTGCCCTAGCAGACAGGAGTGAGAGATACACCTGCTGGCTTTGAAGAAGTGATCTGCCAATTTGTAGGAGGGCCTATGGAGGAGGCCACATGGTAAGGAACTGAGGGTGGCTTTAGAACTAAGAGTGGTCCCTGGCTGACAGCAAATAAGAAAACATGGGCCTCAACCATGCATGTTCAAGGAACTGAACTCTGCCAACAACATGAGTGGGCTTAGAAGTGAATTATTCTCGGTCAAGCCTCCAGATAGGAACTCGACTCAGATGACCCCTTGATTATGGCCTTAGGAGACCCTGAGTAGGACCGTGCTGAGCCAGGCCTGGACTCCTGATCCATGGAAACTGTGAGATGATGCGTGGATGATGTTTTAAGCTCTATGCTAATGGCGTTTTTTTTTTTTTTTTTTTTTTTTTTTGTGGCTGCAGAAAAAGATGCTAGAGTCCAGAGTGGCAGGCAGAGAAGCCTTCTACTCTGTGAGCTGCCATCTAACGTGAGCAGCCAACATTCCCCAGAGGGGTCAAGAGAGAGCTTTGCCATCATTATCTTTTGTCCCCTCACTCATTCTACAAAAGAAAGGACCAGGGAAGAGGACAAGACAGATCCTTTGGGGTTGCTGTGCTGATGGGGGATGTTCAGGTGAGAAGTAATTACCTTAGCCCTTCTCCCCTCAATGTCAAGTGATAGGGACTGTCAGAGAACCCCTGGAAGATTGGAACCAGCCACAGGAAGCAGTGATGATCATTTTAGCCACTAGTTACACCTGTCTTTAGGCAGCAGCTCTGCCTCTTGAATAGAAAAAGTGAATGACAGTGAGGTGGCAAAGCTTAGGAAAGGCTGGCAATCGGGCAGTCAGCACTCTCATCACTTGGCATGTCAGGAACCATGAGGTTAAGCGTATGTCACAGGGTCAATTCGGGCTGTTTACTAGCTGGGGAAACTGTAACACCCATGGGAGCTGAAAAAGAGACTGCAGAGGTCAATTAAGATTTCCAAAGGAAGGGAAATTTCTTTGGGAAATTTTAATTGACCTTGGAGGAAGCCACACAGGAGAGGCAGTGTTTAGTTGCCCACCACACAGAGGGAGGGCATCAGCGGTCCACAGCCGCAAATGTAAGGAGAATTCCCTGCTGCCTGATCCATCCTCTCTATGCCCAACTGTCGACAGGCAAAAAGCCTATCCTGAAGGAGGAGAAGGAAGTGAAAAATTAGACCAAACACCCTCCCACTCAAATTTCCCCAAACCACATGTCCAGCCAACAAGGCTGAAGAGGTTAAGTTCGTGTCACAGACAATATTGAAGTTTTAAAATAAAAGGGAATTTTAATACCTCAAGGTAACCATGAAGTTATGTATTATGCCTAAGTGTCATCAAGAGATTTAAGAGAAGGATTCAACAGAGAATGACTGAAAGCAGTCGTTGGAAAAGACAATGATTGTTTCATGTATATGACCCCGATGAGTTAAGACTTCCTAATACACTTAGGTTTTGCCTTCAGTGAGCTCATAGGTGAGCAGGGGAGATATAATAAGATCAGAAATAACTTAACACATGTTAGAAAGGATGAGAATAAAGGTCCCATATAAAGTGCTCTGGGAATTCAGAGGAGAGATGGACTTTTCTGATTGGGGGAAGAAGAAAGGCGTCACATGTTGTCCATAAATTTTCTTTAATGTCATCTCAACAATTATGATATGTGTTCAAAAGCAAAAAGTTCTCTATGGCTAACATCCCAGAATTATAAAAGATGTTGGACTATCTTCATTTATTTTATAAATTGATGGGTTTTTACAAGATTGGACTCTGTGCAATTGGCTGAGTACCAAACAAAAAATTCTGAGTTATGCTCTCTAGTGTTTCTGCCACTGTTAAGAAATGACCATTTAAAGTCACAACTTAAACTGCCTTTTCTCCCTCCCCTTCCTCTCAAATGTAACCCTCTGAGGAAGGATGAAACAGAAATGTTCTTGATGTGTTCACTGGTAACACAACATAATAGTGTTTTAATGTGGGGTCCTGGAAAATAAGGACATAATAAGTCAAAGTGTCATAGAATATCGGAGTTGACAAAGATATTAGAGTTTATTGAACACAACCTAACTAAATAGCAATGTCAAAATCATGAGGAGAAGATGGATTTTTGAGTTCTTCAAAACTTGACTGTTGGATGTGGGGTGGGTAAGGAAGAAAGAGGAGTGAAGAAAATATCTGAGGTTCGGTCTTGGTCAACTAGGTGGGTAATGGTGTCATCATGGAATCAGAAACACTTCAGAAGGAGAACAACTTGAGAGAAAAGTGTTGCATTCTGTTTTGAGTTCCTTAAAACCTTTTCTGAAATCATAAGAGATATGTTCATGAACTCAGTGGCCATCTCCCAGGGTTATGATCATTGAAGCGATGGCTCAGTTTTGGTGGATTTTCCTGCTTGTTAAGTTCAATAACAGGCTACCGGAAAGGGGTCAGTGGCAGAATGGGCACACGTGTAGGCACAGTCCTGCATGCATGTACTAAAAAATATTCACTATGTGCTACTATGCGACAGGTATTATTCTGGTGCTGGAGAATGCCCTGGTGAAGCTACAGATAGGGTCCATAACTCCCTTATGGAGTTTACATTTGCATGGAAATATCAGACAATTTCTGAGCAAGAGAAATAGGAGGCTAGACCCAGTTCTATGTGGAGATTTAAACATATATTATGGTCATTGTGGTAGAGCATGACTAGGGAAATTTTGAATTGGACATTGTAGTTGTTGCTTCTGCTTTTTTTTTTTTTTTATTTTTCTTTGTGACAGAGTCTCGCTCTGTCACGAGGCTGGAGTACAGTGGTGTGATCTTGGCTCACTGCAACCTCCAACTCTCTGGTTCAAGTTATTCTCCTGCCTTAGCCTCCTGAGTAGTTGGGATTACAGGCATGTGCCACCATGCCCAGCTAATTTTTGTATTTTTAGTAGAGACGAGGTTTCACCATGTTGGCCAGGATGGTCTCGATCTCTTGACCTCATGCTCTGCCTGCCTTGGCCTTCCAAGGTGCTGGGATTACAGGCGTGAGCCACCGTGCCCGGCCCACCTCTGCTTGTTTTTGGTAGCCATTCCTGCTCCAACCCTGGCCTCACTTCTTGTACCTGCTGGCATGGCTTCAAATTTCTTATGCTCTGGTCACCTTAGAGAATGTGACCCTTGCCCAGATCCTTTGCTGACATCAATCATGGTGGTTTTCTTCTTGCCAGTGGTCAGTTTAAGTACATCAGGTACTGGTCAATGGAATCAGAGGGTTACTGATTGGAGGACCTCTGGTAAATGTTTTTTCTGTTAATAGAAAGAGCTGCATGAAAGGAGGTGTGTGTCTTTTGCACTGATCACCATTGTATCCTCATGCAAAGTCTGGAGCAGTTGTAGTCACCTTGTGACCATGAAGGGAGCATTGCTCATCTGCTGAAGATGGCAGTGTGGAAAGCTGGGAAGGACCTGAGGCTTTGATGGAGTCCTCCTACTGCTGAATCATCCAGCCTCAGAGCTACCCTGTCTCTCTATGTTATATGTGTGCATTGCTGGAGCTTCTTCTTCTTCCTCCTTTTTTTTAACTATTTCTCATTGGGTCTTCTTTGTTCCCTGTTGCTGAAAGGATCCTGAATGATACATGTGGGGCTTTCAAGCCGATATGTGAAAGTCAAGAGGGCGCCAAGGTATATCAAGCGCTTAGAGGAAGAGTGCTGTAGGCAGTCAGGACAGCAAGTGTAGAGGCCTGAGACGGGAACAAGCATGATGTGTTTGAGGAAGAGAAGAGGTTGCTACGGTGTGCTGGGAGTGATGGGAACATAAATGAAGGTGAGGTCAGAGAGTTAGGGTGTTGCCAACCCAGGTAAAGGGGCTTGGGTTTTTATCTAAATGCAGCACAAGTCATTGGAGGGAACAGTTTCATTTCTTTCATTCCCAATCTCCTGTACCCAGCACATAATTGAACTACATTTTGGCTCAGAGGTTTTTAGTTTGATCAAAATAATTCCAATATTAGAAAGATCACTTGAAAGTGAATATTTTTCTCCAATGCCTCAGTGTAAAGAGATAAGACCCTCTCTCTGGAAACAGACAAAGGGGTTTCTCACGATTTTTTTTTATCAGATACAACTTCAGAAAGTATGGGTAAAGCAAGTCAGGAACACGTGCAAAACTGCAGAGATGACGACTCTTAATTAGCTGCATCAAATGACTCTTGGCATTCCTAATTTTCACCTTTTTGTAACAATTCAATTCATTCCAAGATTTTACTAGAGTAGACAGGCATGAAATGAATTCTCCATGGTAGGATACCAATGGCAGAGAAATTGTGAGCTTTGAAATGGCTGGAAGAAATCACGTGTATGCTGGGTTTTGCTTTTCCCTAAGCTCTGTGAATTCTGTCAACATTAATTCTGTGAAATATGTAGGCTGCATTATTTGGAAGAAATAAGCACTTTTACTTTCTCTAAACCTTGTCTGTATTCCATATTTTCCCTAAGCCCCGCTCTCATGAAAAGGATATTTTCTAGTGGGCATGCAGTGTAGTGGATGAGAATCAAGAACGAGGACACCTGAGTGCTAATCTGGTCTGAATATGTAAAAAAGACAATGTAGGGGGTTTTAGTGGACAGTGAGTTCTTTGTAAGTCGGCAGTGTAAAGGGCTGCCATAATGAAATGAGATGAGCTCTCTCCTGTCCTACTCTACAATGCCCCTGCACACTGGCCACATGTTACTGTTTGCACTCTGCAGAAAAAGCCACACTATTTCCTTTCATTGAATATTTTATTAAAGCTTTATTGAGGTATAATTGATATAGAAAAATTGTACACAGTTAATATATACATTTTGATGGATTTGGACATATTCATATCCCTGTGATACCATCGCCATGATGAAGGTACTAAACATAACTATTACCTATAAAAATTTCTTTGTGTTCTTTTATATATTTTGTTGTTATTGTTATTTCATTTTTTGTGATAAGAACATTTAACATGAGCTCTATCCTCTTAACATACTTTAAAGTGCAACATACTCTATGACGAACTATAGGCTAAATTATGTTGTACAGCTGATTTTATTTATCTTGCATAACTGAAACTTTATACCCACTGAGCAACAATTCTGTATTTCCCCTTCTTCCCAGTCCCTGGCAACTACCATTCTATTTCCTGCTTCTATGAGGCTGACAATTTTAGATACTACATGTAAGTGGAATCATGCAGTATTTGTCCTTCTGTGTCTGGCTTATTTCACTTAGCTAGACTTATTTCACATCCTCCAACTTATTTCAAATTCTGCCATTATCAGAAATGGCAGAATTTCCGTCTTTATTTTAAAGGCTGATTAATACTCTATTGTATGCATATATTACATTTTCTTTTTCCATTCATTTGCCAATGGGCATTTGAGCTGTTACCATATCTTGGCTGATGTGAACAATGCTTCAATGAACGTGGGGGTGCAGATATTACCCACTGAGTCTGGAAATGCATCATTCCTTCTTCTTGGAATGTCCTTACTTTCCCAATGTTTTCTCTTTTAAGCTGTGTTGAGCACAAATGTTCACCTTCTCAGATTCTCTCAACTACCTTCTTATTCTATTGCTTCTGCACACCTCCTGGAGAATGCCATCACCTCATTTTCTGGCATCCTTATGAACTCCCTGAGCTGGCTGGTGCTCGCAGTTAGAGCTCTGAACTGCATTGTATCCATGAGCTACAAGCAAGCCCTTCTGCTTCCAGACTTTTAAGACTAGAACCTAAAAGTCCCACCATAGGAAATGGTATCTGAGTCCCTGATTGTATGCTGAGAGGCTGGAAGATGTCATCTGAAGCATGGGGCAATCAGTTTGCTGTAGGGTGATCGTTTCACAATAGGAATTAGGAGATGGGAGGGTCCGTAAGTTCCAAGTCCTTTGCCCTTCTTGGATTGTGCTAAGATTGTGCAGTACCTCTTTGCAAACATCCCAGAAAGATTTTGTGTGGTGAGTAAACATGTTTCTTGAGTTGCCAACTGTATCTCTTTGTTGTTAATTGTGATGTGGTAGCTGTTACATTGAACTGTGTTGCTTAGTCTCTTGCCTTACCTTGTTTCACCTTTTCCCTTCGCCTTCTGCACCCTGGGCTTGCACCTAATAAATGAAGTGACAGAACTTTAATTCTTGCCTTGAGGGTCTACTTTCAGGAGGCCCCAGGCCGTGATACTTTCTTGACTGCTTCCCATTGGGCTTTGTCCGTAACCTCTGCTATGGGACAGTGGAAGCTCTCTTAACCCACCTCCTCTTAAGCTGCTCCTGGATTGTCCAGTGTGCTTCATTTCATCTGTAAACCATACTCTGAATGCTCACAGCCAGTTGCCTTGCTATAGTCTCATGCAGATTTATGTTTTCACCTGGGCTACGTCCTTGTCAAGATTCAGTTATATTTTTATATACCATTTTCACTCATAATCATACAATGTGATTAAATGCTGCAAACCCAATCAATCATGGATGTGAAGACAAAGAGTGCCGTTTCCATGAATACTATGTAGCCATAAAAAGGAACAATATCACATCCTTTGCACAGACATGGATGGAGTTGGAAACCATTATCTTTAGCAAACTAACCCAGCACTGAAAAACCATGCATCACATGCTCTCCCTTTTAAGTGGGAGCTGAATGATGAGAACACATGGACACATCGTGGGAGAACACCACACACTGGGGCCTGTCAGGGGTTGAGGGAGAGAGGGCATCAGGAAGAGTAGCTAATGGATGCTGGGCTTAATACCTCGGTGATCAGATGATCTGTGTAGCAAACCACCATGGCACATGTTTACCTATGTAACAAACTTGCACATCCTGTACATGTATCCCTGCACTTAAAATAAAAGTTGAAAAAAAAACCCATCACTGAATGATTTGGACTTAAAGAAATGTTGCTAATAGAAAAAACTATGGTAAGATAATTGTAAAAGTTTTGGGGGAACATACAGTCATCTAGAAAGTTTCTATAATTTCATGGCTTTCCAAGTGTCTTTAAATTCTTGCTCTACTTTAAAGAAACTGAAACTAATGACTAGGGCTGATCTATTATTGATGTGGCTTATGCAAGAAAGAATACACAGAATGCCAATCAGTAGAGGGATAGTTACAAAAAAGGTCTTGGCCCTGAAAAAAGATGGGAAGCACTGACAGCTCTGTAGCAACCAATGGATGGCTTGAATATAGGAAAAGCCATGGTATCCAGGTATTGGGTCTTGGAGGTCAAAAGTTGCCTCTGCCCTCAAATCAATCTGCTGCTTAAAAATTTACAGAGGAGTTAAAGTCACTTATCAAAAGGAAAAAATTGATTAGGGCATAAATCTCCAATGGAGTGGAAGCAGTTCTAAATTATAAGAAGTTTTCTAGAAAAGCATGGTGCAAAGGTAAAGCAAGTGCTTTACCAGCTTACACAGAATCCAGGCAAGATGTGCAGCAGCTGCCCGTAGCAATACAAGTGGAATTTAGAATTTTGACTTTTATTATTGGCCAACAAAAAATTCTTCAAGGCTTAAGAGATATGAATTGTTTGTTTTTACAAGAAAAGTATTATTTGTAAAAATCAGCATGGACAGACACTGAGTAATTCTATAAACTGATTTATTTCCCATGAATGTGTATATTCTGTGAAGAAACACTTGAAGAAAATAGCCATCTGAAAAGCCTATGCTTGCTTTATCAATGTTTTTCAAATTGTCGATTTTGATTCTTTGGTGGGTCATGAAATAAATTTACTGAATTGGGAAAAAGGATTTTCAAAAATAAAACGAAATTGAATAAAACAGAATAAAAGATGTCAGTGAGCATTATATGCTGTAAAGGCATTTTATGAAAATTGTTTTATTATACATTTTTGTGTGTATATGTGTGAGCATGTAAGTATGTATGTATATATAATATAAAATTCCTAGCTGTCATGTAAAATTTCTCTTGTCTTGTATTTCTGGTAAATCTTTGAAGGCCTTTGGTCTAAAATAATGCTCCTTCATGTTTTGGTCATGAATAATGTAAAGAATGTGATTTAAATAAATGCCAGGTTTTTACAACAGAATGCAATGCCCTTGTTCCAAGTTATGGATCAATGAACTATAAAATGTTTTTAAAATTATTTTGGAGTTTCATTTTAGGAAAAAATTTATGAGTTTCATTTTAATATAGGAACCATACATTAAAAATCATTAAGGGTTTATTTTCTTTTCATATAGCATTTAGTGGGGAGTGAAATTTCCAGTTTGATATTTACTAAGTTTTAGAGAAAAAAAAAATGTTGCCTGAAGTTGACAACATTGGAAACATTTTGGACTACAAGAGAATAATTAAGAGTCACTAAATCAGTTTGGTAACTGACCCCAGACAAAATTGGAGTTTCCAGTGATTTAAAGAAAGGTGATATATGGCAATGAACTAATGATTCCTATTTATGCAATATATGCTAAGGGCCAGGGAAGAATCATTAAGATCATGACAGAAATAAATAAATCAAAAAATAAAGGAAGGGAGGAAAAGGAAGTGTGATACCGAGTCCAGATCCCAAATCTTCACATTCAGAAGCCAAAGCTGCTCTGGGAAGAGTTTTGTTTTATTGAATCAGCAGCCAATTATATTAGAGCATAACAAATGTATGTGCTTCAAAAGTATGCTTCAAAAGCCGTGTTCTTTTTTCTTAACAACTTTCAAATAATGGTTCTATTAAACAAGTGGATATTTATATATTTTAAAGAAAACAAAGTTTGTGTGTATCATTTTTATGATTCACTGCCCCAAGTGATTCTTTTATTTATGTGGTCAACACTGGTCTTAATGGTTTGCATAAGGCTTCCACAGCCATTGTCTTCTGTTGCTATGGTTTATCTTCATCTTTCTTTTAAGAGCCTATGGCCAGTGAAGTGAGCAGTTTCTGGAATCCGACTTCCTGGGTCAGATCCTAGCTTTTCCACCTCCCACTAAAAAGATCGTGGATGTGCAATCCAGCCTCTCTGAGCCTGACTTCTCCCTTGAGAAGAATGGGGCGGGAATATCACCCAACTTCACTGGATTAAAATTTGAGTAATGTATGTAAAGCCCTGAGCACAGGGTCAGACTCACAATAAACACTCAATAAATGAGTTTCCCCCACTGAAATGCCTTAAATTTACCATAAATGTAATTGGTACAGCCTTTTATAATTTCAAAATATTTTTCCAGCCTAAGTTTCAGAGTGCCTGGCATGAGCTAAAATTCATTGTCAATGTTTCCAGAATTTTTAGAAATTTTCTCAGCATAGTAGCAGTTCAAAATAATAACATTAACTTATATTTTGATGCATTTTTTAGCTTTTAAATGTGTTGAGAGTGGTATAACAGGCCTCAGTTTCCCAGGTTTATAGACAGTTCAGAATTACAAGGCTCAGAGAGGTTAATCTGCTCACCCACGGTCACTCGGCTCATGATGGGGAGAGAGGACTGACTCCATTCTCTTGACACTGAGCCTGGTTCTTTCCAACCACTGTTTTTATGTGCATAGTTTTCATGGACCTCTGTGTGATCCAGCATCACACCGCATGGTAAAGCAGCTGTCTGTAAGAACTTAGAAACGGGTCCAACTTGGAGGAATCTCATTATCACTTTTTGAAGCATTACCCTGACTGCATTTTAAGTTGTATAATTTTTCTGGAGCTGACTCTAAGATTGATGTTGGTTATTGGCAAGTACTGTATTTCATTTGGGTGAAATTTTCTTCATAACCTGATTCAACCTGTATTAAAAAACAAGGAAAAGAAAAAAAATAAACCCTTCAAATAAAAGCCATTTAGCAATTCTCCTGCTATTTGACTTATAAAAATAATGGCAATGATTCAGTAAGTTTATTACCTATTCCTCCAGACCCAAAGATTTATGCCATCTGGACTTCATGATTGGTCTCTGTTCAGTTTCTTCATGAAGCCCCTTGCCGTTTTTTAGCCACAGCTGAAATAAATTACTAGGCGTCTCTTATTGTCCTATGCATTACAATTCCAGCCTTTTGAAATATACATACAAAAGGATTTCAGTAGCTTGGACTAGTCAAAATTGTTGGAAAAATTGTAACTTTAGTAATATTTAGTACTTTTGTCTTGACATATCTGTATACATTATATGTATATAATATATAATATATATTAATATATTAATCTAATAAATATATAATATATATAACAAATCTAATTTTATATACATATATATATATATATATATATATATATATATATATAAAATCCCATCTAGGTTTTGACATTGTTGGCTGGGGTCAAATTATTCTGCATTTTTGTTGCATTATTTGCTTTCCTTAGCCTTCCTAGATTTAAAAACCTTAACTTTATTCCTTTCCCCATTTTTACCCTTAAAAGAATCAAAATTTCATCCAGAAACAACTTAGTATCCTCATAGAATTTATGATTTTAGGAGAGCAGGAAATGGACTCAATGAAATATGAGCTCTTTTTGAAAGTTTTTTCTCCCCTGTTGTCAATTTCTATTCCCATTTTCCATTGTCTAAGATGGAATTAGGTTTTTTTCTCTCTCAAACTATAGCATGAAGCCCGTAGACCTCGGTTTGAATCCCCATCTCCTTTTTCATCTTGTGCATTTTTAGGGTCCTAAAAAACAGATCTTTCTTGGAAAGAAGTTCTCATGCCCTTCCCATGGGTTTAGGGTGCCCTACACTTCTTGCTTATGTTTTAGAATAATCTCTCACATATGGCTATGATGGGAGGGGCGAGGGGAAATTGGGGTCAAGATAAACATTAGGAGGAAGAAGTGGGAGATTTGGCAAAGATTTCTCTCAACAGCACATAATCAAGTTATACAAAAAAGGCAAGAGCAGGATTTTGGGATGCCTGAAGTCTGGAAGAGAGGTAGCTAGAACTTAAAAGTCTTCAAGAACAGAAAACCAAATACCGCATGTTCTCACTCATAGGCGGGTGTTGAACAATGAGAACACATAAGCACAGGGAAGGGAACATCACACACTGGGGTCTGTTGGTGGGGGCTAAGGGGTGATGGAGGCAGCAAACCACGTTGCCATGTATGTACCTATGCAACAATCCTGCATGATCTGCACATGTATCCCAGAACCTAAAGTACAATTAAAAAAAATGAAGTTAAAAGTCTTGATTTTCTAGAATTAAATTCCCCCAAATTTTAGGTACATAGGCAGTTTAGAGAGCCTAAACTATTTGGGGTTCACCCAGCTGTGCCTCAGAAACCCAGAGCAGTCTTTTCTGTAAAATGGACTATTTAAATGAGTGATGGTAGACGTTAGCTTGCTTATTTATTTATTTTAGAGACAAGGTCTCACTCTGTTGCCCAGGCTGGAGTGCAGTGCTACTGTCATAGCTCATTGTAACCTTGAGCTTCTCAGCTTAAACAACGCTCCTTCCTCAGCCTCCTGAGTAGCCAGAACTACAGGCACATGTAACCAGGCCCAGCTAATTTATTTCTGTATTTTTATTGTAGAGGCAGGGTCTCACTATGTTGTTGCCCAGGGTGGTCTGGAACTCCTCTCCTCAAGAGAACCTCTTTTGCCTTCTGAGTAGCTGGGATTACAGAAGTGAGCCACTACACCCAGTCTACCTACTCTGTATAGACATACAGTGCCTTTGAACATCCATTTGGAAAATTCTACTCTAGAGTTCACTACTCTTAAGGTAGAAACCAGAAGTCTCTTTCCCACTCTCCTTAACAGCTTTGGTACAGGCATGTGAGCAAGGGTCTGTTGATAACCTTTACTCTCAGTTTGAAGCTAGTGATGCCAAAAAAAAAAAAAAAAAAAAAAAAAGGGATCCCAGAGAATCCATACTGCAAGGATGGCACAGATATACGCAGGATCCAGAGGCTGTGGGGTGGAGGGCCTTCAAGTGTCTAGGGCTAGAGGTCATTGTTGCAAACCGCAGTGCTCAGTCAGCTGGGCAGCAACAGCATCTTGGCTGCAGCAGTTTTACAAAGTGATCATTCCTGGCTGTGTTGCCTTTACTCCTGGTTTTCACATCTGCGAAAAGGGTGTCACTAACACCAGCTTCGCAGAATCTCTGTGAAGATGCAATGATGATGTATGTGAAGACACTTGGTCCCTCCAATTACAATGAATGTCTGTTTCCTTCCTTCCTTTCCCTGTGTTGTCTTTCTCCCCATGCACTAGTTGTCTTAGGAATCTGAGGGCTCTGAACTGACCACAGAAGACTTTACCAAATGTGAGTCCCCAGTTCTATGGTGACACGAAGGAGGGCCATTACTCCAGCCTAAGAATTGAGGAGAAAAGGGCAGGGAAGAGACTTCTAGGCAGAGGGAGCTGCAGGAGCAAAGGATAGGACCCTCAGCTGTTTGGCTATGAGAAATGGGAATGCAGTCAGGGTTGCTAGAGAGCTTGGAGCAGGTTTGCCTTTCTGCATTTGTAGTCTGTGTAAGTTGCATAAATGTAATTATTGACATGGAAAGTTGTTTACAATATGTTATTAAGTGATGATAGCAGGATACAGAGCAGTAAATGCAATATGAAGCCATTTTGGTATAGACATGTGTATGTATATATGCAAGTATGTATTATGTATATATCCATACACACATGAAAATATGGAATAACATACATCAATTTTAACAGCACTAAATTTTAGGTTGTGCGATCACTTTTTAAAAATGCATGTAAACTTGCACTCAAAGTCTTTGATTTTAGTACTTAAAAAACAGTACTAAATTTTAGGTTGTGAGATTTCTTTTTAAAATCTTAAAATTTTTAAAAAAATCTTATATTTTTAGTTACTTATGTATTTTTCTTAACTGAACATGTATTATCTGTGTAATCAAAATAATATTAAAAAGGAAAAACATATCACTAAATAGCCTTCAAACATATGAAAGTTTTATTTCACCTGTTGTCTATTGTTAGCTAGTAGGTGGTTTCCAGTTTTGTTACATGATATTCCCTATTACAAAAAATGCTGGCATTAATCAAGTAACTTTTCATTTATTTTCTCTTAGAAAGTTATCTTTGATTACCTGAGTGGCTTAATTTGGCTATTTTTTGTGCTTGCCTTTTAAATATATTTTTAAAGAAGAAATTTTTGACATTTTCTCTTTTTTGCTGCTGCTTCTTATTATTTTTTCTGAGATGGAGTCCCGCTCTGTCTCCTAGGCTGGGGTACAGTGGCGTGATCTCTGCTCACTGCAACCTTCACTTCCTGGGTTCAAGCAATTCTCCTGCCTCAGCCTCTCGAGTAGCTGGGAGTAAAGGCGTGCACCACCACGCCCGGCTAATTTTAGTAGACATGAGGTTTCACCATGTTGGCTAGGCTGTTCTCAAACTCATGACCTCAGTTGATCTGCCTGCCTTGGCCTCCCAAAGTGTTGGGATTACAGGTGTGAGCCACTGCACCCCGCCCATTTTTGTACTTCTTTTATAAAATGTCTTTGAATTTCCAGAATAGATTGAGCTCTAAGGTAAATTGGAGCTCTGATTTTCTGGACATTGATGAAACCAGATAACACACACCAAATTGCAAGTGTTTGGAATGCAGGTGTTTCAGGGTGCTCTCCATCCCTTAGGAAAGAGCACTTAATAAAATCTAAAGGTAAAATGCCCAAATTGAAAAGTCTCTTCAAAATATCAGACTGTTTACATTTCCTCACGTGATTATCAAAACCAAACCAAAGTAAACCAGAAGGAAGATTTCTTTTCCACACTGTCATTTTGCCATTCCTTTATATTAAAAATGAAAAGACCTTAAAATACCCTAACAGATAGCAAAGATTTTGAGTGCAAGTTTACATGCAGGGCTGGGGATATTCATTAAAATTGTAATTAGACTATGATTAAATTCATTCACAGTAGAAACTTTACTTGTAAGTGTTGCTACAGGAAGAAACCTCCAGTCTGAAAATTAGTTCAGCAGTCTGAACGGTTTTAATTATGCAGAGTTGATTATCGCTAGAGAAGGAAACCTTTATTGCAGCAACAGAATGAAGATCTTTTTCCCCCCTTTTTGGTTTCCTGAGCTAATATAAGGTACATATTTTGATAACCAAATGTTTCTTTAGGCAAAGAAAATGTTAGAAAATCTGCACGAACTCTGACAGCAGGAGTTATTAAATAGTCTCTTAGTAGTTAATGCAGTGGTCTGTGTATTTTTTCATTGTAAGTCAATTAGCATTTAGTTCAGGGAAAGGGAAAGGGACAGAAATGAAAGTTTTTAAACTGTTTGTGTGCCATCTTTTGTGACAGGTAATTTCTCCTGGATCCCCTCTTGTAATGCTGTTTCCATTTTATAGATGGAGGACCAGGGATCAGGTGAGTTAAATGACTCTCAGGTTATAAGTGGTAGAATGAGGACGGAATGCTCTCCGACCACAATGCCTACCTCTTTTCACTCTGTCATTTGGTGGAAGAAATCCAAGGTGAGGGTGGGGAGGCTTTTGGAATTGCTTTTCCTCATTTGTGTGTATAATCTAACTTGTGTGTGTCACTTTGTGCTGTTATACACCATCTTGACAAATGCTTGCACCCAGTTCTAACTTGAACCAGCAAGTCTGAGACTGAGGGGAATACATTCCAGGCCTGATAGCATTCCTTGAATCCTGAGAGAAATTACAGCTTCTCCAGATCTGGCTCCACTTTTTCCTTTCATCAAAAGCTTAGAGGCTGTAGGGCTGTTGAGGGTCTGGGACAGTGGAAAGGGCTTGACGTGCAGTCAATAAATCTGATTTCTGCTCCTAGACCACATTCCTATTAATGATGTGATTTGAAGAAATTCACTGTGTCTCCCTGGAGTTCCATTTCTCCTCTGTTAAATAAAGGGGGAGGTAGATTGAACATTGGAGGTTCTTTCAGCAGCAATATTCCAGGATTCCCTGACGGTATCACCAAACTTTCAAAGCAACCGGATGCAGGGAGTGTCGAACACTCATGCTTCCTCCCGCCAAAGCGCAAAGCCACGCTGACCACTCATATTTTAAAAAATAATTCTGACAAATGCCAAATAGTAGGGAGATTAGTGTACAGTATAATGGATTCTCATATACACATCATGGAAATATAACAATTGTTTGCATTTTTCCATATTGGTTGTATGTATTTTTTTTTGTGCTGAAATTTAAAGCATATTATTTATATAATAGTATTTCACCAACAAATCCCTCAGCATGCATCTTTTTTAAATCTATTTTTATTTCAATGGCTTTTGTGGTAGAAGTGGTTTTTGGCTATGTGGATAAATTATTATATTTAGTGGAGAAATCTGAGATTTTAGTGCACCTGTCACCTGAGTAGTGAACATTATATCCGATATATAGTTTTTTTTTCCCACACCCCCTCATTTTCCTGCTTCGGGGTCTCCGAAGTTCATTATATCAGTCTGTTTGCCTTTGTGTACTCATAGCTTAGGTCCCACTTACAAGTTTCTCATGCAGTATTTGATTTTTTAATCATGAGTAGTTCACTTAGAATAATGGTCTCCAGCTCCATCCAAGTTGCTGCAAAAGATATTACTTCATTCTTTTTTAGGGCTGAGTAGTATTCCATGGTGTATGTATACCATATTTTCTTTATTCATTTCATTGGTCAATGGACATTTAGGTTGTTCCATGTCTTTGCAATTGTGAATTAGCTTCAGTGTACATCTCTAAAAAGCAAAGGCTATTTTTTTTCTACAGAAAAGCCATACAATTTACATGCCTAATATAATTAATAATTTCTTTAAATCTTCAAATTACCAGTTCATGCTCAAATTTCCCCAATTGCCCTCCAAAATGTTACAGCTGAGTTGTTTAAAGGAGGACATAATCAACATCACGGTTGGTTGTTACATCTGTTGAGTCTCTTTTAATCTAGTACTCTATTTTTTTCCATGACATTGACTTGTTGAAGATTTTGAAGGAACCGGGCTAATTGTCCTAGAGAAATTTCTTCTTTCTAAATTGCCTGATTGCCTTCTCATCTGCTAGTGTTTTGGTTCCTCTTTAATTCCTACATGAACTTAGCTTTAGATCTAAACATTTGATTAGATCCAGGGTAAATATTATGGTAAAACTCTTCATGCATGATGCTGTGTCCTTCATATTTAATTCAGTAGGCAAGTAATGTATTGGTAGCTTGGCTCTGGCCCTTTGATCTTATATTTCCCCTGTGATTGGCCTTTGGATGTGGGAGAACCTTTGTCATCATGTAAACATCCAGTGCCCTATCAACTTTTCATCTAAGGGTCTTGGTGTTGTTGATAATCCCTGCCTTAATCAATTATTTCATTAGTAGCTATAAAATGGTAATTTTCTAATTCTACTTCCTTCTCCATTTACTAGCTGATATTATTCTAGTAGAAGAATTTTCTGAGGGCCCATCTTGACAAAGGCATGGTCTAAGTCCCAAAGGTTTGGCAACCTGGATTCTTGCTTTCAGTATCTGACTGTGTTTTTCCTTACATTCAGCCTTAATTTCAATTTTGACTAGAGAAAAGTATTTTTCAGAATTGTTAGATCAGGATTCTCTTTTCAATAAGCCATAGCTTCTGAGGAAAACAAAGGTAAGCTAGCTCATGAAATTTGCAAGATTTCCTTTTTCTTTTGAAAGCCAAAGAATCTCGAAGGGAAAACAGGCAGTGCAATGCCTCCAGAATGTCTTGAAACTATACAACTTTTTCAACAAGGCTTACATGTATAATAAAAAATTATTTCCCTTTAGAACAACTTCCTTCTCCAAACTGAACACTTAATGTTGATGTATCATTGCAGGTGTGTTAGCAACACTCTCAGGAGATATGGGTTAAATCAGTTAATGCTGTAGCCTTTGCTGTTTACTAGGAGATGTCTTCTTGTATCCTCCTTATGAGTTACAGGTATCTTGCCACAGTCTGAGGACAAGCTCCAAAAGTCTTAAATGAAAAGCCCAAATTAAAACCTGAGATGGAACCAATGCACCCTAATCATCAGAAGTAAAATAAGAAGTAAAATCAAGGTTCTTTGCAGCAATACCACATAAGCTTTGTTTAGTGAGTTCTCAAGATGGTGTAACTTGGAGTTAGGCATACCTGGGGTTCCCATTCTGGCTCTGACCTTTAACAACTGGGCCAATTTATTAACTTTTCAAAAGCTCAGGTTTTTTACTTGTTTATGGTTGGAGTCTTGTTTGAATGAAAGCTGGAATCCAGAGATATCTTTGTGTGTCTGATGAATGCATAGGTCTGTCCTGCCAGAAATCAGTTGGCATGAGGAATTTTGGCCCAGGGAGAATGAGATCAGAGGTCTTTGCAGATGCCTGAGTGTAGGGAGGGAAAAGGGAGGCTTACATGGAGTCTATGTAAGACTATTGCCTTTAAGATCAGCCCTAAGGCAGTGTCTAATCTGGAGGGGGTGCTTACTAGAAGCTAAAGGAGATGTTTTCATAATGGTCCTGAAGGTTTACCTTTGGTGCCCAGGGGTTAAAGTGAGACACAGAGTAGGTCGACTTTCTCTCTACGTCTGCATGGATCTCAGAATGGTGTGGTGTGGCAAGGATGGCAGAAAGCAAGACCTATTGGCAATTTAAAAGCTGATAACTTTGAGAACACCACAGGTGAGACACTTGGCAAAATACCAGTTTTCTCCCGGAGATCTGTAGATGGGGGCTAAAGTGAGATGTCAGCTACAAGGGTTTTCATGAGCAACTCCTCATGGACAGCCCAGAGTTGAAAAAGGTGGATGTGAATTTAGAAAAAATACCTCCAGCATGCTAGAGACCCTGTAGAAAGAGCACACGGGGACCCACAGGATTTACGGTACACAGGCTGGTACTAGTTTATTTGCATTTATAGACTTTTGTTATGGTCTTTCTGGAGATCGATTTATAGGAGTTTGGCCCACTGCAAAGAATTGTTTCAAGATTAAATGAAGAAAACATTAAACACAATACTTGGCACGATGCAGCAGTTTAACAATCGTTAGCTCCCTTGTGTTCTATTTTTATCCTCATCTCTATGGAGATATATGAGGTCTTCTTTTGAGGTCTAACTCTTTGGGTAAGCAGTACATTCTTATGTACATTGGTTTATTTATTTTTCTGAGTTTTCTATTCAAGAAAACATTTCTCAATTGCCCTTTTGATTCCTTTCCCCTGTTCTTAGCAACAATGGCAATAACAACTGAACATGGGTGGCCTTCCATTAACATCCCACAACTCTAAGTGGAACTGGAAAAAAGAATGTGTCCAAATAAAAATGATAAATATATTCCTGTGTTCTTGTTAACGAACAGATATCCAACCTGCATGACTTTAGATCTCTTCTAGTCATGCAAGAGGCAAGGGTAATTTAGAAACACTCATGCTCTCTTTGTCATGCTGTTGACAAAAGGCTTGCAGAAAAAATATAATACACCTTTGTTGAAAATAAACATGAAAAAACCCTTAAGACACGCAAAGCAAGGTCTATAATTTGGTGTAAATTTTGTAGCCTGAATAAATCACATCTGTTATGTCCTTAGTGCCAAAGAAAGGCAAGGCTGTTTCTGGAATGCGGACAAGTCTTTTAACTTGTCCCCCACAGGGCCTTGATGATGCTAGAAAGTAGTATCCTTGGTGATACAGTCAGGCAGAAATTGTCTAGTAGATATTAACTATGGGAAAGGATAATTTTTTATGGATCTCAGTCTAGTCACTTTTTTTGTTTTTATTTTTATTGATACACAATAGATGCACATAGTTTGGGGGGTACATGTGATAATTTAATGCATTCATGTAGTTTGTAAAGATCAAATCAGTGTCATTGGGATATCTATCCCTTAAATATTTGTCTTCTCTCTATAATGGAAACATTGGAATTATTCTTTTCTGGCAATGCTTCAGTGATTCAATAGATTACACTGGCACATTACAAATAGTTTATGAATTATAGTAAAAATTCCTTTATTTTGATCATTCCATCTTTGACCTATGTTTCAGAATGAATACTTAGACATCCTTCTCTCCCTCTCACTTGACCAGGAAGATTCCAGCTGTCCTTTACATGCAAACTTCGCCCCCTCCTATGGTATTTGATGAAGTAAACCACCTATTCTCCATGTTGTTTCTGCATTCACCATTAACTCCTGTTAGGGAATTTACCAGACATGTTACAGATTTTCATTTTAATGCTTGTGCTCCTAACTGGAGAGTTAGATCCTTAGGAAAGGGCCTGGTCTTTATATCAATTTATGCCCAGAGTTTAGCTCATTTCCTGCCTGTACAGTAATGTTCCATAAATGTTTGCCAAAGTGATTCATGGAATCTCAAGTTTAAAAGGAAACTTTTTGGTCACTTTAGGAAATGTAGAATAGTGAAGCAGATTACATCCAAGCCACATGCTCCCCTTAGTTGGTAGAGGGGGTTGTGACCTGGCTCAGGGTCATACTGTGAGCTATTGGTAAGCAGAGGTCAGAATTCATAAGTCCTGGACTAGTTCGAGGGCATCACATTCTGCAGAACACTAGTTGTTTGGATGTTAACAGTTACTTTAAAAAAAATGCATTACATTTTCAAATCAGCTGGGCACATCTCTTTAATGTAAAACTGTCTTGTGAAGTTCTAAGAATGAGATGTAGGCTGCAGCATTTCCCAAACATTTCCCCATGGAACCCTTCCCTTATATACCATCTTGCAGAACTAATATTCACCAAAATACATTTTGGAAAACACAGCTGTGCTGTGTAGACCAATTCCCCCACATCCTTACCACACAAAGATGTCCAAAACCTAATCTTCAGAACCTGTCATTATGTTCTGTTACATAGCACAGGGGAATTAGGTTGTAGATAGAATTAAGGTTGCCAATGAGTTGACCTTTAAAGAGTTGATTGTGGACCATCTGGGTGGGCACACTGTGATCAGGTCCTTAAAAGTGGAGGAGGGAGGCAGAAGAGGAGGTCAGAGTGACACAGCGTGGACACACTCAACCTGCTGCTGTTGGCTTTGAAGATGGAGGGAGAGGCTGTAAGCCAAAGTGTGCAGGTGGCCTTTAGAAGCTGGAAAAGGTTACGAACTGAATTCTTCCCTAGAGCCTTGAGAAAGGAGTGGAACTCTGCCAACACTTTGATTTTAACCCATTGAAAACTTGTCAGACTTCTGATCTCCAGAATGAGAGGCTAATACATTTCTGTTGTTTCAAGCCACTAAGTTTGTGGTAATTTGTTATAGCAGCAAGAGAAAATTAATACAAAAGTCCTAATGTCACAACCTACACATTTACTGTGCTCCCACTCAAGCCTGGAAATAATTTAGATTCATAATCATATTATTTATATTCATGTCTTTATGGTGAAGTGGAATGGTTTTCCTAATTGGCTGCAACCTGATCTGTAAAAACTGTATCTTATTTCATTTTTACATGCATAATAGGAAAAATCACATAACATTTCATTTTTATGTATAAAGAAGGACTAATTAATAACTGTGAGTTATGAAGGGTTACAAAAATTTGTTTTTCATAAACTAAAAATGGCAACATTTTTAGTTTACTGAAAACTTGAACTCATTATTCTATCACACCGTCTGGGTACAAAATTTAAAAGTTTTTTCAGTGAAAGAATTTATGTCAATAATTGAAATGTTTGTGATTTGGAAGGAGCAAATTTCTTCATCCATGGGGTATCAGCATTGTCTTACACTGGTTATGATTTATAGTTGCTGGTACGATTGACTGTTAAAATAATAAATTACTGTAAGTTTAGGAATTCTAATTTCATTTGTTGAGGACTTTTTGGTAAATCCCAGATTGTGTAGTGATATACATTCCTATCAAGAATATTCTTGGACTATAGCTTTCCAGGAATTATGTATTGGCACAGAGTAAATGCTGAAATATTTGTTGATATGTTGAATAAATGTGCTAAGTACTTTCTGCATATTGTCACATTCAATCAAAAAAGATTTTTAAATGAGCATGCTGATGTTTCGAGGGGTCAGTTTATTTGCCCATGGTTTTGTGCCTACTTAGACTCAGAGCTGGGTTCGAGTCCAGGAGTCTTCAATGCCAGAGATCCAGTGAGCTCTTCACCATAACACTGGGATACTTGAGATCGACTGCTAACCCCAATGGCTATATAATATAACTCATCCCTCTGTTGGGATTTAAGAGACTTCCTAGAGTGAAGTCTCTGTGTTGTTATCAATGTACTTTTTGATTGAATGGTAAGATTCAATGGGTTAACAGGGGTTTTCGGTCTCCCTAATTAGACTCTGATGAAAAATTCTTGAGAATGACTGTACTCAGCCAACAAGTGGCCTAAGTACTTTTGTGTGTCTTAGAATCATTTTGCATTCCATAAGCAAGATATATTAAATACTCCTTATATGTTGGCATTGTGCCAATGGTTGAGGAAGACACCCAGTAATATTATCTTTGACTCGGGTGACCATAGCTCTGGGTTTGCCTAGGAAAGTTCTGTTTATCTTCATTGCCCTGCTGTAGTTATTTGTAGCACTCCCCACAACTACTCTTTTTATGATCTCAAAATAGTTCTGGTTTGGATGATATGTTATGCAGTCAACTTACCTGTGGTAGACCTTCAAGAAGTTTGCAAACTCATTGCTGAGAGAAAAAAATAAAACTATTTAGAAATGTTCATTAATCTCTTTCTGTCTTTGGTAGGCAGCTTCTGTAATGGCTCCCAATTATCTCTGTCTCCTTGTATTCATGTCTTTGTGTAATCTCTTCCCTTAGAGTGAGGTTGAACCTAGTGGCTTGCTTCTAATTAATGGAATTTAGTAAAAGTAATGATATTTCACTTCTGAGATTAGGCTGTAAATAAAATTGCCAGCAAAAATATAGAATGCCAACTTGAATGTAAATTTCAGATAAACACTGAATAACTTTTTGGTGTAAAAAGTCCCATGCACTATTTGGGAGGTACTTATACTAAAAAAGTATTCACTGTTTATCTGAAATTCAAATTTAATGAGGTGTTCTACATTTTTTAAAATGCTTATTTTTAATGAAAGTAGTAAACACCAAAACACATAACATAAAATTTACCATCTTAAGCATTTTAAAGTGTGCAGTTCAGTGGTGTTAAGTGTATTCACATTGTTGGGCAATCACCAGATTTTTTCAACTCAAAAAGCTGAAACCCCATACTCGTTAAACAACCACTCACCACTTTCCCCTTCCTCTAGTCCAGCAACCACCATTCTACTTTTTGGTTCTATGAATTTGACTCCTCCAGATGTTTTATAAAAGTGGACTCACACAGCATTTTGTTGCGTGTGTGTGACTGGCTTTTTCACTTAGAATAATATCCTCAGAGTTCATCCTTGTTGTAGTAAGTGTCAGAATTTCCTTTTCTTTCAAGGCTGAATATTCCATTGTATCTATATGCCATATTTTGTTTATCCATTGATCTGTTGATGGACGCTTCTGTTGTTTCCATCTCTTGGCTATTGTAAATAGCTCTGCTATGAACAGTGGTGTGCAACTATCTCCCTACTAGTTATTGGCCTGTTCCCATTTTGCATTTTTTATAATTCAGTCTAGAACTTGTCAATTTCATCTAGGTTATTGAATTTGTTGGCATATTACTTGTAATATTCTCTTATCCTTTTCATTTCCATAAAATTGGTTGAAATGTCCCCTATTTCACTACATTTGAATCCTTTCTCCTTTTCTTCATCAATTTAATTAAAGGTCTGTTGATTTTGTTAATCTTTTAGAAGATCAAACTCTTGGTTTTGCTGATTTTCTCTACTATTTTTCTGTTCTCTAATCCATTTATCGTCTCTAATCTTTGTTATTTTCTTCCTTCTGCTAGTTTTGGGTTTAGCTTCTTCTCATTTTTCTAGTTGTTTTTCCCCTCCCTCCCTCCCTCCCTTCCTTCCTTCCTTCTCTTTCTTTCTTTCTGTATGCTTTTGCAGCTGTAAATTTCTCTCTTAACACTGCTTTGAGTGTCCTGTATTTTTATTTGCTAAATATAGCCACCCAGCTCTAAAAGATGGTGATTTCTGTTTTGTTTGTACTCACTCTCTTGCCTTCTTTCTTTCTCACTCTGGCCAAACAACTGCCATGCTGTGTGATGCCCTGTAGATGTTGAATGAGGACCAAGGGTGGTCTCAGTCTAACAATCCATGAGGAACTGACTCCTGTCAATAACCATCTGAACGGGCTTAAAAGTAGATCGCCTCCCAGCAGAGTTTAAGATTACTGCAGATCTGGCCCACACCTTGATTGCAGCCTCTTAGGAGATTGGAACCAGAGGCCCCAGCTGAGTCATGGCTGCATTTCCGACTCTCAGAAACTATGAGATAATACATATTTGACACTTTAAGTCACTAAATTTTTGGGCAATTTACTATGCAGCGATAGCTAACTGATACACGGTCTTAACATTTTCTTCAGATGCAATTCCACTACACTCTAATGTCTTTACTTCTGTGTACATTTTTTACAATCTTGAAAATAGTAACTTGAGCATGTATCTGATATGTGCGTTGCTGAGAGACATGAATTAGAGAATCTGACATAAAATTAGGTCATTTAAATGGCAATCTAGATACAATAAAAATGTCTTGTAAGTAGGAATTTTACTGGAAATAAATAAGTTTGTTAGAATCTTGTTGAAATTGCTGGTGAGGGTACTCCTGAATGGTTCTGCAAGCAGAAAATAAAAATGTATAATGTCTATTTAGTGCACTCTTTTCGGTTTTGTGAACATGATAAAGGGTTAATGTAATATCATTCTTATATCCCTATATATATATATTGATTAAACTAACTATGATGTATTCATCTGTGGAAGACTGTCGTTATTTAAGATGAGAGTCCACAAATATATCTATAGACACGGAGATTTGTTTACAGTGAAATATGAGGTGAAAGGGTAAATTGACTACAAAGTTTTGCTGTTATAAGCAATGCTGTGATGAACATCTTTGAAACAAAATCATTGCACATGTCCATGATTACTTGCTTAGAATGAGATTTTAGAAGTAAAATTGCTGGATCCAAGTCTACCCCGCTTGTAAAGGTTATGTTGTGGTCTAATTCTGGCCATTCCAGGGGACGATGGCAATGGATGTTATCCCCATGTCCAGTGTTTGATTGAACTTTTGCACATTTCTAATTCAGGCCTTGTAAGAGAGATTCATTAAATCTCTTTCTTCCAATTTGCCTACTCTCTTTTCTAAGGAAAATGGCATGGCTTACAGACTCAATCTTTGTTATTCTACTTTCTCTCCTGAATCTATTGCTAGGCAGTTCTTTTTTTTTTTTTTTTTAAATTATATTACTGACAGATTTGCATTGAATATATGTTTACCAGACACTGTTCTTTGGTTTAAAATCCACCAGTTTTTCTTTGAGTGTCTGTTAAACAGAACACAGTTGTTTCTATTCGGAGGAAAACTAACCTGGCTTTATCTGTAACTTAATTACCAGGAGGTCCCATGTGTGGTCTCTGGTGCTGTATAAATTAATAATGCTGTAATTGTGGAGTTCACATACTGGGGATCGTTACTCTCCTTCTCTAGAGAACCGAGCCAGTAAACAGCCTGTGCATTAACATGTATTCTCGGAGTGGACTTTTTTCCCCTGAAGCATTTTTACCCCCTTTTCATCTCCCTCCCCCTTTTTTTTATGTACTTTTTACTCCCCTTGGAAACAGTCTGTGGCACCTTATAGCTGATGTTTCTCCTCTGGGTGGCTATTGAAATATCCCCCTAATATTTCTCTATTATAATGTGAGCCATCAATAGCACAATGCTTTGTTGGCCTGTCTTTCCAGGACATAGTACAGAGCTATTCCATTACTCTGGCATCTGTCAGGACAAGAAGTCACAAATCTTTTTCAGTGCAGCACCAGGCGTGGCCACCTTTGGGCCGGAAGGCAGAGAAAGGCAGGACTGTTTCCCCAGCGTGGAGAGAGAGAAACATGTATATTCTGGTTTCTTCTGCATGTACTCTTTTGAATGAGCACCACATACTTTGAAGGAGAGACCATGATTGGAAGGGAGGAAAGTTTTCTTTGCTTAAATGATTCAGTCAGAGAAATTGCACAAGTCCACTAGGGACAAGACTCCATCCAATATGTGCTGGATTTTCTTTGGAGGATTTGCTAATGATTGTTGGGAGCCTTGCTTCCTATTTATTACCTACTTTTCTTAATAATAAAAGAGAGACCATGTGCTGGGTGTGTGGCTTGCTGATAAACTCACTTGGAGCAGTGACTGGCAAGTATGTGTATTCTGTATGCTGTGCTGTTAGAAAGAAAATACTAAACACTATTAAGAAATTTGTAGTGTTTAATGGAGGTGCCACTTGGCCTTTAAGGTTTATGCCAATATCAGCTAAAAATATGAGGTGCTAAGTGTTTTATTATTTTTTTAAAAGCATTTGGAACATTTTTTTTACCTCACTCAGAACATCAAAATAAATTCCAGATGATTTAAAGAGTTAAATATTTAAAAACCTAAACTGTTAGAAATTCTAGAAGAAAATAGATGTGAATATTTATCAAACCTCCTCCTGAGGGGGAGGGTTTCTCAGCTTAAAGTTGACAGAATAAATCACTAAAGATGTGACTGATAGATCTGACTACATAAAAGTTTAAAACTCTCATATATCAAAAAAATCACCAAGATTAAAAAGCCATCAACAAAACTTGGAATAATATAGAGAATTCAACAAAGGATAACTCTTTTAAATAAATATAAAACTTGTATAAATTCAATAATACCAGGACCTTGTAAACAAATGGAAAAAAAGGACAAAAATAGGCAGAAGACACATATGAAATATACAGGTAAAAACTGTGAAGAAAATTCTAAGTTTCCTAATTAACCAATGAAATGTAAATTAAAATAATAATAGGGTGTTATAGCCCTTCTTCCAACATTTCTCCATCATTATCTGATATTTAAAAAGGAATAATAATATTGAATGTTGATGAGGGTAAGTAAAATATTTACTTTTGTCCAGGGGTAAGATAAGGAAGGTAAAAGCAAGAGAACATCCATGTTAATAAAAAGACTCCATTAAATTAAAAACAGGTATAGCAAACAATTGGGAGCTTGATTTTATTAGAATGGAACTTTAGGATGTTTTAAAAAATGTTCTTAAATAAAATTTGTTTCTTTCATTTTTTTCTGGTTTTTCTAAATTCTCTGTAATAATTATATATTGCTTTTAATCAGAAGTAGATTCCAAGTCCCACTTACCTTGGTTTGTGGTAGCCTTGATCCCTTGGCCAGCAGGTTTTTTGCTAATTCCAATTCTCATTGTAGTCACACCGTTTTCTCTTCCCTGATATTAAAAAAGCTCTGCACTTTTCTACACATAGAACCATAACCTCCTTTTCTGCCTTTCCCACTAGTAGTATATCAGCCTATTCCACCAAATTTATGTCCTCTCTTTTTCCTATGGCTCTGGCTAATATGCTCTCCTTCAAATCTGAGCTCTGATCAATCTACTTTTTTTCTTTCTTTATTTTATTTTATTTATTTTTTTTTGAGATGGAGTCCTGCTCTGTCATGCAGTGGCCTGATTTTGGCTCACTGTAACCTCTGCCTCCTGAGTTCAAGTGATTCTCATGCCTCAGCCTCTCAAGTAGCTTGAATCCAGGCACCCACCAGCATGCCTGGCTAATTTTTGTATTTTCAATAGAGATGGGATTTCACCATGTTGTCCAGGCTGGCCTTGAACTCCTGACCTCAAGTAATCCACCCACCTCAGCCTCCCAAAGTGGTGGGATTACAGGCGTGAGCCCCCGTGCCCAGCCCACATCAATCTATTTTTAACCCCAAATCCTTTTTATTAGCTTTTCAGCCTTTATTATTCATGCTTATTCTCTCTGAGCCTGTTTTCTCATCTATTAACTGGACACAATAACAATATCTGCTGTACAGAGTGATTGTGCGAATTTGATTGAGAAAATATAAGTAAAAGTGCTTTGTAAGCCTTGAAGCTTGAAGCTCTTTGCCAATATCATTGTTGTTCTTATTACTATTATTTATTCCATTTATATTTGAATCAGAATCATGTCCCTAAAGGTAGCTGAGTGTTCTCTGTCCTGGCCTCCTGATGCACTGTCTCATTTGCATACTCAGCCACCATTGGTTGGACACAACTTGGGCTTTGTCCTTATTTGGGAGGGCCTGCGAAGGAGGGTGTTTTTGCTCTGCAGCTTTTAGAAGAGCTTGGTAGAACACTCTGTTCCTGATGGTGTGAGTAGAGCCAGAGATAGTGCAGGACCAGAACATCTGTAGGAAGAAAGGATGATTTCTATGCTCTAGGGAAGGAAGTTGGAGAGCTCTCTGCCTTGGCTTCTAAGTCTCCTGATTTGTTTTGGGTCATTAGTGACTGTGGTGGTGCGTATTTAGTTCATTTCTTCTTGGAGTAATGGATTGGTGGACTGCCCTTTGCTGAATGCCTCCCATATTCCACCAGGCATTCTCTAGTACTAGGAACTCTGCCAGATGCTGAGGTCAGGGATAAGTAGGGCAGGCTCTGCCTGTCAGGAGCCTACAGATCAGAGGAGAAACATTGTCCTGTAAAGAGATGGTTATAATAAATGTGGCCCATGCTATTACGTGTATATGGTTAAGCACAGAAAAGTGAGTAGCCAACCCTGTTCAGACTACAGGACAGGACCAGGGTCAGGGGCATTAAAATATTCTGCACAGGAAAAAGATGGCCTTATAGAGAAGGCAGACTTTGAAATGGACTTTGAAATGTGCAAGGCATTTTTCTACATGAAAAGATGGAGTAGGGCTATTCCATGCAGTGGGGAAAGCTTGTATAAAGCCATGGTGGGGGACAAAATTGTAGCATAAGGCCATGATGAGGACTCTATATCTGGAACACAGCATGGTGGACATAAATGAGTATGAGGTAGGAGAGGGTGAGACTGGCAAAAGCTTGGCCACTGGGGACCATCCTTGTTATGATAAGAAAGTACAAATCATGGGCTGGGCACGGTGGTTCACACCTGTAATGCTAGCACTTTGGGAGGCAGAGGTGGGCAGATTACCTCAAGTCAGGACTTCAAGACCAGACTGGCCAACATGGCAAAACCTCATCTCTACTAAAAATACAAAAAATTAGCCAGGTGTGGTGGCAGGCGCCTGTAATCCCAGCTACTCAGGAGGCTGAGGCACGAGAATCACTTGAACCCAGGAGGCAGAGATTGCAGTGAGCTGAGATAGCACCATTGCACTCCAGTCTGGGTAACAGTGTGAGATTCTATCTCAAAAAAAAAAAAAAATAGAAAAGAAAAGAAAGAAAGAAAATACAAATTGCAATCCCTGATTCAGAAACTTTTGTACCAGATATAGTTTAGAGTTAGAATTTTTTCAGATTTTGGAAATATAATATTTTTGTTATATTGTATACATCCTAGAATAGTCCCAGTGGGGCTTGGGGCAGCAATAATTCTGTTAGTATTTTTGACACCAAATAGTCACACTTGAGAAAGAAAGAACATGATGATCCTCAAGTCAGTTTAGGTCAAATTTTGGTCAAATACCTATAAAGAAACTTGAGATTTCAGAGCTTGTTGAATTTTGAAAGTAAGGGTAAGGAGTTATAGGAACCTAGTAGGTTTTCATTTTTGTTTTAGTCCTGAGGGCAATAGGTGGTCATTTAAAAATTCTGCACAGGAAAAGAATATAATTTTAGTTAGGTGGTAGGAAAATGTACCTGCAGCCTTTGTAGCGAGTGAATTGGAAGAGAGGGCCAAGGGATTCTCTGACTTTGTCCTGCACCCTGCTCCTGACTGTGTTGCTCTCTTTTAATGTTCTTTTGACATTTCTTTTCTTTACTTCCTTGGAGGTCCTCCTCTTCAGACAAGCCTTTGTACTTCACACTCTTCATAGGTCCATTCCTCACAGGCCTAGGATCAAGAAGCCCCCACTGCCTGTATCAAGAAGCTCGGTCCTATCCTCCTCACCTTCTACGTTCTTTCATACTGCCAATCATCTTCCCTTAGTGTTTAGAACTTTAGCATTGCCCTAGAGATGTATGATGTCATCTGCATATGAAGAAATGGGCCCAGAGAGAGGCACAGCAGAGCAAGTTGGCATCAGAGATGGTTCTAGACCCAGCTATCCTTGACCATAACTTAGAGTCCTCTCTACTCAGCAGTGCTGGTGAATTACAGCATTCCAAGAGTTTGATTTGAGCCTGAGCTAACTTTTCTTTGGAAGGATGAGTTGAAGGCAATGTTTGATGATTGTTAAAGTTTTATTATGTTGTTTGGCAAGATGCCAAATGAATGATGTTTAGACTCTAGGTCACACTTTTCTACTTAGTCTTAGTCTAGTGTTTATGAGCTCGAGTCACCATTTTATTCTTAACCTATGAGGTCCTTTGACATACAATAGTATAGTTATGGTTATTTTGGACAATTATTTTATAACTTTCACTTGCATCTTGCTAGCTCAAAGGAGAGTGTTTAGCATAACGGGAAGTAACTGTTGAAGAAATGCTGCCAAGCTCTTTATTATTTTTCCAACTGTCATGGTTCATCTTCCTTTTTTTTTTAAACCATGAAAATGAGAGGGGAGGGAGGAAATGTATAATAGTTTATAAAATAGCACTCTACTTAAATATCATTTAAATAAGATATTGCCTTTTGCTGAGTATTTTTAATGCACATTCAGTTAATATATATTAATATTAAAAGGAGAAAAGGAAAGAGGAGAATGCTAATCTATAAACAGAGTTGAAGGACCCTAAGAATCATTCAGATATATATGTG
Source organism: Cebus imitator (assembly GCF_001604975.1). Taxonomy (NCBI): domain Eukaryota; kingdom Metazoa; phylum Chordata; class Mammalia; order Primates; family Cebidae; genus Cebus; species Cebus imitator. The sequence goes on from NW_016107442.1 coordinate 4,435,890, forward strand.
TGTGTGTGTGTGTGTGTGTGTGTGTGTGTATGGGGGGGGGGAGAGAAAGAGAGAGAGAGAATGATCTCAATTGATTATAGTAATGGAGTGTGTGTGTGTGTGTGTGTGTGTGTGTGGGGGGGGGGGGAGAGAGAGAGAGAGAGAGAGAGAGAGAGAGAGAGAGAGAGAGAATGATCTCACTCTGTTGTCCAGGCTGTACAGTGGCACGATCTTAGCTCACTGCAACCTTCGCCTCCCAGGTTCAAGTGATTCTCATGCCTTGGCCTCCCAAGTAGCTGGAATTACAGGTGTGCGCCACCATACCTGGCTAATTTTTGTATTTTTAGTAGAGATGGGGTTTTGCCATATTGGCCAGGCTGGTCTTGAACTCCTGACCTCAAGCGATCCACCTGTCTTAACCTCCCAGTGTGCTGGAATTACAGGCCTGAGACACCGTGCCCAGCTCAAGAATTGTATTTTTTCTCAGCTATTTTTTTTTCTTTGCACCTTGAATTTTCCCCAGCCATCGGAAAAGGAATTACTCCTACAATGCTTTGCAACAGGCACATATGAACTATCTTTAAACATATTTCAGGTGACCTATAAACGGTTAACAGCATGGTATAGCACTGCGGCTAGGAGACAGGGAGGCAAGACAAAATCCTGAGACTGACAATGCTGTCGGAATTTTTCAGGTGTGGAGGTTTGATCTCCTTAGGCTCAGTGATCTCTTATATTGGATCTAGATATTGGGGCTTACTGGGTACTTGATTTATGATCATAGACAGTGTCCCTGTAAAAAGGGGAAGAGCTGGACCCTTGTTCTACTACCTACCTGCCACGTGATTTGGGGCGTGGAATTTACTTCTTTGAGTCATAATTTCTTTATATATAAAACGGATACACCTGCCTCTAAAGATTGTTGCAGAGTTTAAATGAGATATTATAGAATTACGCAGCACTGCAACCAGCACATAGAAGATGCTCAGCAGGTGTTGGTTTAGTGAGGCATCATGGCATGATGAGAAAACCATGTTTTTTGTCTTTATGAGTCCTGGGTGCAAGCTCTGCTCCCTCATTTATTGAAGGGATAAACTAGAGTGAGTTACTCAACTTTTCAAGCCTCAGTTTCTTTATTTGTAAAATGTGACAAGTTGATGAGGTAATCATGCTCATTTTTTTTAATTAAAGGGGTCAACATTGTTTATTAAACAAGTATCTGTTAAGTTCATATTAACAAATGAACTTAGTTAAGCCCTGTTCTGGACACGGGATAAAATAGTGCATAAAACTTATTCCTTGCCTTTATGGCACTCAGACACTAATCCTGGAGCTGGATAACTGAAAAAGCAATTATACTAGAGTGTGATATGCACTATAATGGGGAATAATAGAGTTCAAATGGGAATGCCTATTTGGAGAAGCTCATCCAGAGTTTGGGAGCTGCAGAGAGATTTTTTAAAAGAAGTGATGGCTCAGATAGAACTCGAAAGAAATGCAGGAGTTTAGCTGTTAGAAGTAGGATTGGGAGTAGTTTGTTATGCATAGGCATTATCTGAAATGCTTTACATGTTTCACTTAATCCTCATGCTGACCTTAGGAAGGAGATATTATTATTACACTGATCTTACAGATGAAGAAAGTAAGGATTAGAGAGCTGCGTCCAAATTCACCCTAGAAGGCACTTTTTGGAGTTTTGCACAATCCTTTTCCTCTAGGAAAGCTTTTCCTTCACTTCCCTATGCACATAGTAGGGTCTTTAACAGTGGATTTCTGCCATATGTTCCCCTTCCTAGTGACAGTTGATTAGACCAACAATGAACATCTCACCCATGCTTGGCTAAACAAATTCTCTATTGGTAATGTAGAAATTGAATTGAGAGACACAGAGAGCAGAGGTCTTAGGGTTTACTTTATGTCAGCATACTTGAGAGAAGGCCCACAGACAGCAAAGCTTTTGTCTGTTTTGTCTTGGATTAGGTTTAGCTGTGAATAAAAAATAAGCCAATTAGCAGGACCATAAATAAGACATTTCTTCCTATGCAAAGAAACCTGGGGTTTGGTGTCCAGGGCTGACTCAGCGTGTCCTTGATTCTCAGTGATCTGTGAATGGAAATGATACTACACCTTTCTTTTCAATCATTATGCTTCTTTTTCTTTATCTTGCTTTATTTCATGTAGTTCTCTACAACAATTTTGAATAAATTAGGCGGAAAATATCTGCTTCCCATTTTTAGGAGAAAAACATAACTATTTTGTTAAGTGTAGTTTTTTCATTGGTGTTCTGTATCAAATTGAGACAATTTTCTTCTATTCCTAGTTTTTAAAGGGTTTTATCAGGAATGTATGCGGCACTTTGTTAAATGCTTTTCCTGCATCTATTCAGATGATCATACTAATTACATTTTTTTCCTCTTTATTCGGCTAATGTAGCAAATGGACTGATTTTCAAATATTGAATGAACCTTGCATTCCTGGGTAAAACTCATTTGGTCATAACATTTATTCTTTTAATATATCGTGGTTTGCTGCTTTTACAATGACATTTGTGTCTAGGCACATAAGAAATATTGGCTGTTATTTTTTTCCCTCATAATGTTTTTGTCTGTTTTTGGTATCAGGATTACATTGGCCTCAAAAAGTGAGCTTGGAATTGTTCTTTTCTCTATTTTCTAAAAGATTTGTGTGATATTGGTATTTGTTCCTTCACAAATATTTCATAGAATTTACCGGTAAAATCACCTGTGTGTGTGGTTTTCTATGTGACTATCTGTGTTTGAATTAAATTTTTAAAATAGATATAGGACTATTTAGGTTTTCCATTTATTTTTGAGCCTACTTTAGTTTTTGTCAGTTGTGTTCTCGAACAATTTGTCCATTTCATCTGTTTCACAATTTTTGGTAATAAAATTGCTTATATTTCTTTATCACCCTTTAAATATTTGCAAGGTTTGTAGTAATATTCCTCCCCTGTGGCCCTTTTTGTTGATATTAGTCATTTGTGTATTTTTTATTTCATGGGTAGTATTATTGCAGTTTATCAATTTTATTAATTTTCGAAGACTTAACTTTCAACTTTTTTTCCTATTGTCTGTTGTTTTACTATTTTATTGACTTCTGTTCTTGTCCTACTTTAATTTTCTTTAATTTTTTTTATATTTTATGGAGAGAACTCAAAACAGAGAGTAATTTTAGTTTTAAACTTATTTTTATCTTTCTATTTAGAGTACATCTATTGTAGCATATTATTTTTTGCTTTTAAAAGCTAGATTTATACCTTCTGCCTTTCAATTATTTAGTTAATTTACATTTAATGTACTACTAATGTCTTAGAGTTTAAACTTATTATTTTGCTCTTTATTATTCATTTATTCCTTTTGTTTTTTTCTCATGCTAATTTTCTGCCTTCTTTTGGATTAATTATTTTTGGAACAAAAATTCTATTTTGTTTCCTGTATTGGCTTCTTATTACTACCTTTTAAAATTATTCTTTAATAAGAGCTATTTATGACAAACCTATAGCCAATATCATACTGAATGGGCAAAAGCTGGAAGCACTCCCTCTGAAAACTGACATAAGACAAGGACACCCTCTCTCACCACTCCTATTCAACATAGTATGAGAAGTTCTGGCCAAGTCAATCAGGCAAAAGAAAGAAATAAAGCGTATTCAAATAGGAAGAGAGGGAGTCAAATTGTCTCTGTTTGCAGATTATATGATTGCCTATTTAGAAAACTCCATCACCTCAGCCCAAAATCTCTTTAAGCTGATAAACAACTTCAGGAAGTCTCAGGATACAAAATCAATGTGCAAAAATCACAAGCCTTCCTATATATCAATAATAGACAAACAGAGAGCCAAATCATGAGTGAACTCCCATTCACTATTGCTACAAAGAGAATAAAATACCTAGGAAATCAACTTACCAGGGATGTAAAGACCTCTTCAAGGAGAACTACAAACCACTGCTCAAGGAAATAAGAGAGGACACAAATAAATGGAAAAACATTCCATGCTCATGGACAGGAAGAATCAATATCATGAAAATGGCCATATTGCCTAAAGTAATTTATAGATTCAATGCTATCTTCATCAAGCTACCATTACCTTTATTCACAGCATTAGCAAAAATTACTTTCAATTTAATATGGAACCAAAGAGGAGACCATATAGCCAAGACAATCCTAAGCAAAAAGAACAAAGCTGGAGGCATCAGGCTACCTGACTTCAAACCACACTACAAGGCTACAGTAATCAAAACAGCATGGTACTGTTACCAAAACAGATATATAGGCCAATGGAACAGAACAGAGGCCTCAGAAATAACCTCACACATTTACAACCATCTGATCTTTGACAAACCTGACAAAAACAAGTGATGAGGAAAGGATTCTCTATTTTATTAATGGTGCTGGGAAAACTGGCTAGCCATATGCAGAAAACTGAAACTGGACCCACTCCTTACACATTATATAAAAATTAACTCAAGAAGGATTAAATACTTAAATGTAAGACCTAAAACCATAAAAACCCTAGAATAAAACCTAGGCAATACCATTCAGGACATAGGCATAGGCAAAGACTTCATGACTAAAACACCAAAAGCAATGGCAACAAAAGCCAAAATTGACAAATGGGATCCAATGAAATGAAACAGCTTCTGCACGGCAAAAGGAAACTATCATCACAGTGAATAGGCAACCTAAAGAATGAGAGAAAATGTTTGCAATCTATCAATCTGACAAAGGACTAATATCCAGAATTTAGAAGGAATTTAAACAAATTTGCAAGAAAAAACCAACCCCATCAAAAAGTGGTCGAAGGATATGAACAGACACTTTTCAAAAGAAAACATTTATGCAGCCAACAAACAAAAGAAAAAAAGCTCTTCATCACATCAAAACCTCAGTGAGATACCATATCACACCAGTTAAAATGATGATCATTAAAAAGTCAGGAAACAATAGATACTGGAGAGGATGTGGAGAAATAGAAACACTTNCAAGCCCTGAAAACAAGGATCACATTATAAAAGGCTTTTTTTTTTTTTTTTTTTTTTGAGACAGAGTCTCGCTCTGTTGCCCAGGCTGGAGTGCCAGTGGCATGATCCTGGCTCATTACAACCTCTGCCTCCCGGGTTCAAGCAATTCTCCTGCCTCAGCCTCCTGAGTAGCTGGGACTACAGGTGCGTGTCACCATGCCCAGCTAATTTTTGCATTTTTAGTAGAGACTGGGTTTCACCGTATTGGCCAGGCTGGTCTAGAACTCCTGACCTTGTGATCTACCTGCCTCAACCTCTCACGGTACTGGGATTACAGGTGTGAGCCACCTCGCCTGGCCAGGAATGCTTTTACACTGTTGGTGAGAGTATAAATTAGTTCAACCACTGTGGAAGGAATTGTGGTGATTCCTAAAGGATCTAGAATCAGAAATACCATTTGACCAAGTAATCTCATTACTGGGTATATACTGAAAGGATTATAAATTGTTTTACTATAATGACACATTGACATGCATGTTTATTGCAGCACTGTTCACAATAGCACAGACTTGGAACCAACCCAAATGCCCATCAATGATAGACTGGATAAAGAAAACGTGGCACATATATACCATGGAATACTATGCAACAATAAAAAAGGATGAGTTCATGTCTTTTACAGGGATATGGATGAAGCTGGAAACTATCATTCTCAGCAAACACAGAAACAGGAACCAAATACCACATGTTCTCAGTCATAAATGGGAGTTGGACAATGAGAACACATGGACACAGGGAGGGGAACATCACGTACTGGGGCCTGTTAGGAGGTGGGGAGTTGGGGGAGGAATAGCATTAGGAGAAATACCTAATGTAGATGATGAGTTGATGGATACAGCAAGCCACCATGGCACATGTATACCTATGTAACAAACCTGCATGTTCTGCACATGTATCCCAGAAGTTAAATATAATAAAAAAAATTATGCTTTAGTGTTTGATCTAGGGCTAACATTATGTATCCTTAATTTATCATGTGTTTTGCGGGAACATGGATGGAGCTGGAGGCCATTATCCTTAGGAAACTGACACAGGAACAGAAAACCAAATATCGCATGTTCTCAGTTATAAGTGAGAGTTAATGATAACACATGGACACAAAGAAGGCAACAACAGATGCTGGGGCTTCACTGAGGGTGAAGGATGGGAGGAGGAAGAGGAGCATAAAAAATAACAGTAGGGTATTAGGCTTAGTACCTGCCTGATGAAATAATCTGTATAACAAACCCACATGACATGAGGTTACCTATATAACAAACCTGCACATGTACCCCTGAACCTAAAATAAAAGTTAAAATAAAAAGTATATTCCTTATATTTAACATTTACCACTTCTCATGCTCTTTAACACTTTCTTCAGTGTTTCCATCTGGTGTCATTTTCCTTCAACCTGAAAAATACCCTTTTTCTGTTCTTGGAATTCATGTTGGCTGGCAACAGATGCTCTCAGCTATTGTTTATCTGAAATTATCTATATTTCATCCTTGTATTTGAATGATAATTATACTAGCTATTGATATTCTAGGTTGATGTATTTACCTTTCCAACACCTTAAGGAAAGAGTTCTATTGTCTGTTGGTCTTTTATGTTTATGATGAGAAGCAATAATTATTTTTTTCCTGAATGTAATGTGTTCTTTTATTCTGGCTGCTTTCAAGTTTTCTCTTTATCTTTGACTTTTGATAGCTTCATTATGATGTCCTAACCATGGTTTATTTTAAATATTTATTTAGGCTGAGGTTCTTTAGCCTTCTGGATCTATAAACTAATCTTAAAAACCAAATCTGGGAAATTTTTGACCATAATTTCTTTAATTGTTTTGCCCTGTTCTCACTTTGCTATTCTTCTAGGCCTTATGATGTTTATGTTAGACCATTTGATATTGTCCCATAGGTCTCTGAAGCTCAGTTAATCTATTCAGCTCTTTATATAATAATTATACTAATATAATAACTGCCAATTATGAATATATACCATGTGTAGGCATCATGTTAAATGCTTTATACATGTTGTTTCATTTAATCATTCCAGCAAACTTTATGAGGTATGTTAGATTTAATTTGAAATTGTGTAATATCTTCATTGCACAGATAATCTAAGGGTATTAGGTTTGTTTTTTTTTTCTTCCTTCACAACATGCAGCTAGACTACATTTCTCAGCCTCCCTTGCATTGGGGTATACCTATGTGTGTGAGTTCTGACCAATGAATGTGGGTGAAAATGATATATACCACCTCTAGGCTTGGCTAATAGAAATCCTCTGAGGAATTCTCCATCCTCCCTCTTCTCTGCCAGCTGAGTGTCTGTGCTTGTAATCTCAGCACTTTGGGAGGCTGAGGCAGGAGAATCACTGGAGGCCAGGAATTTAAGAACACCCTGGGCAACATAGCAAGATCCTGTCTCTGCTAAAAATACTTTTTAAAAAATTGCTGAATGTGGTGGTGCGTGCCTGTAGTCCCAGCTACTTGGGAGGCTGAGGTGAGAGGATCCCTTCAGCACAGAAGGTGGAGGCTGCAGTGAGCTATGATCACATCACTGCACTCTACCTGGGTGACAGTGAAAAACTCTGTGTCTAAAAAATAAATAAAAACAAAACAAAACAAAACAAGTTTACAATTTTTATGTTGAAAATGGTGGAGAGTCCGTCAGCCTAGATACTTGAATCACTGCATGGAACAGCTCTCCGACATTCTCCCCTGTTTGCCTTGCTACAGCTCCTACTTCACATGAATAAGAGATAAACTTCTTTTCTCCATGCTAATGGAATTTTAGGATTTATTTGTTATAAAATCAGCATTACCTTAACTATGCAATGTTAAAGCTCAGAGGAGTTTTACATTTTACAGACAAAATAAGTAAGAGTCACAGAAGTTAAAGAATGTGTCCAAGGTCACACAGCTTATGGATAGTGATGCCTACAGTTTTTAAACCAGAACTCTCTTCCTCAAAAGCATGTATTAGAATGACTAGCTAGTTTTCCTTCCCTTCACATCTACTATGTATTAGAAAAATGTTTTGTTAGTTGACTTAGAGTAAAAATGTGATTACACATTCTTACCAAGCACAGTGAAAACAGCAGAGGGTCTGGAGTCAAGAAATCTGGTTTAAGTGCTGGGTTTATTGCTTTCTGGCTGTTTAATTGGGTACAAATCAGGCCGTACCTACCTTGCAGTATTAACTCTATCATTACCTGCAGCAGCCACAGAAAAAACAGGCAACATTTATTGAGCTTTTACACACATAATCTCACTGTTCTATGGTGCAAGTACTATTATTATGAAGAATTGTATAAATAAGGAAACACAGAGGTTAACTTTAAGGATAATCTTCAATAAAATAATGTATTCATAGTACCAAGCATAGTACCTGGCATATAATTAAGTACAAATGCATGTTAGTTCTTTTTTTCTTGTATCTTTATATATTGTTCAGCAGAATCACAAACCACGTACTGAATTCAACCAAACACTAACACATATAATATTCTAGGATCATGTTTTTTGTCACTCAGTTTCCCAGTTCAGATTTAAACTCTTTACCTTCCAAAATACATTCCCAAAAGGCAATTCCTTCTTTATTCAATAACCCATTGACTTGGAGCTATTTCATTAACTGAAAGCTTCTAGAATTTTCACTGATGGAAGTGGAAGTTCTAGATGACCATATTCATTTCCCTGTACAGCTAGGGAAAGGTGAGAAAAGATCCTTTTTTATTTTACTAAAAAAATAATAACTCATTCAGCATTGCAAATTTAGAAAAACTAAATTACATTTAAACTAAATTAATCTTTGTGAATTGGACTGATAATTAAATCATCTTCTTTATATAAATTCCGTCATAGTTACCCAAAACATCCTGGTCTGTGGGGTCTTAAGTGGTTCATGAATGAAGCTTAAATGCCAAAATTAATAGCACAGCTGTGCACAGAGCAGAATTTGAGCTTTAACTACTTTATGATTTTGCTTTTTGGAGACGGAATATTGTATCTTTAGTTTGGGCAAAGGATTTGAGGAGGATGTAGAGTAAATGATGAATTACGTACTAAGACAAGATTATAACAAGTGGGGGCAAGTTGCTCGCTTCCAGACTGATTGAAAACCACCTTTTGTTCACAGCTCACTCAGTACTACTGCTCTGAGCGTGCTCGGTTGGATTTTGTTGTAGACAAAAGCTGCATGTTAACTTTAAGCTCCGAGAGGCAGTCATGAACCTAGCTCTGCAGTCTCTACTCTAGACTCTGAGAGTACTGAGATACCTGTGCCAGTCTATTTCGAAGTAATCATAGCCCAGTGTAGCGGGTTAACTGGTCACTCTCTCTCTCTCTACGTGGACCAAAGACACCTGAACCTCTGTGAATCTTTGGGCAGACTTCCAATCATTGGAAAGCTATGGAAAAAGCATGAAAGATCATCTCTTTCAGGCCGACATCCTTGTAGTACTCCCAGAATAATAACACAATAACCTGTATGACCCCTTTCCCTACTGTGGGCATGCATAAGATATGTGTCACTTTGATTTTCCAGATTAAAGTTGTCTACAGCACCGATGTATCCATATTAGCAGACTAGCCCATATGTCCTCCTCTCCTATTCTGAATTATCAAAGAACCCCAAGGTTTTCTCAGTCCAAAAGATCCACTCTTGCCTCAAAATAGTTCTTGGAGAAAAGACTTGGCAATGTGTTAAACCCATTTTTAGTTTCCTTTTTCCTTTGTTGTTGCTTCTCTAACTATCACATGGCCCAGGTCTTAAAAACAGAAGATATGCCTAGTTATTTACCCTCCAGGGATCACAGATTTCCTTCTGGATACCTGGGTGATGCTCTGGGTATTGGGCTATTTCATCTGTTGACAGGGCAATTGGAGGAGGAAAGGAGAGACCTCTCCTTGCAGTGTTCTCTGGGCTTCTGAAATCCCAGCGATTTAACGGGAGACTGGATAGGGGCTTCCAATGGTGTTTTGGGGAAGGACCTTCTTGCCCCTCTCAGTGTCACATCAGCCAAGGATTCTCTGAGTCAACAATGGCCTGACATTATAGCTCTTGATTCCTTTGTACCAGGGAAACAGCCAGCCCCCGGAAGTGCTATGTAAGAAACAGGCTCTAGGGCCCATGACCTCATGAACCCTCAAACCATTCCCCTTCCATCTTCACATTGCTGCCCTGGAAGTCCTTCCTCCTCTCTGTTCCAAGTCCTCATCTATTTCTGTTGCAGAATGAACGACACTGCTTTTAAGAGTCAAACATTCTTTTTTCAAATCACATATCAATAGTTAGAAAAAGAATGTTTCAAATACAGTGGCCATGTATAAAGAATATATGAGAAAGATTTTCTTAGCATAGTTTTGTAGATGAGGACACATGAAACCCAGAGACATTAAAAGACATTAAATGGCTTTATCAAGGATGCAGAGCCAGAGATAGACCCCACATCTGTCTGATTCCCCAAAAAATGAACCTATAGGTATGAGCATTATTTTTAGCATTATCACCTGGAACACAGACAAGAAGGAACACACCTGGTGAAGGGGTGGTGATACCAGTGACTACGTCAAGGACAATCCTAAGGATGTGGCAAAAATCCATGCAGGACAACTGCGGGAACTGCGTCCTCTCAGACCCCTTCTCTCTGGTTAGGGCCTGCCATCTCCTTCCTCCTTGACTTCTCCTCCTGTCACTCATAAGCCCAAGAGATCAGGTCCCTGTGAGATCCATTCCTAGGTTGGAACTTCTTCCTTCCAGGTACTGCCACTGATTGGATCTGGTGGGTCAGGAATGGACCCATCCTGAGTGCCCAGTGGTTGGTAGGCATGGGCCCATTAACTAAACTCTTAGTTGATGTTTGTTATATGGATAAAGATGGATATTCACTAGACATGTATATCACAGAGGTGGCCAAATCACCATCCCCTTCAAAGGGTAGCAGCCCCATTGACAAAAAGTGACCCTAGATAGTCTCTTGAATGAAGAGTTGCTATTTAATATTCCTGGATTAGTAGTGAATATTGGACTTGACGACAGCTGATTCCTATGCTGACTACTGAGTCATAGGGAAGCCAAGCCCAGCCTGAAAAGTGAGGGAGGACTATGGAATGAGCCTAAATAGCAATATTTCTCCTATTGAAACCTCCCCTGGAAAAATACATAAAATAAACCAGTATATAAGAGTTGAAGAACAAAAAGACACAAATGGAGAGAACAAACACTAAAGTCCCAGGATTGGTGATTCCTTAGATTTCAGATGACAAACTGGCTTTCTTTGTGATCCTCTTTTGTTTAATGTTCATCTTGACAACAAATCTATATTATTTGAGTGGCTTAACAGAGTCTCTGCAGCAAAACCAGAATATCCCTTTCTGAGGTGGGTAAGGGCATGGCCCTGCTTTGGGGATGCTGGCTTCTCTCTGTCAGACAAGTCCTCCCCTCCTGCATGAGCATGGTCTCTGTGCTTGGTTCTAGGGCAACCTGGAATATTTTCCTCCTGGATCTCCTAGTACTGTTCTTGGCCTTCCTCCTATAATACAGGAAGCTTCATGGCCTCTTTCAACGGGAAGACCTGACAGATCCAAACATAGGCGGACCAAGCTCCAGGGTTGGGTGCAGCACGCTCAGTGGATAGTGGTGTGTGTTCATAACAGCCACCTTTCCTACTACTTCCCGACCCTCTTAGGGTTCTGTCCTCACACTGCCGCTTCTGACAGCCTCGGTTTGCAGCTTCCTCCTGAGCAGCATCTCTGGACGTGAAGAACCCAGTCTCCCTAGGGTCTGGCTCACTCTCCTGTTAGGTGCCTCTCTGGATCTCTCCTGGCTTCAGGTTTCTTGTCTCATCTTTTGGATTATCCAAGAACTCCCCAGGAAGACCAGCTACATCAACAAAAGAACTAGATGAGAAGTGAGACTGACTTTCAAAACTTTGTGTTGAAAGAGATTTGCAAATCTAGTGCATTTTGAAAGTTTACATTTCCAGAGAATAGTTTAACTCTCTGGTTAATCTACAAACTCAACAGGAGAAGACTTTATTTCTGGTTTCATTTCTAAAGCAACAGAAGAATTCTGGGTTCTGGGATCTAGCATCTTAGCAACCTGTTCTTCATGAATGAGGAAACAGGATTGGAAAGGCCAAGCCCCTTGCATAATTTCAGATCCATTAAAGAATCCTAAAATCCTCAGCCTGATGCTGTCTTCTTCACCAAAGACCCTCCCTGCAGTGCTTTTTAATGGTATGAGATATACAATTAATAAGTTTGTTACTGAGGTTGCTGAGGCGGGAGTGAGGGCATGTGCAAACTGGATGTTATGTATACATATACTATGTCATTTAATTCTCAAATCACCCCTTGAGATGGTTATTATCGTTCTCACTTTAGAAACAATAAAACTAAGGCTCAAGGTTAAATACTAATGATAATGATGACAGCTATCATGTGTTAAATGTTTGTCACATATCAATTTTAAATGATTTGCATGGAGCAACCCTATTAGGTAAGCACCGTTACTAAGTGAATTGCCTAAGAATACACAGCCTAAATTTGAATCAGGGCCCACAACTCCAACAGCTGCATTTGAGCTAAAGCAGATGTTCCTGAAGCAAATCAAATTTCTATGTAAAAATGTGTGGGAAATTTCAAGAAACCAGCATCAAGCATGCAAACATGTTTATTGCATTTGTGTCCTAGATAAACAAACATGAATCTCTGCAAGGTGGATGGACGAGGTTTATTTCATGTTTGTTTCCCCAGTGCACTCAGCATATTAGGGCTTAGCAACTGTTATTTGATAGTTAAATGAATGAATGAATAAATATAAACTATTTTCATTGTTTGCCATTAACTAATTTTATGACCTTAGGCAATGGCTTAGTCTCTCTGAGCCTTTGCTTCCTACTGTAAAATGCTGATAAGAAAAGGAAGAAGGCATATAGTCCTAATCACTTAGCTTACCCTCTGTGCTAATTCTTTGTGGGGCCCTGAACCACTCCCCTGGAGCTCCCAGAGGGCTGAGAGAACAATGCGAGGCCTAAGCGTACACCTTCAGAATAATTTTCCTTTTCACACCAGGTTGTGTTGGGAGTCACCCCTTAGAGGTCAAGTCAGTCTCAAGATGGAGGAAGCAAAAAATTCTTAGGAACAATACAGTGTCTCCAAAATTATTAGAGGCAATAATTTTGTCTTCCACAATCTTCACTCACTGGTATTAGGCCTGTGAATATGTGATGGTGCATGGCAAAAGACACCTTGCAGTTGGAATTAAGGTTGCTAAGCAGCTGGCATGAAGTCAGGAGATTATTCTGAATTATTCAAGTAGGCCAGTATCATTGCATGGGCGCTTAGTCAGAAGAGGAAGGCAAAAGAGTCAACGAGAAAAATATAGCAAAAGAGGAGGAGGCGGAAGAGACAGAAAAGATGCAGCATCATGAGGAATTGACAGACTTCCTGGAGGCTGTGAGGGAGGCAGCCTCTAGTAATTGAGAGCAGTTCCCAGATGACAGCCAGCAAGGGATCCGGAACCTCAGCCCTACCACCACATGGAACTAAATTCTGCTGGTAACCTGAATGTCACTTGACACAAATTCTTGTCTCTAGAAAGGAATGCAGCCCAGCAACACCGTGATTTTGGCCTTATGAGACTCAAAGCACAGAAACCAGAAAAATCCACCAGACTTTTGGCCTACACATCTGTTGGATAATAGATTTTTGTTGTCTTAAGCCCCTAAACATGTGGTAACTCATCATAGAGACTTTGGAAAACTAATACAGGTTTCAAGTCGAAACACAGGAGTCAATCTTAGGACCTAAAAAAAGGGAAATGTAATGCATCCACTTGGTTACCCTGGTGGTGGGTGAGCTGAAAAGTCAAAGAGAAAATAGAGGTAAACCTAGAGATTGGTACTAGCAGGGAATGATGAGTACTCCTAGGCTCTAGAAACAAAAGGGGGAAATTGAATGACTGGAATCAAGGGGAGGATTAATAGGCACCATTTGGAACAGTATGGAGGTGCTGCTCTTGCTAGAGATGCAACATTAGGTGTGGAAAGAAAAATGACTTCCCATTGACCAAACAGTGAAAATATGGCTGACATGGCAAACTCGGAAACACAGCCTGCACAGCACAGGGTGGGGAGTGGTGAGGTGAAGGTGGGGAGGGAGACAGATCCCAAGTAAATGGGTCTAGGATTGAAATCTCTCTGGAGGTTAGATGGGAGGCAGCTTAGTTGTCTATCATAGATTTCTACCCCGATATATTTTGAAGCCATGTTATTATGCTAAAGTAGTTTAAAATTATTATATTTTTGAAGCAAACTTTTAAAAATTGACATTATATGGTGATCCTTTTCAAGTCTAATAATGCTTTTGGCCTTAAAGTGTTTTTCTGATATCATAACGCCAACTTTCCTTTATTTGGTGTTTCCTTGATATATAGTTTTCTGTGCTTGTTACCTGTTGCAAATAAGCATTTGGCTAGATTTTTAAATATTCTTACCTAAACATCTGTTTTTTAATTGGTGAATATAGTCTATTTATATTCATTGTGGTTGCTGATATATTTAGTTTTATTTTTACCTTTTACTTGGTATTTTTAACCTTTTCTCTCTTTTTATGCTTCTTTCCCCTGACTTTTCTTCTGATTTGAAAGTTCTGTACTCTGTTTCTTTTCTGTCCTTAATTGTTATCTTTAAAATTTTAACATGCCTACCTAGCTTAAAGCCCCAAATTAATATTTCTACACTAATCCAGAACATTGCGAGGAACCTAAGAACACCTGAGTTCTGGTAACCTGCCTCTGGCCTAACATGTTGTTATTTTCGAGTATTTTATTCCCATCTTGCTTTTTCTTTTTTATAATCTATTCAAAATATTTGATACATATAAAATAATATATTCAAATTATATGGTTTGGCTCTGTGTCCTCACCCAAATCTCATCTTGTAGCTCCCATAATTCCCACATGTTGTGAGAGGGACCTGGTGGGAGATGATTGAATTATGGGAACAGGTCCTTTCCTTGCTGTTCTCATGATAGTGAATGGGTCTCATGAGATATGATGGTTTTAAAAGTGGGAGTTGCCCGTACAACTCTCTTTGCCTGCTGCCATCCACATAATATGTGGCTTGCTCCTCCTTGCTTTCTGCCATGATTGTGAGGCCTCCCAAGCCATATGGAACCATAAGTACATTATACCTCTTTCTTTTGTAAATTGCCTAGTCTTGGGTATGTCTTTATCAGTAGTATGAAAACAGATTAATACAGAAAATTGGTACCAGTAGAGTGGGGTGGAAATGGGTAACAGGCAGAGGAAGAGTTTGGAGGGCTCAGAAGGAAATAGAAAAATGTGGGATTGTTTGGAACTTCCTAGAAACTTGTCAAATGGCTTTGCCCAAAATTCTGATAGTGATATGAACAATAAAGTCTAGACTGAGGTGGTCTCAGATGCAGATGAACTTGTTGGGAACTGGAGCGAAAGTGACTCTTGTTACTTTTTAACAAAGGGAATGGTGGCGTTGTGCCCCTGCCCCAGAAATCTGTGGAACGTTGAACTTGAGAAAGATGATTTAGAGTATCTGGTAAAAGAAATTTCTAAGCAGCAAAGCATTCAAGTGTGACTTGGGTGCTGTTAAAGGCATTCAGCTTTTTAAGGGAGGCAGAGTATAAAAATTCAGAAAATTTGCAGCTCGACAATGTGATAGAAAAGAAAATCCAATTTTCTCAGGAGAAATTCAAGCTGGTTGCAGAAATTTGCATAAGCAATGAGAAGCCAAATGTTAATCCCCAAGACAATGAAAAAAATGTCTCCAGGGCATGTCAGAGGTCTCCACAACAGCCCCTCTCATCATAGTCCTGGAGGCCTAGGAGGAGAAAGTAGTTTTATGGGCTGGGCCCAGGGTCCCCATGTTGGGTGCAGCCTAGGGACTTGGTGCTCTGCGTCCCAGCCACTCCGGCCATGGCCGAATGGGGCCAATTCAGAGCTCAGGCTATGGCTTTAGAAGGTGCAAGCCTCAAGCCTTGGCAGCCTCCACATGGTGGTGAGTCTGAGAGTGCAGAGAAGTCAAGAACTGAGGTTTGGGACCTAGATTTCAGAAGATTTACGTGGATGCCCTGGCAGATGTTTGCTGTAGAGGTGGAGCTTTTATGGAGAGCCTCTGCTAGGGCAGTACAGAAGGGAAATGTGGGGTCAGAGCCTCCATACAGAGTCTCTGCTGGGGCACTACTTAGTGGAGCTGTGAGAACAGGGCCACCATATTCCAGACTCCAGAATGGTAGATCCACCAACAGCTTGTACCGTGTGCCTGGAAAAGCCACGGACACTCAATACCAGCCTGTGAAGGCAGCTGGAAGGGAGGCCATACCCTGCAAAGCTACAGGGGCAGAGCTGCCCAAGACCATGGGAACCCACCTCTTGAATCAGCATGACCTGAATGTGAGACAGGGATTCCAGGAGATCATTTTGGAGCTTTAAAATTTGACTGCCCTGCTGGAGTTTGGATTTGCATGGGGCCTGTAGCCCCTTTGTTTTGGTCAATTTCTCCCATTTGGAATGGCTGTATTTACCCAATGCCTGCACCCCTATTGTAACTAGGAAGTAACTAATTTGCTTTTAATTTTACAGGCTTATAGGAAGAAGGGACTTGCCTTGTCTCAGATGTGACTTTGGACTCTGGACTTCTGAGTTAATGCTGAAATGAGTTGAGACTTTGGGGACTGTTGGGAAGGCATGATTGGTTTTGAAATATAAATATATGAGATTTGGGAGGGACCAAGGATTGAATGATATGATTTGGGTCTGTGTCCCAACCCAAATCTCATCTGGTAGCTCCCATAATTTCCACGCATTATTGTGGGAGGGACCTGGTAGGAGATGATTAAATTATGGGGGCAGGTCTTTCCCATGCTGTTCTTGTGATAATGAATGGGTGTCACAAGATTTGAAGGTTTTAAAAACGAAGTTGCCTTGCACAAGCTCTCTTTTGCCTGCCACCATCCATATAAGATGTTAATTGCTTCTTCTTGCCCTCTACCATGATTGTGAGGCCTCCCTAGCCATGTGGAACTGTAAGTGCATTAAACCTCTTTCTTTTGTAAATTGCCCAGTCTTAGATATGTCTTTATCAGCATCATGAAAACAGAATAATACACCAAGTTATAAAACATAACAATTGGTGAACATCTATGTACCCACCATCAAATGCATGGTTTATGTGTTACCTGTAAATTGTTATGTGCTTTTTCTCTATCCCATTCTCATCTGTTTCCTCCTCAGAGAGAACCACTATTCTGAATTTTTTATTACATGATTTTATCTGAAAAATTTGTTGAGTTGCAGCAACAATGGAAAAATAGAAAAATTTGTTGAACGGTAGCAATGATAGAAAAATTTGTTAAATTGCAGCAACAATAGAACTATTTGTTGAACTGCAGCAACAATAGAAAAAATTTAAAATTAAAAAATTTTTAACAAATGTTAACTAACTTTGTTGGATATATTTAATAGTGTTATACTCTTTTAGGACTTTTTAAAAAAAATATAGCTGCATTTTATTCTTATCTACTGCTATATAACATTCCATTGAGATCATAATTCGTTATCTATTTTCTTGCCAATAGGTAGTTCCTGCAGTTTTGCTGTTATGAACAGTGCTTTTGTGAGAATTCATGTATTAGTCAGTTTTCACACTGGTATGAAGAACTGCCTGAGACTCGGTTATTTATAAAGGAAAGAGGTTTAATTGACTTTTAGTTCCACATGACTAGGGAGGACTCAGGAAGTTTATAATCATAGTGGAAGGGGAACAGGCACCTTCTTCACAAGGTGGCAGGAGAGATTGTGAATGTGTGAAGGAGGAACCATTAAACACTTATAAAACCGTCAGATTTTGTGAGAACTCACTCACTACCATGAGTATAGCAGTGGGGAAACTACCCCTATGATCCAATCACCTACCACTGGGTCTCTTCCTCAACATGTGGATATTATGGGGATTACAATTCAAGATGAGATTTGGGTTGAGACACAGCCAAACTGTATCAATTCGTGTCATCTAGGATGTACACTTAAGAATAGAGGAACTGCGGCATTGCTGAAAACTATTTAGCATTGTATTTTATCTTTACATTTCAGATCTGCCTTCCTACTCCCTTCTGGAATCATTTAGACTTCTCTCCTGGAATCATTTTCCTTTCCCTGAATCTTCCTTTAGAAGTTACTAAATGAGGCCAGGCATAGTGGCTTGTCCTTGTAATCCCAGCACTTTGGGAGGCCAAGGCAGGTGGATCACTTGAGGCCAGGAATTAGAGACCAGCCTGACCAACACGGTGAAACCAACCCCATCTTTACTAAAAAATACAAAAACTAGCCAGGTGTGGTGGCACACACCTATAATTGCAGCTACCTGGGAGGCTGAGGCATGAATATAGCTTACCCTTGGGAGGCAGAGGTTTCAGTGAGCTGAGATTGCACCACTGCGCTCTAGTCTGGGTGAGAGAATAAGACTTGCTCTAAAAAAATGACTTACTTAATTAAGACATCACACTTTCCCATCTCAGCGCTGAGAATGTTGTCAGCCATTACCCTCCCCAAGATTAAAGTTTGAAGAATTATTCTTTGAGGGAAATTAATTACTTAAAAGTACTTATGAATAATGACATTTCGGAGTGCCCCTATCAAAGGGCTGAGTCTTTGCTCTATGCCTGTATGTGAATCCTTCAATACCCACAGAGCTGACAGTAGCATTTCTTGCTTCAGTTTTAAATATGAAAAACAGCCAAGGATATATAGGCATCCATAAAAAAGGGAGTGATCTAACATGAATGAGTGTAAAGACATTTCCTTGTTAAGTATTGGAAAATTCATCATGAGCCGTACCTAGCCGACCTGCAGAGCAGCCATTGGATTGAGGAGGAGAATCAACCCTTCTTGATGTGATACATTAAATTATTTGTCTCAAATTCTCCCCCATTTTTGCAGATACATCTTTGGCACACTTTTATGGTAGGGGAGCTTGCCTTTGGGCTTGCCCATGTGACTTGCTTGGGCAAATGGCATGCAGGTTGAAGCAGGATTGCCGGGTCTCAGTCTAGATCTCAAGGGATTTGCATGTTTCTGATTTCCCTCTCTTGCTTCTATAAGCACACTAGCTGGCTGGTCTTGGGAAAAAAATGAGATACAGATGGTGCAAAGTTGAGCCTGTAGATCCATGAAATTAATGATAACCTTTTTAGACAATTGAGCCTTACTGAGGAAATAGCTAACCAATACAAGTAGAGATATTATTGAAATAATATACATCTCCTGATGTGCAAGGAAGGAATACATTATATGATTCACTTACAAAATAATATTTCATAATGTAAACATCAAATACTGATTTAACTAAAATCGAGATACAATAGTTATGTTAGGAGGATGGGGATGCAAAGTGAGTTGGTGTGTGTGTGTGTGTGTGTGTGTGTGTGTGCACATGCAGTGAGAATTATTTACAAGGGTAAAATACTCTTCTTTCAAAATAGAAAATTGTGGAAGAAAAATAGTTGCTCAGTAATATATGTTTTTTTCTTTCATAGTAAGAGAATTTTAGCTAATAGTACGGCTCCTCAGCATAAAGACCAGAGTTCCCAGCCTCACCTGTAGTGGGATGGGGCCATTACACTAAGTTCTAAACAATAGGATATAAGTGGAATTAATCTATACATTTCCTGGGTTATATTCTTAAATGAAAGCAACAAGCTCTTTCCATTCTTATCTCCCCATCCTATTGGATGAATTGTGGTCATGGTGACAGCCGGCCCTAGATGGGGTGATTAAGTTTCCTTCTAACTTGATGCTCTGCCATCAATTCCAAAGAAAAACAATTCTTTGTTTTAAGGCACTGTCATTTTATTCTCTGTCACAGCATCCAAACCAATATCCTAACTCAGAAACCAAAGGGTAACGTATGAAGTTGAACAATCAAGAATGAGTGGTATATTATTTGGAAATATTTAATTAAATACCAGAAGAAATGCTTAAAAGACTTAAAAAAATGCTGCCACTGGGAAGTCTTAAATTTATAGAGAGTGATAGAATAAGGAACCACTGTTTGTCCTTTTAATAAACTATGTACATACCTTATTCCTGTTAAAATTACCTTAAAAATAACACACAGATTCACACACAATTTTATAATTTGTGATTGCTATCACCTTGAGTGAAATATGTTCCAACACAGAAAATTGTGATTTAAGGTATTAGAGAAAACACGGAGATAACGAGTTTCATTTGAAGCCGTACAACTGCTGACAAAAGTTTGATCAACGACTTCACTCTCACGTTTGTAAGCCTAAAGCATAAATATATTATAAGACCAGTGGAGGGTTTCAAAACAACTAGACTATTACATGACAGTCAAGAAATTTGAAAAAAAAAGTTTTGATGCAACTGTAGATTATCATTTTAGGGATAAATGAAGCACTTACTGGGCACTGTAAGGCTGTAGGCCTACTTGCCTGAAGTGTGATCATGATTTTAAAAATATATTATGTGGCCCACTTGTGACTTGAAATGGAAAAGGCTGCATTAGCCTCAGCCATGTTGCAAGTGATGAGAATGTTAACAAGACACTTTGCTGATGTTCCTCTTTGGAAACACAGCCTCTTCATATATTGCTTTTACTTAAAAACATGCCTAATAGATCCACAGCTTTTTTAAAAATCAGCTTTTAGACGAGCAGAAAATCTAGGAGTTCAAAAATAATCAAGGCAGTGTGGACAAATGAATTGTTATTCATCAGAGCAAGAATCTAAGAGTCTTGCAGTATTAGATTTGGAAGGGTCCTTAGATGTAATTTCCTGCAACTGCTTCATTTTTTTTTTTTTTTTTTAAAAAGGGAGGCCAAATCATGGTGGTTATTGGCCTGGAGTCACTCAGTGATTTAAAGGCACTTTTTCCAGATGAAGAGAGTGAAACACAGAAGCCACAGAGCAAGAAACCGACAAAGTAAAAAAGAGAAGGCCACGCCTTGTCTCTCTCCCTACGTATAGGTCCCTGGTCCATAGGTCAGGCCTCATGTGAGGCATGATTTAGGGCAGGGAGAAGATTTACTTTGGGCAGGAAGTTGAAGTTTTGATTTTTTTTTAACTAATTTTTGACTTTTATATTAAGTTCAGGGGTACAAGTACAGGTTTATTACATAGGTAAACTTGTGTCATAAAGGTTGGTTGTATCAATTCTTTTATCACCCAGATATTAAACCTAGTACTCACTAGTTGTTTTTTTCTGATCCTCTCCCTCTTCCCACCCCTAGCCTTTGAAAGACCCCAGCGAGTGTTGTTTCTTTCTTTATCCATGTGTTCTCTTCATTTAGCTCCCACTTATATGTGAGAACAGGAACATGGTTTTCTGTTCCTGTGTTAGTTTGCTAAGGATAATGGTAAAGTTTTGACTTTAGAAAGACTAGACTTTTAAATATGTGAAAGTGAGCCACAGAAAGCATGATGAGATTGCTCTTCTAGCTAAAAAGTCATCCAGAATACATGTAGTGTGCCATGAAATGTGGTCCAAGGGCAAGCACAGGAGGCCTAACCGGGAGCGGCTGATGGCAGTGATGTAGGAAAAAGAAAACTCTTGCCTAATGGCACCTCAGTGAGTACCACCTGCTCAACAAATCAGTTCATATGTTACAACTCATCTCACCTGTAAGCATCCTGCAGTACACTGGGTCGTTGATCTTGGTATTCAGAGAGGTAAGAAGGACATGTGGAGAAGGGGGAAGCAGAGAAAGTGGAGTTCAGTTTGCCAGTGTTGAATCTGAGGAATGTATGGGGTATCCACCAGTAGGGATAGTCCTACTAACAAATGCAAATGATGAGTAGGGAGTACACTTTCACTTTCTCCTTTAAAGCTTAGGAGAAATGTTTGCAATGAAGGTAAAATTTGAAAGAGACATTTGATTTTCCATGGTAATTGAAATCATGAAAGGTGATGGAATATTTCAGAGATAATATGTAGATGAGAAGAGAAGAGGCTGAAGATACAGGCCTGAGACATGGAGGCATTTGAAGGGTGAGTGAAGAGCAGCCCACAGTGTTACTGGGAGATGGGAATGTGTGGCTAGAGATGGAAGAAAAACCAGAAAGGAAAATGTCACAGGAGCTGGGGAAAGAAAATGCTTTAAAGAGGAGGTGTTGTGAATAGTGTTGAATGGAGCAAAGAATTGAAAACTGAAGGCTTTGGATTTGGTAACACTAAAGTTATTCATGAGCTTGGTACAAGACTGTGAGAGGAGTTGTGAGTGTGGAAACACAATATGGAGGGCTTAAATGTACTTTTTAAGATGAGAGGAACTTGAGCATTGTATTGTTCATTCTCACGCTATTATAAGGACATACCCAAGACGGGGTAATTTATAAAGAAAAAGATGTTGAATGAACTCACAGTTCCACATGGCTGAGGAGGCCTCATAATCATGGAGGAGGGTGAAGGAAGAGCAAAGGCATGTCTTACATGGTGGCAGGCAAGAGAGTGTGTGCAGAACTGCCCTTTATAAAACCATCAGATTTCATGAGAGTTATTCAATATCATGAAAACCCTGCCCCTATTATTCAGTTACCTCCCACGACACATGGGGATAATGGGAGCTACAATTCAACATGAGATTTGGGTGGGGACACAGCCAAACCTTATCAAGCATGTTTGAAGCTACTAGAAAGGAAGTGTCGATAAGAGAGAGGTTGCATTGAAAGTAAGAGGGGTTGTAAATGATGGTGTAAGATCCTTGAAAAGGCATAATTAGACAGGATTAGGAGTCCACGTGAAAGGAATTAACCCTAAATTTCTAAGTAGGAGGGATGTCTCTTCTTAAACAGAGAGCAGAGAAAGAATGGGTGTGGAGTCATGATTACAGTTTAGTAGCTATTAGTAATAGTAACACACTTGGGCTTCATCAACAAAGGTATGCCATCAATGTCAAAGGAGGTGACAACATCACTTAATTGTGATCTGGCCAGATTTTCTGGACAATGCTGTGTGCAGTTTGGATGACACATCTTCAGTGGGAGATTGACTACCTGGAGGGTGTACTTAGAGGTGTTAAGCCCTGATGATACTTTCTGAAAATGATTGAAGAACAGGTAAATGTTAGCCTGGAGGAATGCAAATTTGGCAGAGATGCAATCATGGTTTTAAAAGATATAAAATAGAAGTCACGGTTGGTCTGTTGGGTATTAGATGACAGATACAGGCAATGAGTGGAAATTATAGGGGCAAACCTTTTTTAGGGATGTAATATGACTAGAATTTAAGCATGAACTGACTTTTGACAGGAGTATTAGGAAAAGTGGTGAAAGCTAGCCAAGGTTCCACAGAGAGTTTAGGACTACATAAATGTTTCATTCAAAAAGTATTGAGTTTTTATCATGTGCCAGATACTATGCTGGGTTCTGACCACACAATCTGAATCAGGCAATTAGCCTGGAACTAAGTGTGGGAAACAGACATATAAAAAGATACTTAAAATACAACCAGCTGCACTTGGCATTGCACACGTCATTCTAGAAGATAGCTGTAACTATTAATAAAATATTAATGCATTCTATTTATTTATTCATATATCTCATAACAAACACAATTAAGAATTTTATTCTTCTCAGATACAGCATTTTATGAGCACAATGATTGAACTCTTTAAAGAAAAACACATGGTTGTTCACAACTAATATCAGATTTTGAAAGACATAAGTACAATTATGCCAAAAGTTTCCGTTCTAATTCTGTGCAGATCAGAAGGAGCACAGGTCTTTTGAATTATTATATTCAAAATAATTCCCTGAACTGAGATGGAGTAACAGATGCCTAGAAATTGCATGAAGGAGCTATAAACACTTCCTAACTACCTGTCACCTGTTCATGTCAATATTTGTAAGTCAAGAGACATGGTTTTCACGTGATGCCTGCATGTTCATTGGTTAAAGTAATTGGGAGAAACCAAGCCCAACTGAATCTGGAAAATTCATGTGAGAGTTTTATGTAATATATCTAAATTTAGTGCAGAGATACCAACAGATACCTGGGAACGCAAGATCAGAGAGTAGAGGTTCCTCACCCAGGCCTGGTGTGGAGTGTGGAGGAAGAGGAGCAGGCTTGAGACATGCCTGCAAAGACACGGAATGGAACCCACCAGATGGATGGGAGGGGGAGTCCAGGCAAGGGAGACTATGAAAATAAAGTCATGGGTGAACTGACATAGGATGTGTGTGTGTGTGTGTGTGTGAACGTATGTGCATGTATACACCTTTATACTGTGAGCCGTTCAGCAGTGCTGTAGAACAAAAATGTGAGGAAAGGTTTCAGTAATGAAATAGAGAAAAAGTTCTTTTGAGCCTAGTTGAAGTTGAGAATCATGTGAAGAGATCAGAGTGGGCAAGACTGGGATTAGAGAAACCAACCAGAGCCTGTGGCCAGGGTCCAGAAAGAGATAACAAGTACCTGGACCACTGCAGTGAACCAAGGGTAGGAAAAGGAAATGACTTAGAGAAATACATGAGACTTGGTTTTGAAGGTGATATGGTTTGGCTGTGTCCCCACCCAAATCTCATCTTGAATTGTAGTTCCCATAATCCCCATATGTCATGGGAGGGAACTGGTGGGAGGTAATTGAATCATGGGGGCAGTTACTCCCATGCTGTTCTCATGATAGGGAGTGAGTCCTCATGAGATCTGATAGTTTTATAAGAGGCTTTTCTCCCTTTGCTTGTCACTTCTCTCTCCTGCTGTTCTGTGAAGAAGGACATGTTTGCTTCCCTTTCCACCATGATTTCAAGTTTCCTGAGGCCTTCCCAGCCATGAGGAACTGCAAATCAATTAAGTCTCTTTACATTGGAAATTACCCAGTCTTGGGTATTTCTTCCTAGTAGCCTGACAACAGACCAATACAGAAGGTTATGTAGGATTTTAGAGTTTGCAATAGAGGAAAGAGCCTTGATCAGGGTTTCAGGAAATAAACACACTATCATTCTGGTTTGCCTTATGTGACCACGTGTTTTCCTATGGCAGACCCATTCACCTACTGTGCCTCAGTTTCTCACTTGCTTGCAGTCTCAGTTGCCACTTCAAAATGGGGCAACCTAAGGAGAAGACAGCAAAGGTTTCTTCAAGCACAACAGTTCATGAGTATACTGTTTTCAGCTCTGGATAAGCAAATCACAGTAACATCTTCACTCAGACATTCAACAAATATTTGAGACTGACAAGGTGGCAGACACTGTGCTATGATAAATATTTTCCTGCCTTTGGAGAAGCAGATTAGGTTCTGGTCCCAGAACAAGTTTATTCCCTTCCCTGCTGGAAAGGAGATTTTCACCTTCATGCTAATTCTCCTAGGAACCTGAACCATTAGGCATGATTAAAACCAGGTCTTATCTGGAGTTGAAGCCGGTGCCCTGAGATGAAAATACTAGGTACTGTGAAATAAAGTCACGGGGGCAGAAAATTTATTGTAAGGATAAAAGAACCCACAGAATGCTGGCCCTTCCCTAGGAACTGGTCTGTACTCAAAGTGAGCCATTAAGAATCATCATTTATCTTCATTGTGGTAATTTGTCCTTTTATGAAACAATTTCTGGATGTGCACTTTTACCACTCTTAGAAAGCTGGTAGTTTTGACACATTCACAAAATAGGTTTCTAATTCCATTCTGCTCCTATCACATCCCAGTAATTCTCACATTATTTCTGGAAGATTAGCAGACACACAGTTGTAGTGACATAATTAGTATTCAGAAGAGATAATAACGTCCAGGGGTTTTGTTGCTCTGAGAATCTAGATGGAAATATAAGGATAGCAAAAGTTGGATTTGTGGTAATTTCTTGGCACAAATTGGGTGCTTATTTAAATAAATTTTAATGTCATAAATGAGATTGGGTAATGCAAACATGCTGGATAAATCTTGTACAAGAAAGTAGATTTTGTTTACTTTATCCTTAGTGTCCTACCTGTAAACAAAGCCATTGCTCTTTCTGCAGAACTTCTGTTCTGCTATGAAATGGTTAATCCTGATAACTACTTCAGGCAATAAAATACTGACTGGAATCTTTCCGACAATACTTTAGTTCTTAATTTTTTTTTTTAATGACTAATTGAAATGAAAGCCTGAGGAAGCTTAATGTGAAGGAAAGACTGTGTTCTGTGCTGTGATTCTGCGAAGGGGTGTATGTGGTAGGGAGCTCTCTGCTCTGGAATTTTAAGTTAGATATCTAACTGAAGAATCAATATTTCAATTAGATGCTGTAGTGGGTTTGGGATTACTATTACTGTAGCTGAAAGATTGCTAGGTCTTTTCTTGGGAGGGGTCATTACCGTGAGCTGTTTTTTTATTTTCTTTTTAATCATTGCTTCCAGAGTCTGTCCACTTTGCCTGAGTTTGAACCACTAAAGTGGTCAGCTAGAAAAGAACCAGAAAGGTAAATTATTATTACTCCCCTAAAGGCTTCTAATATCTGCAATGGCCATTTGAGAGAAAGTCACTGTTGTCTATTATTTTGTAATGTCCTAGGACCTGTGACCCTTTGAATTGGCAGGACCAGTCCCACCATATTTTTTCAAATAGAGCCACTTCTAGGGTAGGACATTCATGAATTTGTCATTTTAAGTAAAATCACCACTAGCACCACCACCAACCAAATGGTTCACTTCTAAGAATTTGAAATATTTGGACCAAGATAGTCCCATCTGACCTTGAAAGCCTTTCATCCTCAGAACCACATTTTGTCACCAAATGCTATTTTCTTGTATGGCCAGGAATAACCATACAAATTAGTTACTATCATCCTGGGAAAAAATGGAATGTCTTTCCCTCTTCCTTCTGATTTTTCCAAAAGGGATTCAGTAACTGCATGAAGCAATCACTCCTCCAGTCCTTTTCATCTGTGTTTCTCTCAATATATATGGAGATTTTTGAAATAGCGTATCACACAATTTAGGCCATGATCTGGGAGAGTTGTTCAGAAATGTTTGTTCCTATCCAACAATCTTATATGGCCAAACTGTCTACTCCATGAGTACTGGTTTTGTATCCTCGCTATAATGAAAGCAAAGAGCTTTGGCTGAATCATATAAAATAATAACTTTGTATCTATTTTTTCTACTAGCTCTCTGAGAGCAGGAATCATATTTTAGTCAACTACCCCCATCCCCTAGAGCACTGCCTAATCACAGTAGGTGCTTAATAAATGCAGTTTTAAAATCTGTAATCAGAACATCTGTGTTTTCAGTCTCTTCCAAGACATTTACTTGCTGTTTGACCATCATTGAAGCATTTCACTCCTCTGAGCTTCTACTTCCTTAAATGTAACTTAGTGGAAATAAGAGTATTACCTCAGGTTGTTGAAAGAATTTAATGAAAGACCATGAAACCCTGTCAAAAGCCTGAGAAAAAAAGAAACAGCTTATCAGAAGAATTCATAGTTTAAGAATTTATCAAGATATTTAAAACTTTGCCCTAGGATGAAATTGAGTCATAGAAAGGCCATATACTTATAACATATTACTCAGCCCCTCACAGAATGTCCTTAATTAAACTATTCATAATTGTAAGTTATTTCAGTGTATATTGAAATATACTATAAAAATGGTTACAAAGATCTTGCAAACTGTCTTAAAGGAATGTTAATAAGGAAGATATTCTACTATGATGCTCAGAACTTCTCATATACTCATTTAATATTTAGTGCCATGGAAAAAATTAAAAATTTTAAAGGATTATTACAGTTTGATATTTGAGAATGATCTAAATATGTCTCCATTTTTCCTTTGGCTGCTGGGTAGCTCAGAACCAAATTTGAAGCTCAATTAGAGAAAATACAATTCTCCACCAACAACAATAAGGATAATTGATCTAGTTATTCTTTGTGGTTTGCAGTATTTGTGCTTTTGTATTACATACTCTTGATTTATTTTTTAAACTATGCTTTTATCTACTATGGAGTTTCACATTCATGGGAGATATTTTTAAATTACTTCATCAAATGTTTCTCAAATTACTTGTGGAATTAAAAAATTAACTTGATAGACACTTAAGAAAGTTGGATATAAATTAACATTTTGAGAAATTTAAATATCTATGGTGGAAATGGCTAGCACCTGGCCCATCTTATAAAAAATGCAGAACAAAATTGAAATTGATCCTAACAGATATCTTACTGTTAGAATTTGGGATGAAATTTCTACCAGCTATAAGATTATGTTGGATTCAAAAAAACAATCAGAGATATATCCATGAGTCATTAAATAAAACCAACAGGGCTCTGCCTGCCTGATAAATCATAACCCACTATCACATTCTTAGAAATTCGTCTCTATAAATAAGTACTGAATGTGGGAGCTGTGGCTGGGAGAACATGTATTCCATTGACTCATAGTGCCAGTGGTCTAGGTGTGGACAACTTCCTTGTAGTAGGCATTGTGTGTATGTGTGAGGGGGTGTGTGTGTGTGTGTGTGTGTGTGTGTGTGTGTGTGTGTGTGTTGGGGAATGATATTCAATATTCAACCTTTCTTCCTCTTTAGGGATAGCTCACACAATGTGTGTAGATTTGGTGGGATGCAGACTGCTTACCACTGTATGAAAAATGAAATCTGGGAGATTCTTATGACAGTCCCTAGTAGCTCAAAGCATAAGAACCTAACTTAAGTTGATCCAATATGAGTGCAACCTGAGACTCTGGCTTGATGATTTTGAGAAAGAATCAATCTCAGAGATTTTCTGGATAGTGAAGTGTATAGAACTTCCACAACTGCAAACAAAATCCAACTGAAAACAAAGTGGAAATGGAGAGGTGTCAAGAGATCTGGTCCTATTAAGCCTGAAATCTGACCCGGTCTTTGATATTATGTTTCTTGTAACCAAAGCACCCTAACTGGTATAACCCTCACTCCACAAGTCCAATAAATCTATGTATCTACATATATGAAGGTCTGTCTAATGGATGCTGGAAATGGTTTAGAGGCTACTTCATATCATCTATTCTTTCTATATTGGGAAATTCAGGAATATTAATTCTACAAAGTTCATTATCATCTGAGTGAGAAAAAAGTTATTTAGAGGCTGTCTCGTATCACTTATTCTTTCTATATTGGGAAAATCAGGAATATTAATTCTACAAAAGTCATTATTAGTTGAGTGGGAACACATGTAAAGTGACAACAACCTATGAATATTATCACAAACTTAATAGCACCTCAAAATTCAGTGGAAGCAAAATTGCTAGAAAATGACTTCTACTGGACCCAAAAGAACACTAGAAATATTTTGGAATCCTCAATAATATCAGGAGAACATGGATGGCCTTTACAGGAGGTCAGAAACTGATAAGAGAACTAATAGGTTGAGAAATAATATGACATTATAAATTCAAAAGGCAAAAGGATAAGGCATAAAGGCAACAAAATGAAATGGATCAGGATGAAATGGATCAGGATGAGGAAAGGGATGATTGAAAGAAAGCTAACACTGCAGTCAGAGAATTAAAATCTGTATTTGAGGAAGTAAAGAATAGACCTTAGTAAATCAAATTAATTATGTGGAAATTAAACTTCAGATGCATTCTGAGAGACAGAGAGAGAGACAGATTATATATAAATAAGTAGAGTAAAATAATCATCTCTACATAGTTATAGGTAATTTTATTTTCTTTTTGATTATTAGTTTTAAAAAACATTTCATCTATAATAAATAGGTATTAATTTGGAAGCAGAAAAGCTTTATTTTTTCTTAAAAATTGTGTTTTTAGGCCAGGCGCGGTGGCTCACGCCTGTAACCTCAGCACTTTGGGAGGCTGAGGCAGGCGGATCACAAGGTCAAGAGATTGAGACCATCCTGGCCATGGTAAAACCCTGTCTCTACTAAAAAATACAAAAATTAGCTGGGCATGGTGGCGTGTCCCAGATACTCAGGAGGCTGAGGCAGGAGAATTGCTTGAACCTAGGAGGTGGAGACTGCAGTGAGCCAAGATTGTGCCGCTGCACTCCAGCCTGGCACCTGGCGACAGAGCAAGACTCTGTCTCAAAAAAAAAAAAAAAATTGTGTTTTTAACATACATTTCACTCCTGGGTATCTATCTAATCCAAACTTCCTTAGCACACAGAGGACCAAGGAAATCTTAATTTGCATAGAAAAGAACAATCAAGAGATCCCTGTACCATGGCAACACAAATGTTTGTATTATCAAAGACTTGAAGGCAGCTATTGTAAAAATGCTTCAAGAAAGTTTGAAAACACTGATAAAATGGATGGAAGAATAGAAAGTCATGTAAAAAGTGTAAGATAAGAAACAAATGGAAATTTTGGAACTGTAAAGTACATAATAAAAATTTAAAAATTAACTGGATGGACTGAATAACAGAATGGATATGACAGAGGAGAAAGTAAATGAACTTAAAGATAGACCAATAGGAATTATCCAGCCTGAACAGTAGGCGAGGACAATCCAGGAGGCCTAACATTTGTGTCTTTAAAGTTAAAGAAGGAGAAGATAAAGGGTGTAGTGCTAACAAAATAGGTGAAGGAATAATGACTGAAAATTTCCCAAAATTGACAAAATAAATTGAACTTATTAGTAAACATATTCTGAAATAAAATCCACTTGCTTTGATGGTTTCACTGTCTAATTCTACAAACATTTAAAGAAGAGATAACAATGCTATATAATCTCTTTGGAAAATAAAAGTGGGAGTACACTTCCCAATTCATTTTAAAGGCCAGCATTACCTTAATATCAACACCAGACAAACACAGTACAAAAAGAAAACTACAGACAAACATCCCTCATGAACATAACACAAAAACCTCAACAAAAATATTATACAATGGAATCCATTACCAAGTGGGTTTATCCTGAGAGTGCAAAGCTGCTTTAATGTTTGAAAATTGGCCACCGTAGTTGTGATGGTTAATTTTATGTAACAACTTGACTGAGCCATGGGGTGCTCAGATATTTATTGTTTCTTTATTCTATCTGTTTCTATGAAGATGTTTTTGAATGAGATTAACATGTAAATCAATAGAATGAGTAAATCAGATTGCTCTCTCTAATTTGGGTGGATCTCATCCAATCAGTTGAGAGCTCAAGTGAAACAAAATGTTGACCCTCTAGCAAGAGAGAGAGAATTTGCCTGTCTGATGGCCTTCAGGCTAGAACATAGGCTCCTCCTGCCTGATGACTTTCACACTAGGGCATCACACATAGGATCTTCCTTGTTGTACAGTACCCTGCCAGGCTTTCGATTCAAACTGGGACATCAGCTCTGCAGATTTTGGATTTGCCAGCTTCCATAATCACACAAACCAATTCCTTATAATAAATTTCACACACATACATATGTTTATGTATTAAATGAGTATATACATATACATTTTATTGGTTCTGTTTCTCCCAAAGAACTTTGAGTCATCCAGTAGCCAACTATATTAATAGTCTATAGAAGAAAAAAACACAGGACTATATCAATTTATGTAGAAAAATAATTTGACAAAGTTTAATATCCATCCAAGATTTAAAAAACTCTCAATGAAGATTGATATGGTTTGGCTGTGTTCCCACCCAAATTTCATCTTGAATTGTAGACTCCATAATTCCCACGTGTTGAGGGAGGGCCCTTGTGGGAGGTAGCTGAATCTTGAGGGCAGGTCTTTCCCATGCTGTTTTCGTGATAGCCAATAAGTCTCACGGGATCTAATGGTTTTATAAAGGGGAGTCCCCCTGCACATCCTGTCTCTTGCCTGCTGCCACGTAAGATGTGACTTTGCTCCTCCTTTGCCTTTCACCATGATTGTGAAGCCTCCTCAACCATGTGGAATTCTGAGTCCATTAAACCTCTTTTTTTTTTTTTAATAAGTTTCCAGTCTCAGATATGTCTTTATTAGCAGTGTGAGAACAGACTAATACAGACAGAACTTCTTCAACCTAATAATAAACATCTATGGGAAAACTACGGGTTACATTATTATTAGTGATGAAAGCTTTCTCTCTAAAATGGGGAACAGGCATAATTGTTCACACTAACCACTTGTATTCAACATCAGATTCAAAATCTTAGCCAGAACAATAAAGCAAGGAAAAAGACATAAAATTCATATGGACTAGGAAGAAAGAAATAAGACTATTCTTATTTGTAGATGACATGGCTGTCTACATAGAAAATCTCAAGGAATATACAAAAATATTTTTAGAATTAATAAGTGAGTTCAGCAAGGTCATATACACAAGATGAACAAATCAATTTCATTTCTGTAAACTAACAATAAATACATGGAAACCAAAATTTAAAAGGCAATGCCATCTATAATTACTCCAAAGAAAACTAAATACTTAGCAAAATATTCAATAAAACATTTACAAAATGTATATGCTGACTATAAAATACTGCTGAAAGAAATAAAAGAAAACCTAAATAAATGGACAGACATATATCCATGAGTTGGAAGACTTAACTTAGCAAAGATGTCAATTCTCCCCAAAGTTATCTATAGATTTAATACAACTCCAATTAAAATCCAAACAACCTTTTAAATATATATACACACTGATTTCAAAATTTATATAAAAAGACAAATGACCTGTAGTAGCCAAAACAATTTTGAAAAAGAACAATAAAGTTAGATGAATAAACATATTACCTGATTTTGAGATGTAATACAAAGCTGTGATAATAATTGGATGTAATGGGGTGGAGCGAAATCAGCATCACTAGTAAGTGAGATATATCATAGGTTAAATATTCTGAAGAAATAGGAAAGCTAAGTTGAAGAGATGATGAGCTGAAAGATAAATTTCCCATTCATATTTTGAACAACAAAAATATTATGTTTTGCTAGTGCAAGCCAGAGGACTAGGAGATACCCAGGAGGCTGACGTAAGTTACTATGACATTTCTTTCTTTATACTTACAACATTATCTAGAACAAACAAATTTAATATTTCACACATCAGTCTGAAATGGTTATTAAAGCACATGGCAATTGTTGTCCATCTCCAAATTGTACTGAAATAACAGAAGTAATATAAACATAAGAAAGATTCCAAGGCAGTCCTGCAAGCCAGGAGCAATGACTTCAGTAAATCAGTAACTCTGAGGAATTTTGGGGGCATAAACAGAAAAGGGGATCAAATCAATGATGCAGCAGTTGTGAGGGAATCCACAACACAGTACAGGCTAAGAAGGAGGCCCCTGAAAAAGCAGTTTCCCAAAATAACTCTGCGGAAAAATTACAATATGTGGCAATGGCTGGAAAATGGGAAGAGTCCTTGCCAGAGTTGGCAGGGTTGCTAATTAAAAGGGTGCCAAATCGCTGACCCTGCCCAGCACCTTCAATGTGGATGGCTTTAGGGTTTGCCCTTAGCATGAATTCAAGAGAACACATTTCTGGTAACATGGTTGATTTGCTGCTGAGTTTTCTTAACTTGTGCCTTAGAGATGAAGACAAGTATAGGATCATGCCCAGCGGAAGGTCTGGCTGCTGCCAGGTGGTCAAGTCCCTGTAACCCAAAGGCACAGAAACTCTTTGCAAACCCTGAAAAGAGGCCTATGCCTCTTTTGCATGGGCCCCTGTCATTACAATCCACAGTCCCGTGCGCTGAAAACAACCTCCTCCTACTACCAGGCCTCTCCGCTAGGCATAATGTGCACAGTGCCTGGGGCTCATGTCACTGTTAGAGGCCCAATAAAATGTTCTAATTTCTTTTGAAATCAGAATATTTAAAAATGAGTATACTTCAGCCTGAAATACATTCATCTTTATACCAATGCAGTTATCAAATATAATTTTAAATAGTTTTGTATGGAGAATGGGGCCCATAAAAGTATAATGGTGCCAGGCTCACTATGAATAATAATAATTTTATGTCTTCTTTGTAAGTATAAACAGGTAGCTAGGAATCACCAAACTTTGTAAGAAAACAACATGAAATAGCAAATCAATCTTAAAAAAATGGAGGAAAAAATTCCAAGGAAGCAGAGTTAACAATGGAAAATATATAAAGTTTTGAAAATTTGAATTAGTATTTTCAGAGGTTTGAGAGCATTTCACATCTAAAAAATGAAATGGATTCTCTGAAAGCTAGCAATTATTTTACATTTCATTTAAAGTCTTTTCCATGTACAGTAGTCCCCCTTATCCACAGGGATACATTCCAAGACCCCAGTGGATGCTTGAAATTGTGGACTGTATAGAATTCACTATACTGAGTACTGAATACACTATGTTTTTTCCTAGATAAACACTCATATGATAAAGTTTAATTTATAAATTAAGTACAATAATAGATTAATAACAATAACTAATAAACAGAACAATCATAACAATGCACTGTAATAAAAGTTATGTGAATGTAATCTCTCTTTCTTAATATTTCATTTTACTGTCTTCACCCTTGTGATTTATCATTAAGTCTTTCTATCATGAGGCATTGGGTCTGGTTTTCATTGCATGATGTGAGGCAGCTGTTGACGGTCAATGTCAAGATGCATTACTTCCTCGGGTTTGTAAAATGGTGACGCTCCCACTTGATCATTCTTTCTTCATTTACAAGCTAAAAGATTTCTGTAAATAGAAACTTCCCCTCATCAGCCTTTTGGTTACCGTGAAGTTCGATTTGTGCCAAAAAGACAAAATACATGCTTCATTTTTAAAATTATTATTAATTTTTAGACTAAATGGTCTGTGCCCTAGCTACTTCCATGGATTAACCAAAGTGTTTGTGTTCACTCATTTTTTTTTTTTTTGGTTTTGAAGTATTGCTCTAAACTGACAGATTTTAATATATTGATGTGTTTTAATCCATGCAATAAATTCTTTTCTTCATGTTCACATTATTTCATATTTGGCTAGTAGGAATCTCTTCAAGTTATTCTTCAGGCCAATTCTTTACATTTCTGTCCCAGACTAATAGTGAGCTATTTCTCCAGGCATCTTTTTGGGTTCTGGTAGTGGGAAATAGTGGTAGAAACCACAATATGCACTGCTTTTCTCCTCCTATATAAAAATAGATATATTCAGAAAATTATCCTTTAGTCTCTAAGTTGTAACTTTCTTCCTTGCTTTATTATTTGTCTTTTATGTCGCTTATAACATTTTCATTCCATATTTATTTTTGCTTTTGTGTAGAATTTTAAACTCATTTAAAACTAATTTTAAGATTCTGGCTAAATTCTATAAATGATTAAAAATACATCATGAGCAAGTATTTGTATCCTAGACTAACATATTCTCCAAAGTATTATTCACATTTGAGGGTTAAGGAATTTCTAAAATAAATAAACCCTGTAAGTTTACCATCTATGCATCTCTTTTGAGAAAACACACAAAATTTTTTTTTTTTTGAGACGAGTTTCGCTCTTGTTACACAGGCGGGAGTGCAGTGACGCAATATCGGCTCACTGCAAACTCCGCCTCCTGGGTTCAAGCAATTCTCCTACCTCAGCCTCCTGAGTAACTGGGACTACAGGCTGCGCCACCATGCCCAGCTAATTTTTTTTTTTTTTTTTGTATTTTTAGTAGAGACGGGGTTTCACCATGTTGACCAGGATGGTCTCGATCTCTTGACCTAGTGAAAAATTTAAAATTTTTTACATATATTACTTTAACAGCCTCTTCTTTCTTGCTAATAGAATTCAGAATTTTGTCTAAGTACCAGATAGACATGTGTACAGGAAAGGCTGGCCCCTTTTCAGCCTCAAGGAATAAATCGTGGTTAGACTAAGCCGGACACAGTGATCTCATTCTCCTTGCCAGTGATGGGAGAGGAGAAGCTATCTCTAAGTTCTAGAAAACACTGGGTGCTTCTGGAAAAATGTTTTCTTAAGCCCTATGGAAAGAAATATCTTTTTCTGTCTCAGATGCTATTTGTCTGCAAATAACTCTGGGAAATGCTATCACCATTTGAAAACCATAAGAGGACTCATTGGTATGCTGAGCCTGGCAGAACAGAAAGATGAACACCTGGTGCCTTGATGACATGGTGGAGCTGCTTGATTAACCAACAGGGACTATGGCCAGGCTTCTCGTTATGAAATACCAAATTCTGCCACTCTACAAACCACTGCCGAAGGGTGCGGTGGAAAAGGAGGGCAGTGACAGTCTGTTCCTTGTGGGTGAAAGCATCTTGATTGACTCGTAAACTCCATGGAAGGGGAGGTTGAATACAAGATACACTGATAAGCAAAGGAGCCAGCTGAGGTCATAATTAGGCCTAAATAATTGTTATCAATGAGGCTGAAATTAAATGGAAAGGATTCCCAGAACATAAGGAGCACAATGTAAAGAAAAAAAAAAAAGAACAAATCTGGAAGAAGTAAAATTCCAGGTGCTTTCAAGAAAACCTGGGGAATATAGTGGTGCAGAGGAGAAGTAAATCTGTGCGAAAGATTTTGTCCATTGGGTAGGATAAACAGGGGAAAGTTCTAGACAGATCAGCAGTTCGCAGCCCTGGCTGTACGCTAACATTATGTGATACATTAAGTGCTAACATTTAGGCCCCACCTTGGACCTAAACTCTGGGAGTGGTGCCTGTTATTATGTTTTTAAATATATATGTTACATTGCAGTCTTTTCAAACAAGATTAATGAATTTATATCAGGCATCTCGACACAAAAGCAAGGCAGAATAATAATATTACTCAAGATACATTCAAGATACAGTCTGTGGATTAAATGAGACACAAAGGGATGTTTAATTTTGATGTCGCATATGTGGACCGGTCTTTAATATTTGAGATGTGAGAATTTCTATGAATCCAAATTACTTTGGAGCTTTCTTTAATTTCATCTACCTAATTGACAAGAAGGCCAGTGGGCTCTCTTGGGAATTGAGGCCCTCATGACCCTTCCTGAGATCATTGAGATCCTGAGCAGCCTACAGAGGATGTCCATCCAACTCCAACTCCAAAGCAAGGAGAGCTCACTTCCTGTACCTCCTCTCCGCAGTGACTTCTCACTGTTGTGCAGCAAGAACAGGCCTTTCTCTGTCCTGCCAACATAGCTGGACCACACTGAGAAAGGTCTCTTTAATGCTTGCTGCTACTGTATCTCACTGGCCCAGCTACCAGCACAAGCCAGGTGGCCATTTGAAGGAAAGCATCTTTACTTCCTCAGGGCTGCATTTTATTCTTTCAGATTTATCCCTGTTTCTTCTAAGGTTCAATGCCCCAAACCCATCCATCTACCTGTTGTAAAACTCAAATGGTGACCCTTGTTCTACCTTTGAATTCATCATGAAAGATAGTAGATTTTGGTGCATAAACAACCACCCTAACTCCTACTAGCGTAAGATAACAACCATTGGCTATTGCTATATAGCATAAGATAACAACCATTAGTTATGAGTCAACAGGCTGGGTGGTTCTGCTGAACCAGGCCGGGATAGGCTGATTGTGGCTGGGCTCCATCATGTATCTGTGGGAAGCAGGAAGATCAGCTGGGGTCTGGCTGGTCTGGGATGGCCTCAGTTGGAATGGCAGGTCTGTCCTTGCTGTGGCCTCTTATTCTCTAGCAATCTGGTTTGAGCTTATTCATGTCACAGCAGCAGGGTTCTAGGAGCAAGAGGAAAGGTGTGCAAAGGCTTTTGAGGTTTGGGCTTGGACCTGGAACAACGTCACTCTGAGACTCTGAGGGTAAGTCACAAGTTCACTCTAGGTTCAAGGGTGGAGGAAATTGATCCCTCTTCTTGGTGGGAAAGTTGGCAGTCTCATTGCAAAGGTGCACAGATTATGGGAGGAGGAGTCAATTTCCATATTTGGAACCATCAAGCCTTCATCCCTTTCCTTTCTTGGACCAGGGTCACCACATTTAGATGCACAGGCTTCATAGTACACAGTTCCAGGGACCATGAGTCACATTCTAATTCTGTTCCACAAGGAACAGATCCCATCATTCTTTCTTAAGATGCTCTTCAGATACTTGAGGAGAGCTATTCACTCACTACACACACACACACACACACACACACACACACACACACACTCTCTCTCTCTCTCTCTCTCTCTCTCTCTCTTCCCAAGGGCAGCCTAGTCTCTGCTATTCTAAAATTCAGCTAATGTTGTTAACATATTACTGGTTTAAATATATAGAATATCTTTAACTCCAGCTATTTTACATGGTGGCATTAAACTTGCTTAAGCTACGAAAACTTCCACTATTGACCCTTTAAAATAAATATTTATAAGTTTCATTTTTAGAAAAAATGTTTTAGTGTCTATTTGTTTGTATTATCTACAGCTAAATATATTCTGTGGGTAGTTTAACATTACTATTTCTAAAAAAAAAAAAC
Organism: Cebus imitator; assembly: GCF_001604975.1. Lineage (NCBI taxonomy): Eukaryota > Metazoa > Chordata > Mammalia > Primates > Cebidae > Cebus > Cebus imitator. Next base: position 4,474,190 of record NW_016107442.1, read on the forward strand.
CCCTGGACTTAAGTATACATTTTTGGTTAGGCTATGAGATTATTCAAGTAAATGAAGAGCCTTGGCATTGTTACATCTCTTCCTTATTTTCATGCAAAAGGGGACTTTCATTAGGGCAGAGTTTTCATTTTGAAAATATTATTCCATTAAGATTGTTGCATTGCTGGGAGAGTAGATGAGTATCTATTTCTGTACATTAAGATCCAAATTCCATGTAAACTGCCTCCTTGAAACTAACGATGCTATTAATAGGTTCCTCTAGTGTTCCCTTCAGCATGGAGAGTAGGAGTGAGGCAGCGTCTTTAATTTACTGAGGGATGGAACACCTTTATACAACTATTATTTCTGGGAGAAATCTTTACCTTTCTGAATGATCTATTTGTGCAATAGGATGGATGTTACAGATTTGCATTACCAGAGGTTAGAAATCACTCATTTCTGTAATATCTCTGGCAAGCTGATAGGAAATGTATTTTTTTCTTTATTAAAATGAAATTGAGAGTTTGTTAATAATTTTAAAAAACACTCTATTCATATCAACCAAATCTCATAAAATATATTTATAGTAAAAACTTGCTAATTTGGTCATGTTCTTTAGGAATCTGTGATTATTTGGAGACGGCCTGCGGTAAAGTTCATCTATTAGTATTATCTAAAAGGTGGATTAATAAATAATAAAATGGTTTGAACCCAATTTCAAGGAGAATGCATCTCTTTTAAACAATAAAATCTGCTCTTAAGTCCTTAGAAACACCGATTACACTCCAAATAACATAATTAAAGGTCATTTCTATTGAAACTCGTGTTTGTGTGATAATTATTAAACATTCTTGCCTTCCTAATGAGGAAAGCCTCGATATATGCTTGAAAGAAATTAACCTACAGTTCTGTGAAAATATTGTATAATTTAGGCCACTGCTGGACAATAGTTTATGCATGAGAGTCCTTTCAGGATGAAATAAAATCTTTGCAAGCTATGTTTATTTTTTTCTTTTTGTTCAAAGCAGGATAAAGTCAATGAGAAAACTGATATTCAGCCACTAACATATGACTATTACCAGGACATAGGAATATCAGATTTTGAGAAGTAGCAGCAGAATATGTTTTTCTATTTCTTGCACTTTACATTTGGAGACTTTTTAGAGTTTACTGAGGGATGTTAGTGTATGGTATTTCACTTTGTCCACAAGTGATACCTGAATTAGCGCCTCACTTTGGTATAATGACGGAGATGCTCACACTGGTGAAGTCACACAGAGAGATGGCCACAGCACTGGAGAGAAAACTAGTCCATTTCATTCAGGGCTTCATGTGCCTAGCTGGAGTGGATGAGGCACTGTGCTATAGAGAATGATGCTGCAGGTGCTGGTGATGGAAGCCTCTACCTCCCCTTCCTCTCTCCTGACTAAGCTTATCTCTAGTCTCAGCTTTACCTGCAAATTCTGCATGGAAATGAGAATGTACTTTAACTTTCTGAACTTCAGTTTTCTTGTTTATAAAAGGGAGGCTTCGATTTGATTAGCGTTTCTAAAACATCATTCTTCCACGTACCATATGCACAATTTTTGCCATGGCCATCATCCATCAGTATCTGGTATGGTTTGACTGTGTCCCCACACAAATCTCATCTTGAATTCCCATGTGTTGTAGGAGGGACCTGGTGGGAGGTAATTGAATCATGGGGGCAGGTCTCATGTGCTGTTCTCATGATAGTGAGTAAGTCTCATGAGATCTGATGGTTATTATAAGCGGGAGTTTTCCTGCACGAGCTCTCTCTTTGCCTGCTGCCATGTGTGTAAGACATGACTTGCTCCTTCTTGCTCTCTGCCATAATTGTGACGTTTCCTCAGCCATGTGGAACTGTAAGTCCAATTAAACCTCTTTCTTTTGTAACTTGCCCAGGCTCAAGTATGTCTTTATCAGCAGCATGAAAACAAACTAATACAGTATCCTTGGCTTGATATCTCTCTATGATTTCATAGACTTTACCTTTCTAAATTTATTGATTGCTCTCAGAGTCTCCTCTTGGTGGGAAAATTTGCAAAATCTCATTACAAAGGTGCACAGATTTGGAAAGAGGAAAACTTCCTATTGCTATCTTAAATGAAAAACCAGCATTACTTTCCATAGACAAAACTGTTAAAATATTAATACCATGAAACAAAACAATGACAATCCTCACACATGCAGCTGTGTAACATGATGCAGCCAAGACCTTCTTACTATCTGTTAAAAGGGAGACCAGCAAGTGTTAGAGAGTTGGAAAAGACAGTACTTCATGTAGATATTCTCCTTGACACACTCTAGTAATGAAAGACAATTGAAAAGGGAATACCTCTTTCCTTTTATGAGCCAAAGTCACTTAATTCATTGTGCAGCACCCAAATGTCTTCTCTACCAGCTGTGTTATGCGTCCTGCACTTTGAAAAACACTCACAGGGAGAGGAGGTCTTTGAAGGTTCTAAGAAGCTATCATTTATCTGATTTTAAAGACCTGAAAGATAGGAATCCCCATGGCAATCAATGACTGTCTTTCACAGCTGTCAGGTACTAGAGTTCTTTTTCTACTTCAGCTCTTCCTGCTGTTCTGGAAACTCTGGTAGAAGCAGAAACAGCTGTTCACCGTCTTCCCACAAATTCCCCTCTCATGCCTGAAGATGATTAGTGAGTCACCACTTGGTTTTTGCTTCTCTAAGCCAAATTATGTCAGGTCCTTAGCTCTCTCCTCTTCCATTTCATTTACCAATTATGTTTGTGGCTGATTCTCAACAAATTTCTACATGCATCTTTTGGATCCTTGAATTCTTCCTAGTCTGAGGCCAGGGTGTAAAAAGTTTTTTGGAGGTCTGCTATCTTATCCATATTACTTGAAGTCACCTTTCTTAAAAGAAGCGTAAAAGTGTATATAAGACTACTTCTATCCCAGGACCAGGATTTGCTTGGCTGCCCCCTGTTTCTAGTTTCCTTCTCTAAATCTGTAGACCAGAGGTGCCAAATGGGTGGCCTGAATACTGGGGCTGGTACTACTTGCGTCTAGTCCTGTGCTATTCCAGGTGTGATCTCTGGGCTGGCAGCATCAGTTCACCTGAGAACCTGTTAAAAATGCACATTTTCAGGCCCCACCAAGACTTACTGAACCAGAATCTCCTGGCATGGGGCCCCATAATTTGTGTTTTAACAAGCTCCCCAATTGATGTTTAGGTCCAATAAAGTTGAAGATTTGGCTAGATCCCACATAATATTTTAAACATTTTTACATATGGCTCTGATTTTTAAAAATTAGAAGTTTTTTCATAATAATGCAACTTTCTAGCTTCTCTTTAAAAATTCCACCATCTGGAAATAATTTTCCAGACTTCATCTCCCTCCTGGAATCAAGCCTGTCAATATCTCCCAGTGATAATCTCTGCATGGTGATCCAGTGTCAGCTGCCATTTTCCATATGCAGGCATTATTGTTTTTCCTGGAGTGGAAGGAAGGTGAATGTAAATTATGTCATGTAGGCAGATTGCTATCCAAAGTGGTCAAATGAAAGACCCAGAGGGCCATGGGCTTCAATGAAAAGGAAAAAGAAGATTTGTGAGAGGAAGTGATGTGGCTTGCTTTAATCCTTTCCATTGTTTTCCTAGCCCGGTAAATATTTGCATATGTGACTCCAACTGTGTTTTAGATTTGCTTGACTTTTCCAGCAACAGCTTCCACCTTTGATTCTGCATATCGCCTCTGATTCCTGCTCAAACCCTCTGCCTATTCAAACCCTGGGTGCTGACCTCCTGCAGCCCACTCTGACCCTTGGCTATTTAACTGCTGCATGGCATGGATGCCACAAGTCACTCTTCAATTGGTTAACAGCCCCCGTGCTTTTGATTTAGTATACTGATTTGTTCAGAATGTGCTGTGCCATGTAAAATGGAGGGAAAGCCTGGATTTGGGGAACAGGGGAGCTGAGTTTGCTTTCAGGCTCTGCACTTACTGGGCTGTTAGGAGAACTAAGTGGGAAACACATGGAAAGTTCCTATCATAGTGTCTGACACATAGTAAACACCAAGTCAGTGGTATGTTTGAAGGAGTTTAGTACTTGTTTATTTGGTAATAATGTTAACTATGTATTTAGCGCCTATATGAGGCCAGGGCTGTGTTAACTAGACATTAGGGTACAAAGATGAGGTGAGGGAGTCAGGCACATAAATTATTGCAATAAAGGCATATGTACAAAATGCTCTGGGAGTGTGGTTAGGGGGAGCATTTGAAAGATTTCGCATAGGTGGTTGTCGAGCTGGACAGTCAAGGCTGCGTAGGAATTTTCTTAGCAGAGAAGAGAATGAAGGGCTATCCTGTGTGTAAATACTCAGACCTATGAAAGAGCGTGGTGCGTTTTGTGAGTATTCAAAAAATAATGGTTAATTCCATGTTCTTGGAGTGAATAGGAAGAGACTGACAACATGTGGAAAGGCTGATGGGGTGAATGGTGAAAGGCACTTTCCCAAACTTAGAAGAGTTTAGACTTCATGTTGGAGTAAAATTGTGTTTTCAAAAGGCCACTCTGACCCCTGGATCTTCTCAAAAATCAATTAAATTATGCTCTATAGATTGTATAAGAAAGACATAGATGTGAGAGAAGAATCTTAGAGAAGTTATTATCAAAAACGGTGGACAAATATTTTTAAGGGACAATCTAGTCTCAGATTTGTTGAAAACTTAGGAAACCTATTTCTCATGTATTCCAGTGAGTAGAAGTTGTGCTGCAACAGACTTTCAGCTAAGTCAACCCAAACTTTGTGATTGAAACTAAAAATTACTAGAGTGGCGAGAGTTGTTGCCTTGGCAACACTGACAAAAGTGCAGTCAGAGAAGGGTTTACCTCCAGCTAGGCTGGGTAGGAATTTTCTGCAGCTAGGCTGTAGGTAAATTACTATTTGGTCTACTTTGGGCCAGCAAGTTAACACCATAGCAAAGTCCAGCTTGGCATTTCCTGACTTGGAAGTGCTTTAATTTTCTCCTCTCGGCAAAGTATACCCATGGGCTTTAGTCTGGGTTGGCCCTTTGTGAAGCAGATGTGTGATTCGATGGGCTTTGACAGGCCTGCCAGGCCAAAAAAATATCTTGCCAGGCCCAACATTCCCACTCTGAGCTTTTTCTGTTGGTTAACACATTATTTCCAGAAGGCTCTGTCAAAATGTAGAAGCGTTACTGGAGAGCTACAGCACAAGAAGCAAATAGCAGAGAAAAATGCAGGTAGCGTCAAAGAACACTAGATCAGCAGGCAGAGGTCTGGGTTCTACCCATAAGGTAACTGTAGCACAGACCTCTAATCTTGGGCAAGTCTATTATTATGATTACTATTTGAATATTAGTTTTATTGTATATATCGATATAATAATATTTGTTCTCTATTGGGCAGCTATGAGGGTCAAATGATGTAGTAAAGGTGTTTTGTAAACTATGAAGCACTATGCAAAATATAAGAGGCTATTATTTTAAATGTCTAGGACTAAGACGGAGGGTAGTAATATTTTGATTGGGGTGAGGAGGGAACACACAGTGACTACGGCATGGGAAACAAGGTTCTAGCAGAAGGTGAGAAGGGGGGGTTGGGCTTCCACGAGGACATGGTGGACAGACCAGATTGCCCTTCTTGGATTTCCCTGCTTTTTGAGTGTCATCTCCACGATACTTTCTTTCTCTGTCTCAGCTATCCTGAATCACTTGCCATCTACTCAACAGATCGTGTTGTTTCATGTTTGCATTTTACAAAAACTTTTCTCTCTGCCTGGATTTCCCTGCTGTGTCTGGTCCGCCTAAGTAACTCTGTCTTCTTTAAAGATCCATCTAGATCGGTTACATACTTTACCACAGAAATCCAAGATACCTTTATCTTGTATTTCTCATATGGCAATTATGCGTACATATTTGTCTTTTCCATTTAGCTGGTGTTATGAACTGAATTGTGTCCCCCCATGCTTCCAAACCTCCAAATTCATACGTTGAAGCCCCAATCCTCAATGGGTTTATATCTGGGGACACAGCCTTTAAGGTGGTAATTACGGTTAAGTGAGGTCATAAGGGTAGAACCCTAATCCAATAGAACTAAAGTCCTTATAAGAAGGGGAAGACTGGAGTTTGAGTGCAGAGAAAAGGCCTTGTAGGGGCCCTAGGAGAAGGCAGCCCTCTACAACTCAACACCTCATCAGACGCTAACTCTCCTGGGATGGTGATCTTAGACTTTTAACTTCCAGAAGTGTGAAAAAATAAATTTCTGTTGTTTAGGTCACCATGTTTGTGGCATTTTATGACGGCAGCCAGGAAGACTATTATTTAGACATTTTGATGGTAAGCATCTTAAGGGCAAAGACTGCATGTTATTTATTTTTGTACAACCAGGGACTGGAAAATAGTAGATACGAAGCATTTAATTCTCAAATGAATGAATAAATTAATCATGTAGCATACCTGGGCTCAGTTGGTAGATCAGGTGAGTCCAGAACCCGACTAGCTGTTTACTCTGGGGCAGTGACTGTGACTGCGGAGGCCTGGAGAATGAACGGTAGCAGGAACTTAGTGTGGTCACAGAGCCAGTCAGGGCAGGCAGATGTAAAACCAGGAGAGTCCCATTGTAGGTCACAGGCAGATGTGTAGGCTGGTCCTGGAGTGGAAGTCAGAGAAGTTCAGTATCAGAGGAGCCTGGGGGTGTGGGTAATACTTGCCTAAAACCCTCTTAAGTACTCCATTATCTACAGGATAAAGGCAAAGATTTTAACTCAGTCACTGTGGTACTCTATGACATGACCACAACCTACTCTCTCTGTCTACAATTAGCCCTGTAGGTTGCACAGTAGGTATTTGTCTCTCAAAGGATTATGTCTTCTTCACTTTTGCTTTTACCCAGTACCCAGAAGAAGGCCTGCTATATTGTAGGTGCTCAATAAATGTTTGCCTAATGAATGGGATAAAGTCTAAGTAGGCTCTATTCTGAGTGTTTCTCAGTCACTTAAAAATCCTCTTTATAGGCAAATGTCATAGTGCTGGTCACCAGGATTTTTAAGTGACTGAGAAACACTCAGAATAGAATGTTTTTGTAGGATCTTACATTGCTTTCATAGGGCTGTAGAAACTTGGGGGCTAAGAACAACAGTAATTTTTTTCTCGTAACTCCTTCCTTATCTCTTCCAGATTCTGGTGGTTCCAGGTGTTCCTTGGCTTCTGGCTGCAAAAATCTAATCTCTGCCTGTTTTTACCTGGATTTCAGCTCTGTTTGTTCTCCGGTTCTGTCTTCTCTCCTTCTTTTCTCTATACTTGTCATTGGACTTAGGGCCCGTCCTAATCCTATCTCATCTCAAGATTCTAAACTTTATTATATCTGCAAAGACTCTTTTCCAAATAATGTCACATACATGAGTTTGCATAAACATATGTTTTGAGGGGTCACTATTCAACCCATGTAGATTCCCAGAGAACTTGCCACCAGGAAATAAGCTAAGGAAGCCATTGGTTGAAGCTGGGTCTAAGATGAATGCTTAAGCTCATAGCTCAATTGCATAGAGTGGTAGGAGGCAAATAGGATCAGCAGCACAACTGGATTTGGTGTTAAAGCCCAGAGCCATTGGCCTAGTACTCCTTACATTGCTACAGACTAGGAAAGGAGCATAGAACCCAAAGAAAAGACATGAAGACTAAGTAGCCTTGGTATGAGTTTGGAAGACTGCAAAAGCAGAAGTTTTTTTTCCCTTTGACATTAAAGCTGGGTTTAAGAAATACAGAGACTGATGCTATCCAATTTTTAAGAGAGTAAAGGGAAATGATTACTTTCATTTTGATGGTGAGGATAAAATTGGTACAACATTTTAATATGTAACATATTGAAATTTTTAAAAGAAATTTGCATACATTGTGATCTAGCAATTCCTCAAGTAAGGCAAAGATTTAGCTGCGAGCATATAGCAAGAAGAAAAACACTGGAGATAACCAATATTTTCAATAATAGGTGATTATTTGAATACATGACATTTATCACAAATTCAATAGATAGAAAACCATATTCCTATTAAAAAACAAACAATTGGTGTTGCTGCAATGTACTCTTTGACCTGATGTGATGATCACAAATATACTGCTGAATGAAAAAACAGATTAAAACATATATACACAATATTGTCCAATTTTAGTAAAAACATTTACATTTTACATAAAAATAAGGATGTATGCACTCATGTGTACAGCAATTATCTATGGTTTGTACAATTATGAGTAATAATTTTGCTAATTTTTGTCTTTGATCTATCATGAACATGTATTACTTATATGAAAATGCAAGTTATTTTAAAATATGAAAAATGTGGTCTCATAGAATAAACTTTTTCTAGACTATGTGTATCATCTGCTATTATAGTTATTTAGCCATAATGATCTCTTATCTAATTTGCATAGTAATGTTGAAAAATGGCATTTATTCTTATGATGGTAGGAAACAAGAGCAGACAAGTGAATTTGTTTAAACACTTGTAAAGCGCCGGCACCCTGGCTAGCTTGAGGATTCCAAAATTCATCTTAATATTTTAGAACATGCTGGCTGCTGAACCTTCGTGCTGGCCACACTCTGTGGCATTAAAAGCTGGAAATGTAACTGCTTCTCACTTTTGATTTCCTACTTAAAATGATCAGATGTCAGATTAAGTGAAAGGGGGTTGGGGGAAAGCTCTTTGTAAATGATGTGCAGCTGTGCAAGCAAGGGGCTTATTATATCAGTGTCCCTGAAGGCATGTTGGAAATGCCATGACTTTTGGGGCACCCAAACTCCCTTCTTTGGAGCCAAAGACTGGCTTGGAGGTGAGAAAGTAGCCTAATGTGGGGAAGAGTTAAGGGCCCACCAGTTCAACCTGGGAGACTCCACTTGAGTCAATGGTATGTATCAAGGACCCTGCTGCTCAGGGAGAAGTTTGAAAACCTCTGATTGAATCACTCCCCTCATTTTAGAGAAGCACAAACCAAAGCCCAGGGCCAGGATGGGTGGGAGGGACTTTCCCATGGTCACTTACTGGCATCGCTGGATTTAAATGAGTCATTAGATTTCTAATACTAAGTCATCTTGTCTCTGGACTTCATTGGTGTCCTCATGTTAAAACAAAAATCTAGAACCTCTCATCTGTAGTCATGCGCTTCTTAATGATGGGGATATATTCTGGGAAATGTATAGTCAGGCAGCTGCATCATTGTGCAGACATCATAGAGTACTTTCACAAACCTAAGTGGAATAGCCTACTACACATCGAGGCATAGCCTATTGTTTATAGGCTACAAACCTTTGCCGTATGTCACTGCACTTAATACTGTAGGGAACTACAATGCAATGATAAATGTGTGTATGTAAACATATCCAAAGATAGCAGAAGTAGAGTAAAATATGGTATAAAAGATATTAATAAAAAATGGCATACTTTTATAGGGTTCTTACCATGAATGGAGCTTGAAGGACTGGAAGTTACTCTGGGTGAGTCAGTAAGTGAGAGGCAAGTGAAGGGTAAGGACTAGGACCTTGCTGGACACTATGACAAACTTTATAAATGCTGTATATCTAAGTTACACTAAATTTATAAAAGCATTTTCTTTAATAATAAATTAGCCTTGGCTTTTTTAACCTTAGAAACTTAATTTTAAAAAACATTTTGACTTATTTGTAATACACAAAATAGATTAAAACACAAACACATTGTATAGATGTACAAAAACATTGTCTTTCTTTGTATTCTTATTCTATAAGCGTTTTTTCTATTTTTTATTTTTTTTTATTACTAAAAGGTTTTTAAAAGCTATTTTTTTAAAACATGAAGACACAGACACACACCTTAGCCTAGACCTCCACAGGATCAGGATCATCAGTTTCAAGGTGTCCCAACTCCACATCTTGTCCCACTGGAAAGTCTTCCAGGGCAGTAACGCACATGGAGCTGTCATCTCCTATGATGACAATGCCTTCTTCTGGAAGACCTCCTAAAGAACTGCCTGAGGCTGTTTTACAGTTCCCTTTTTTTTATAAGTAGAAGGAGTATACTCTAAAATAATAACAAAAAGTATAACATAGTAAATACATAAACCAGCAACATAGTCATTTTTTAATCATTATCAAGTAATATGTACTGTATATAACAGCATGTGTTAGCTTTTCATATGACTGGTTTGTTTACGCTAACATCACCACAAACACATAAGTAATGATATAGAGTGTCTGCAGTGTCACTAGGCGATAAGAATCTTTCAGCTCCATTATAATCTTATGGAACCACCGTCTTATATGCAGTCCATCATTGACCAAAATGTTGTTATGTGGGACACGGCTGTAAAACAATGGCTGCCTCTGATCTGGCCAAAGGTCCGCAGTGATAATGGCAACAGCCCTCCTCCTTCTCTACCCGGTTCTCCTCGAGATTAGCAAATAGGGAGTTTTGATCAACAGCGATCCCAAGCTCTAGTTCCTTCTGAGACCTCAGACCTTATACCAAGTGCTCTTAGCCACAGGGAAATGGCTCCTGGAGGGACTCAGTGATCAATGCAGGCCATAGTCTCTCACAGTGTGTAGCTGTCCCACCTCATTCCAGGGACAACACAGGAGGACCCCTTCGATTTTATTAAAGAGGGAGGATTTTTTCAAAAGTCAATCTTGCTACAAGGTGCTGTGAAGGAGCAATGATTACTTATGCATAGCCCTTGTTTTTCAACAATCTTACAATCTATTAGATACATGGAGACAACCCATTTTATTACCAGAAAGAATAGAATAAGCATTTAAGACAGATTAAAGCAAACCTCTGCAGGAACAAAGAAGAAAGAGTGGTTCATTCTTTTACTACTAACACGTGTGTGGAGCATCTGCTCATGTAGGGTACTGAACTGTTTCCACACAGGAAGTGTCAAAGAATTGTTCACTCCTAATTTCTTGGCTTGATTGCCCAGAAGACTAGAGCACTTAATAATTTTTGTTGAGCCTGGAAGTATAGCTATATTCTTTTAAAAATACTAGTAGTCATCTTTAGTCAAATCTAAGCTTCATCGTTACATTGTTGTACATACATGGCCAGACATAATCACAAAGGCTGAGGTAAAGTAGAAATTACAGATGCAACTTTGCATGTGACCAGATTTCTCTGGTTGTGAGTTCTCTGTTGTGAATTCTATGTCCAGTAAAATACAAAGCCCCGTGGACTCATGGAAATGTAGAGACCCAGAGACTTAGAAGTCATGCAGGAAAACCCATTCATTTCACAGATGATTACATTAAAATGTGGTTACTACTCCAATCACATTGCACTGTTTTATTTTTTGGTACTACTTATCACTATTTACAAACATGTTTATTGATAAAAGGTGAAGATGAAAGGTTATTTTTCCTTCAAAATTTGCCCAAGTTATTTGTTGTTACCTAAAGGAAACTCACATATCTCTGTTGGCCATTTTACCCAGTCTTTTGTACCACCCTTTCTAACTCCAAGGAATGCCCTAGAATGTTATAATTAGCCAGTACTAGTAATATTATTATAAATATGTCTGGCTCAAAGGCTTTTCAGTGCTCTATAATTCTAAGGTTATTGTTTTGGTGTCCACATTTGGGTTCCTTTTATTTTAGATCCCCTTCCTACCAGCGGCCAAGACAGTGCTGGAGGACTGGGACTGTTCTTGCTTAGGGGAAGACCTGGTCATCGCTCTTTCTTTGGCTGTGACCCTTGCACCATTTTTGCTTTCCGATTGGTCCTTTCCAAATATCTAGGAAGGTCATATGGTGTTGGCTAGCTGCTTCTTTCTGCATGGGAAGAGGAGCCCTTCCCTCCTATGTAAGGAAATCAGAGAGAGGCTCTTGTCTGCCTTGTCTAGGCTGAAGAAATCTTCCTGACTTGGCACCATCTGTCTCACCTTCCAGAGTTTGCTGATCTAACTAAAACTTTGACATCAATGCCTCTGTTGTACATACAGATTCCTCCAGAACCTCCAAAGATGATAGGCAGCAGTTGAGGGAAGTATTATATCTCCCATATGCCTTTTCTCTCTCTCACAAACGTCTATCTGTAACTATCTACTCTATGTATTATTGCCCACTTTTCCATGGTTTTCATAACCTTGATAACTAACAGAATCACCTACTCAGTCATTCACTTGGAGATATTCATTCATTCAGAAATAAGTTTACATGAGAGCCAATGAGATTCCTTGCAAATCCAGTTACAGATTAAGTCCACTGGTTTTCTTCCCTTAACATCTCTGTGTTCTATTTCCATCTCTGTCTCCACTGCTGCTGCCTTAGTCTGGGCTTTTGTTAACTTTTCTCTTCTTTATCCCTCTGTCAGTCTTCCTTATTTTAATCTGTCATGCAGATGGCCAAGGACAATCTTTCTAAACATGATTCCTTTCACTAACTCCCAATGTACATGGTAAGCTGGACAGGATGAAGAACACATGCCTTCTTGGGTTATTCAAGACCCTTCCAGATTTCACCCATGCTCACGTCTCCTGTGGGACCACTTATCACCCTGTCCAAGCTGCCTGTGTCTCAGCTATCCTCATCAACCTGCAGTTCCCAGCTCAACAGATGGGTTCACACCTCTGTTTCCCTGTTCACTCTGTAACGTCTGAAGACAATTTCCATTGCCACCTGTTTGCATTTCAAGGTTCACCTATAGTGTCACTTCCTTTCTAAAGCCCCTTGTATTCTTCTCCCCCAAGCAGATTTGACCATTTTCGGTAGAGAATCCTATCGGGGACTATATTGACAGGACTTGTGAAACCATTTATTACTCTTCCTTGTCAATGTCCACACTGGATCTAGGCCCTATTAGTTCAGGTGTCTATTTTATTTTTATCTGTATTTTTTCTGTTCCTATAGTGTGAATGTGTCTCCCCCCAAGTGCAGAAGATAAACTCCTAATCCCCAAGATGATGGTATTAGGAGGTGGAGTCTTTTGAGATGTGACTCAGTCATGAGGGTGGAGTCCCCATGATTGGGATTAGTCCCCTTAAAAAAGAGACTCCGGACAGCTGCTTTACCCCTTCCTCCATGTGAGGACACAGTGAGAAGGCACTATCTATTGAGACTGAGCTCTCACCAGACATCGAATTGGCTGACACCTTGATCTTAGGACTTCCCAGCCTTCAGAAATGAGAAATGAATGTCTGTTGTTTACAAGTCACTAAGTCTATGGTATTTTGTTTTGGTAGCTCAAATGGACTAAGATACCTTCCCAGCACAAGGCCCACACACATGGTAGGCACACAGTAAATGCAAGTTCAGTTAGCTGAGGTGACATGAATTGGACTGGCCATCATCACACAATCCACCAGTTTCTTCAAGTCGGACCAGTACTCATTCTTCCTTCTCTGCCTCTCCTCACACTCAGTTTATTCCCTTCATAGCCCCTGAGGCTAGTTTTAAAACAAAAACCTAATTTTCAGACATCTCTCCCTTCCTGTATTACAATGGTTTTTATTGTATTTCAAATAAATCTAACTCCTTATTAGTTAGGAATGTTCATATCTAAACTTTTGCCAGTCTCATAGCTGTATGTACATGGCTAGACATATTTACCAAGGCATTATAGAAAATACAGGCGATAATTTGTATATGAACCAATTTACAGCCTTAGTCTGATCTAAAAAGTCCTATATGACTTGGTTCCTGACCCTTCTGCTACTGTATCTGGGCCAGTCCCGACTTCCTCACCACATTCCAGCACTCTGTTCTTGTTTTACCTCAAACACACCAAACCCAATCCCCTGTCAGGTCCTTTGCACTGGGGGTTCCCTTTCTCTGGGGTGTTCCCTCTGCCTAGTTTGTATCATGAGGCATTCTAATATTTCAGGGCTAAGCAAAAATGCCACTTCTCAGGGAGAAATTCCTGATAAATTCACCCCTAATTTAATTAGATTGCATTGTTTTATTTTTGGTGCCACTCATCACTATTTATAAACAAGGTGTTTATTGATTTATTCCCTTGAATATTGTCTTGTTTCTGTGCACAAGAGTATAATAATGATGGCTAACACTTACATAGCTCACATTACATGCTGGCCATTGTCCTAAGTGCTTTCATGTGTATTGCCCACTTAGTCTTTACAAGAGCCCATGAGGAAAGAACTGAGGCAGAGAGGGGTTGAGTAATTTGTCCAAGGCCTCAGTCCTCTTAATCACTGTGCTCTGCTGCTTGTGTGTGGATGTGGATCTTACAGATTCTGTTCCCTACCGTATTTTTGGCTCTAAAAGGATATTATTTATATCCTTATGATTCAGGAAATGAATGAGTGAATAAACAAAAACAGTACTGAATATGCTGCCGCACCTTATTTTACAAGGTGTTGGTATTGGGTCTTAGTGGAATAAGTTATGAAGAGGTAAAGTGAAATGCTTCTTGGTTTAAGTAAATTATTTTTATCCTAATTCCCCGGACATACTTTTCCAGACATGAATCCAAGATCCCTCTACCCCACAACAACAACAACAACAACAACAACAATCTTTGTTTAAGGTAGAGGAGCAGCAGGAAGGTTCACTGTATTCTTGGGAAGACATAAAGCTTCACTTGCTATGCTCCATAAAGTATCCAGAATAATTCTATGCACAGCTATTAAAGAACTCTATAAAAGGCACTGAATGTTGAGACCACTCAAGCAATCTGATTGCTTAATTAAATGCCTAGAAATGCTCAATATGTGCCAATTGAAACTGTATCACCCATAAAAAAGAGCTACGTGCTTTCTCTTTTTCCTTTAATTTTTAGTTTATAATAGCAATAACGACATTGGCTCTGGGCATTTCCTGGAGATTAATGACTGGCTAGGCTTTATGGCCCGGGCTGCTTCTTCAGTGGACAATCAACTCCTCACTACTTGTTTTTCATCCCTTGAAAAGCACCATACAGCTCCCTCTGGTTTGCTAAGGAATGTCAGTATTTGTCAAAGCTGGGGGGCGGGCAGGGCTTGGTTTGTGAATAATGATTTGTGGATTCTTGAAAACTCTGTGGCAATATTGACATCTCCAAAGAAGACAGGTTCCTGACTAACCTCAGAGGTGGCCTTTGATATACTCAGTGTATACACAAGAGCTTGCTTTCCTCCACTGAACATTTCAGCGTGATGGTTTAAAGGGGTTTACAATGAATTTTTCTGCTGTTGAAGCTTTGTTCTTTTGTCTTCTGCTATGTGATTTTCTTAAATCCATGTATGGATATAAAATGCTTTGAAATCACAGAAAAAAAGCTTCTTTTGAAGTCAAAGATGTTGATGGTTGCATCTAAGGAAATGATTCTGAATACGTATAGCACAATACAAGCAAGTTAAGTTTCCTTCACCCCATCTCGGCAAGGCTAGGATTGCTGGAAAATCTACAACTGGTTGCAATTTTAATTATGCTTCTTTGCTTCTTAATTGCCAAAAAAAGAGACTGAGTTTAAAACATGAGCGCTCTCTCTCCAGTTCCAGAATGTCATTGTGGCAGATCTTTAGCTACCCCTTCCCATTTGTCAACAGCCATGCTGACTTGAATTTTGTCTACTGTAATAATGATATTAGCACCAAACATTTGAATAGTGCTTTAGAGTTTACAGAATGCTTTCCAGGGGCACATGATCAATCATGTTTCACAGAAGAGGAAACTGTTCTGAGAGACAAAGTGACTGGCCCAAGATAATCTATTCTGTAAGTGAAGGAGGTAGTCCACATTTTCTCATTCTGTTTTCAGTCTTTTCTTGGGTCTTTCTATTTGCTATCTTCCAAAGAGAGCTCATCTTATGCTTTTTTTCTTATCATTTAAGTAATTTCTTTTTTCTCTGTGAAAGCAAGTGACAAGCCTTAAATAAAAACAGTTGCTACTGTTTATTGTTAGCTATGAACATACATTTCACATATATTATTTCATTTTCACTATTCAGTGAGGCAGGAACTGTTACCATTTCACAGGGGAGAAAACTGTGATTTAACAAGGTCAAACATTCTAGTGGACTCAGGCTCTGTAGATGAGCTTCCAAAATCCATAATCTTTTGGCTGTGCTATCATGCTACTCAACAGAGACTATCCTCTGTGGGAATTTGATGGTTTGGTAGTTTTATCTCTGTTACTTAATATCAAATATGGCTGTTCGGTGATCCAGGAATGAAACCTTTGAGAGCTCAAGGCCAATAATACTGTTGACCACAACAATATGAAAATATCCCACCTGAATGGTAGCCAGAATGGAGCTCTCTTTAGAGGTGGTATGGGGTGGGCTTTGGCGTTCCTCTTGATTATGACAGAAATACGTAATCTGACAAATATCTTTATTTTTTAATTTTTCTTAATTGTGACATCAAGTGGTATGTATGTATATCTACATCTATATATAGATATCAAGTGATCTATATAGCAGGTGGTTGGTTGTCATATCATGGGACAGACATCTGCAGGTTTTGTGATTGCCAGTCTTAAACCTTAGGGAGTCATAGTTTAAAGACTCCTTGGGCTACTAGGAATCAGATGAATCTTTACTTCATCCCTTACATTCTTTGTAGTAAGGAAACTAAAACCTAGGAAGACTTGAAGACTTGCTCAAGTCTTTAAGCAAGTATTGATTTAATTTTGTTTTCTGGAGATAAGTGATTGATGAGTTTCGTAGCTGCTCTAGGAATTGTATTTGTACTGTAGGGAATGAGATAGATACAGGCCCTGCCCTTGGAGAGCTTAGTGTCTAAAGTCAGAGGTTAGAATCTTTGTTTTAGCCTCATTCAATAATCAACTGAACATGTTACTCATTTGAAAGCTATATTCATGTCTTCACTCACCCTGAGTCCTTGCTGGTCATGTATGTATCACCATATTCTTGTGATGCAGCACCTGGGATGTCAGCTACACACAGGCAATAACCAGTTCCCCTTTTAACCTGATGAATTGGAGTGGGATAACAGACAGACCTTGAAGGTGCTCTTCACATACCTCTGGGCTAGAATTAGGCCTAGGCAACTTGCTGCCTCCCTAATGCTTTCTTTTCCCTTAGAGTTCGACGCTAGTGCTAATCTCCTGCAGAGGGATAAGAAATCAATGGGATCGCCGCTCCCTTTGAAGGCTTCACTTCCCCACTTCTTCTCTCCTCTGGCTGTCTCCTCGCTTTCACAGAGTTTCATTCCCTGATGGTCCCACTGGGCCATTTTGCTCCTCAGTGTACCTGACAGACATCAGAGCTCCCCCTGAAGGTTAAAGCGAGGAACAGGGCGTATGGTCACAATTGCATCCCGCAAGGATTGAAGATCTTGAGAAATGAGATTGTTTTGTCAGTTTTTCAAGTTATTCATTTATATGATTTTATTACACAGCCCCAGGAGAAAACAAAAATAAAACCAAACAAAAACAAAATTTAAAAAATAGCACTTTGGAATTCTAGAGTCCATGGTAACTTATTTCTCTGAAGAGTTTTCTCCTGTGATTTCTCACTCTGGAGAACCTGATTTGCCGTCAATATTTAAGATGAAAATAAAGTAGTTCTTAAAAAATGAAGATCACTTAAAACACAGTGCTACTTAAATGTCAAGGAGCCATTATGTTTAATAGCATTTTTTAAACTATTAAAGTTGAGTGGTTACTTTTTATTTTGCATTTAGTCACTCATCGGAGACATTTATTTAATCTTCTGTGCTACAAATGGTGATGATGTTAGTAGAGAAAATTCTCATTCCGAATAATGGCCTCATTTATATAATATCTCTTAGAAAATATTCATATCTTACTGAGGAATGAAAATGTACAAACCATTAAAAGAGTGAGAACGCTGTGAAAATTATGACCTTAAGGCTATAGAATTATGAAATCAAAAAAATGTGATAATTAGTTTGTGTTGGTGAAATGACATATACTGTACATGTGTTTTAACCACCTTTAGGGGAATGGGCAACATTAAAAACAAAAAGATCTTAACATTTCTTGTCAATAAATTTAGAATACAATATCATCCTGTCCCTTTCCATGATATAATCAAACACACAAGAGCTGAAAAGAAAATATGGAATATAAATATAAATGAGATTCTTTTACTCCTATGTGTTAATTTATGAAGCAATTTTTAAATACCCATTTTTCTTTTTTTTTTCAGAACTCCTTTATTTTCATTTTACATATTTATGGTAAATTGAGCTCTGCAGAGACAAGTGACTAGTAGTCACTTAAGAAAAATATTTAGTGATTTTGTGGAAATCTTGTAACCTTTCCTTTAATTTTTTAGTCTCCTGTCAGACGCATTAAATTATTGATGATAGGAGCGCTAAACTAGAGAAAAATTGCAAATGCCATACAAAAATGGCATTATCTTTTGAATGTATGTTTTTCCTGAGTGCAAATCAGAAATGTAGAAAATGTTGAGAACACAGTGGAGGGTACAGATGTGTGCTGCAGGGAGCTAAAACATGAAATTCTTATGTAGACAGCATCTGATCCCTTAATGTTTGTGATTCCAAAGTCCCCTGATCCTGGATCTTATGTGGATGATAACCTTTAATGAAAAAGACCCCACTTATGGGGTACCTACTGTATGTTGCATATTTACCAATTTGGTCAGTTAAGATTTTGGGGGGTGTAAGTGACAGAAAAATCAAGTAAGTTGTGACTCTATCCAGGATTCAAACAATATCACCTGGAGTTGATGTTCCTCCACATTTTAGCTGTTTCTTTATGTTGTTAGATGTAACCATGCAGTCAGAGCAGTGTTTCTTAACCTCAGCACTATTAACATTTTGGAACAGAAAATTCTTTGTTGTAGGGGGCCATCCTGTGCATTGTAGAATGTTTAGCAGCACCCCAGTCTCTATCCATTAGATGAGAATAGCAGCTTTCCCAGAGTTACGACAACCAGAAATGTTCCCACATATTGCCAAATATCCCCTGCATGTCATTGAGAGCCGCCAGAACCACTGGAATAAATTAACATGGTGCCAGATGCGCTTCTTGCAGCTATATCTTTCCTGATTCAGACCCAGCAGAGAAAGGCACTTCTGCTCCAGAAATTCTCAGGGAAAAATATTCTGAGATTCACTCTTATTGAAGCTACTGAGGAAGGTGGCCCACCCTTGAAGCAGTCGACCTAAAGTCATTCCTGATGCCAGCTGTGATTGGCAGGCCCAAGCCATGTGCTCCACCCTAGAGACGGGAATGGAGCACCAGTCATATGATGAGATGCTGGGTAGAGAGAGAATGTCACCCAGTGAAAACCAGGGGAATAGCTGCAAGGAAGATAGAAGTTAGGTGAGGCAAATTTGCAGAAAAGTGTCTACTTGTAGAAAAGTGACCTTACTGAATTTCACAATAAGTGAGGCACAGAGAATAAGTAAATTGCCGAAGGCCATACAACCAATGCATGGTCAGATATACAATTGTTTTATATATGAATCAAAGAATGGGAGATAATGCCTTTCTTTCTGCAATCATAGAGCTGTTGTTTTTGGGGGCTATCCTGTTAACAAATTCTTCATCTCCGAGTATATTTGCAGTGACTTTCTGAAGCAGAGTAGGATATCTGCTCTCAGTAGCCTGACTTAAAAATTAAAATGTATTTCTTCCCAGTTACAGTATCATAAGTGGTCAAACGATGTATTTATAATACTGCTACATTTGTATTAACACCTACTTCTGGTTCATTATGAGTTAAGTAGGCTTGTTTGCTAATTTAGAAAATCAATCATAAGGTATAAAATTGTTTCTATCAAAAAATGCATTCCGAATACTAAACGATCAGCTTACCAATCAACTTCTGGAAATGTAGTATGTTTCTAAGCTAGGGTTGCCTATGTTATGAAGACAGCACTGTACTTTTAGGTGATTCATTTCTTCCAGGAGACTTGAAGTATTTGTTCAAAGTTTCAAGCTGCTGGTTGAATTTCTAATAATAATGAAATTTACACAAGCTCCCATGTTACAGACCAGAAAATGACCCAAATCTAAGAATATATGAAACAATGAGAAGTTGCACAATGAACGCCGGGGATCTATCTGTCACTTGCCATCTATATTCCCATTTTTAATCAAACATTTGTTAATCATATCTGGACAGGTTATAAGTCACTATATCTTAAGAGATTTCAACTCAATATTGAGCTCAAAGTTGATTTACTTACATTAGGCAGAAAGGAAACATGATTGTTTTTACCTGTGAAATGCATTGGCTTCATTTTAAAGCTGCCCAAAGCCATGAAAGCAGAGAGAGAGAAATAGAGATCCCTGCCCTTCCTGAGGTTAAAATTTTAGACTTATCTTTGGAAGCACGGTAGTTGTTATAAAATTTTCTTACCTGCCTCCCACCAACATCTTCAACAATTTAACAAATTCCCTTTAAATAGGCTGCCATTTTGCACTGTTGCCATCTACTTGTCAACTTTTAAGCTACTCTTTTGCATAACGTGATGTTAATGAGCAGGGAAATCCCATTACTTAAATTTAGTGAAAGTTTAGCTCACTCAAGGGGCCTCTTTGGTGAGTTATTCTCTTTAAGAGATGATGTGAAAATATCTATTTAAAATAAGGTTAAGGGCATTACTGCAGTAATTTTCACTTTTAAAAATGGGTACCTTTGGAAACATATTTATATCAAGAATGTTCAAGAATTGCAGAAAACAGCTGCACACAATCTTGAGAAAAATAGCTTTAGCTTTCTATAATTTTTGCACTGTTTAAGAACTGCACTAAAGGAATTTGAAATCAAGATGATTGACATTAAGCTTTTCTTTAATGCTGCACACATGGGCTTTAAAAAAAAAAGTACTCTGCACGCAAAACATAATTGCTCTCTGCTTCTGCAAAGGGTTCCCTTCAATATAATTGCATTTTCCTGATATAACTGATTAAAATAAATTAAATGAGCCACTCACTTATTCTTCCAGTTTGCAAACTTTGAAATTTTTAACAGGGTTTTTATACAGGCATACATTGTGCAACTCTACATACTATTTAGTAAAGTGTATTATAAGTGCACTTTTGAAAACCTAGATAACAAGCTCTTAATAAAGAGAAAAGATGACACAATGTCTAGCCCAGGGGCCATCAAGTAAATCTCCTCTGATGCCTTTTCAAGACAGCTGGTTCTTACCAGCTTTGTCTAGGTGCTAAGATGGGAGCTGCCTTTGGTAAAATTTATTTTCCTTCTTACTTGTTTGCATCACCATTTGGTAAATGCTGATGAAAGAGAAGCAAAGTTCTTGGGCTGGCCTTCCATTTCCATGTTCTTTCATGATCCTTAGTCTTACTATTAAAAAAAATTATGGATCTGTAGCTGTAAGTATGTGTATCTATTACATTATTAATTATGTATATGTATATGGTTTACAAAGATGGGCTTGTTTGAAGACTTTTTATAAAGAAGTCCCAACTAAGCTTTCTTATGATTTACGCATTTATGAACACATGTATTATTTTAGTGGTAAATCGATGTCATTTGCACTAGAGAAAATATATCAGAGCTTATAAATATGTTGCAAAATAATAGCTACTTGGCTTAAAGTAACTTATTGAGTATGTGGCAGTTGTTAAAAAAAAAAGAGTTCATGCATTGATCAATGGAACGATTGCAGAATGACTATAAACCAAAATGGGAAGGGAGAATAAAGAGAACAGAAATCGTGGTAGAAGACAGAGTAGCAGAAGAAATATCGGAAATAATCTACTCATTTTCAGTTTTCTTTTTAAATAACATCATACCTCACTGTGCCTGTTGTCACCAGGTGTTATAAACCTTAAATATGTGGTTTATTATTTTTTTTCTCCAAGAAATTTTGGGGGAATTAAGGAGAGCGAGCTCGTCAAGTCTTTAAACATTCTGGTCAGGTTTCCTCCAGGGGCTTGCTGCTAGAAGAATGTCTTATGGGTAAATTTCCACTCTCTCAGCGGGGAGTGTTTTGCATGAACTGACTCCCAGGAGAATATGTTATTCCATACAACAAAGCCCGGGCAGTGACTCATATTAAACTGACCAGGATGGGGGAGGGGAAACGTTGACCTGGAGAGAGTTGAAGGGACGGGTGGAGGACACAATTACTTTCTAAAAACTGTACAGCTCTCTGGGAAATGAAAAATCTCTGAGGTTTCTGTGTTTCCTTGTGATGTCTTTGTATAAAAAGTATTTGCAACGTGTCATAAGGATTTTTTAAGACAAAATGAAGATTCTCAGTCAAGGGAAGAAAAA
Source organism: Cebus imitator (assembly GCF_001604975.1). NCBI lineage: Eukaryota > Metazoa > Chordata > Mammalia > Primates > Cebidae > Cebus > Cebus imitator. Next base: position 4,496,353 of record NW_016107442.1, read on the forward strand.
CCAAGACTTTCTTAGACAAAAAGTAAGGAAACTGTCTTTCTCACCTACAGTTGTTAGTTATAATATCAGCCATAATTGATAGGATGGACATGGCTAATTTAATAAAGCCAGTTACTGATCAGCACCAGAAACCTGACTCATAAAGATACTGTTTTTAAGGAAATCCATTTCTTGCCTGGATTTGCATGTTTCAATGCGACACAACCTAAACATGAATTCTCCTCACATTAGCTAGAACAACTTGAATCTCAAATACCTTTCCTTATTAAAAAGGTTAGAGATTCACCGACTATTACTGCTGTTATGTTTTCTATTGTTAGAGAGCTGTTTCTTGATAAAATGATACAGCTCTGCAATTCGATCCTTTTAATTACCTTTTTTATTATTGCAAAGTGCACCAGGGTCCTAAACTTCCGAGGATTTATTGATAAGGGCGTCTTCCACTTGTATTGCCCCATTTTATTGCTGTTTTTATAATGGTTTCTAACTAATAAAATGTTATCTTATTCATTTTGTTTATGTGTAATAAATCAGAAGCCTTTCCCCTTCTTCGGCTAGGCAGATACGGGTGTGCATGGGTGGGGGAGATTGTCTCAATGTGTTAAACCAATGATGTCTTTTGCATACAAATAGAAATTCATACAAGAGCATTTCATTAAGGAAAGTATCACTGATTCTGCATGACCTAGGGAAAATTAATATTCTAAATACAAAATCATGTGACTTGGGGTTTTGCCTCTTTCCAGCAACCAAAGCCGTGAAAAGCTGTCTGGAATAAAGCTTAGGTTTCTTCTTTATTCCTATAAGCAATATGATTTCCTTGATGAAGAAAATAGATACAATGGAAAAAATAGTGTGTGCAGTTTTCAGGCAGCTTTGTGTCCTGTATGTTATATTCATTCAACAGATATTTATTAAACCCTTGAGATGTGTCAGACACTGTGGTAGGTGCAGGAGTAAGCAAGAGACATAGTTCCTGCCCCCAGAGAGCTTATATTTTTATGGGGAGAAACAGATACCAAACAAATGATTATGTCAATGAATATGTAATTTCAATTGTGATAACGGTTGGGAAGGAAAAGCTCAGGAAATTAAGACAGTATATTGCATTAGGATTCATTCACTCACTCAACGACTTTTCATTTTTTTTGCTTTATTTAAAAGACAAGGAAGGCACCGCTGCAGCCTGGTGAGGGAGGCTTGCCCTTGCAGACTGTCTCATGGGATCTGCCCTTGCAGACTGTCCCAAAGGAGTGGGCAGGATGTGGTGCTGGGAGGAGGAGCTGCCATGTTAACCAAGAGCTGAAAAGTATTCTGGGCACAAGATCACATGGGCAAAGGCAAGGGGAAGGGCAGGGCATGCTTTCAGAGGAGAGTGAATAGTTCTAGGAAACCAGGGAAGGGGACCTGCAAGGTTTGGAAGTGAGCCTGGAAAATCAGGTTGAAGGCAAGTGTTGAAGAATGTTGTGTGCCTTGCTGAGGCATTTGGACTTTATTCTGAGAGTGGTGGGGGACTCTGATAGGAATTTAAAGAGGGAGGTCATAATGGATAATGGACATATTCAGTTAGTGATAGAGCATCCATCTGTCCATTTCCCCTTCCTGAGGGTAGTTCCACTTATTTTCAGGTAGCTACCCATCTCCCAATAGCCCATGTGCTCCAGGGGAAGTTGAAATAACCTCCAGCTGCAGGGCTTGACCCTATTAAGGATCATTAGAACGCTCTTAATACCACTTAATATCCCTCTTAATACCACTTATTATTCCTCTTAATACCTTTCTGGACCTGACTGGACTGGCCATTTTGGCTGAAGACAATAAGCTCATGACTTCACTTTAGCTACAGGGCCCAATTTAAGAATAAATATATGGCCAGTTCCTACCAGTTAGATGCAAAGGGGGCATCTGTGGGAAAATTCTGGGAAAGTAGTGTCCTTTCTCTTAACAGAACCATTGAACAAGATGCCTTTTCTTCTTATGAAAGCCAAGGGATACAGATGTGGAGCCCAGATGGCCATAGCCAGCATGCTCTCTGGTTGCTGACCTCAAGCTGAAGTTCTCACCCCCAGTACAGTACAGTCTGCATGGGTCTGTATGCCCCTTACTCACATGTGATCCTAGGTAGGGTACGCAATGGAAATAATCACAGTAAGTACCTCATAGGAGGCTTGGCAGGGTGGTTGGCTCATGGTAAGTGGATAATAAATGTTAGTTATTTTTATTCATTCGTTAAATATTTACTGAGACTCTGTTATGTCCAGGTACCATGCTAAGTACTAAGGATAGAGGGTAAGCAAGAAAGACGCAATCCTTGCTCTCAAGGAATGTGCAGGGTATGGCTTATCTTTTATTTGTCACTTGCATGGATTTTATTATTCTCCATATTGTAGTTAGTGACTGACATGTAATTTATTCATGTTTATATCTTCCCACGATGCCTATAATGGTGGCTTATAGATGGTGAGAACTCACTGAATGTCTGCTAAAAGGAAATGCCAAAAGAAACATGCATCATATGTCTTGTAAGTGCAAACCCTGAGCCAAGCTGTAGTAGCAATACTCATGGAGAGACTGTGTGGTTTAGTGGTTAGAGGAACTGGTGTTCATTTCCGAAAGGCTTTCCTTTTTCAATTCTGGCTCTGATGCTCAATAGCTGTGTGACCCTGGGCATGTGACTCTTTCCTTGTCCTTAATATGATAATACCTATCTCATTAGGGGTGTTATAAGGGATTAAATGAGATGAAGATTATATATACTATATATTATACATAGTGCATGGCCTAGAAGTATGTGATATATTATATATTGTATATAGTGCATTGCCTGGAAGAAAGTCGACTCAATAAATTACAGTTCTTAATTGTTGGAATATTTCACTGACATGAAATATTCACTTTGTATTCATTTGGGTATTTTATTTTAACAAATTTTAGCCATTTTCATTGCTCACCTTCCAGATACTTTCCTATTTGAGCAGAAGCCCAAGGAAGGGGCAAATATTTCCTATCTCTACTGGCTAAGAGCTTGATCAAGGTCCAAAACTTGAGTGTGAATAATCAAAGGCTTCTGTCTAGCACTTTGAATAATGAGAGAATGATGTGAAGAGACAGGAACAGTTAGACATTATCCATGGTATCTATGCTAGACTCAGGAGATCACTGGTATAGAGTGAATGTCCAGGGCAGTTGAGTCTAGCAGCATGGAATGGGTTCGGGGGGGAGCACATGGCAGGTAGTGATGGGGCAGGATCCTGATTCCGCTCACAGACTCTTGAGCCTAGTTCTTCTGCCTTCATATCCATTCCTTGAACATCCCAACACTGTTTATTCATTCCCTTCCTGTGTAAATCAACCAGAGTTGCTTGCTGTTGTTTGCCACCAATGACCTTTGTTGCATTTGTGATTGCATAAATGCATCTAACATTTGCATTCTATAAAATATGAGAACTTCCAAACCAGAAATTCAAATTGTGTACTTTTATGGCATTAATGGAATGACTTATGAGTTACTGAAGGTTGTGTTATTAAAAAGTAAACTTAAAAAAATAAATATGAAATCTTCTCACTTACTCTTTCTAAACCATTAAAAGCCAGAAACACAGCTGTGAGGCTACCATATAAAAATAACCTTATATTTCTTGAGCTTGGCTAAAAACCAGACATGATGCTGCTCAGATTATATTATTTTCAATGTGTCATCTTATTTTGTGGCAATCTTCACTGTATGTGTAACTCAAGAAATTGTTGACTATAAGCCAATCCATGGGCCAAAACCTTAAATCTAAACTCTGTCCCAACTTTTTACTTTAGCTTGCTTTTGAAATGTAGTCTTTGTAATAGACATTGTCTCAGTTTTAGAGGAGGGATCTTCTATTAACATCATTTAGATCAGTTGTAGTTAAAACTTTTTTTTTTTCCTATCTGGAAGGTCGTTTTAATAGAAGATTCTATTTGAATAAACCCAAGTCCAGAGGCTACTTGGTTTTTATGCTACTGTTCTCAGGGAAGATTGGAGACTTTTATTGCTCATGGTCTCTTTTGTGTTAAACAATATACAAAGCAAGATAGAAACAATGATGAATTCATAAACAAAACAAATTTGAGAGGAGGAAAACGGGGATCATGGCAGACTAGATTGCAGCTCTGACTCGGACAGAGCAGCATATGGAGGTTTGCATTATGAATTTTAGCTTCAGAACGACTGCAGGAATAAACCAGGAAGCCCAAGAAAACCCACAAGCCCTCTGAAGGAAGCAGAATGCTTCCGTAGGACACAGGAGACACTTCAAATATGGTGAGTGCCCAAACTGCGGAAACGGGAAAGGGAGATTGTCTACCTCTGAACGCACACCCCCACTGGGGAAACTGAAGGTCTAAATTATGGGAGAAGATCCTGACCTTACCTGGAGCTCAGTTAATTTAGAGAGCTAAGCAAGGTACAGGAGTACAGGAAGCAGTGAGAAAGGCCCTGTGAGCTCACTGGGTCCCCAAGCTGGTCATTCCTGCCTGGCCTCACAGGGATCCTTCAGGAGGGCTGCCAGAGGTACTGGAAAAAGGCCACAAGAAGAAGGAACTATCCAGCTGACCATCATAACAATTTGAACTGATCAAGAAGCCTCCTGGCCAGAACTTGGGGAAGGGTGTGAATCTAGTGTTCAGACTCCACTAGTGGGGATAAGAAGAAAATCCATACTTGTTTTCACAGCTGGGAGGCAGGTATCCTGGGGCAAGTTCTTAGCCTTGCTCACCCACTGCCGGGAAACAGACTCATTGCTATTGGGGGTGTGCAGAGGAAGTAAGACTGGCCCTCTGGGTTGCATGAGAGCTGGGTAAGGTCTGTGACTGCAGCCATCCCCCACTTCCTTGACAATCTGCACGACACAGTAGAGACAGTCACAATCCTCCTAGGAACATAACTTCATTGATCTGGGAACCTTACCCCCATCCTCCACAGCAGCCACAGCAAGACCTACCCAAGGAGAGTCTGAGCTTAGACATGCCTAGCCCTGTCCCCACTGAATGGTCCTTCTGTACCCACTCTGGAAACTAAGACAAAGGACCTATACTCTTGGGAGGTTTAGGACCCCACCCACCATCTATTCCTCTCCATACTACCGCAGCTGATGCTCTCTGGAAAACACCACTTCCCGGCAGGAGGCAACCAGCACAAAAATAGAGCATTAAACCACTGAAGTTAAGAACGCTCACAGAGTCTGTTTCACCTACCTGCCATCTCTGCTGGAACAGGTGCTGGTATCCATGCCTGAGAGACCCACAGATGGTTCACATCACAGAACTCTGTGCAGACAGACCCAGTACCAGCCCAGAGCCTCATAGACTTGCTCGGTGGCTAGATCCAGAAGAAAGATAATCACTACAGCTCAGCTCTCAGGAAGCCACATCCATAAGAAAAGGGAGAGAGTATTACATCAAGGGAACATTCCATGGACAAAAGAATCTGAACAACAGCCTTCAGCCCTAAACCTTCCCTCTGACAGAGACTGACCAGATTGGAAGGAACCAGCAAACCAACTCTGGTAATATGATGAAACAGGGCACTTAAACATCCCCTCAAAATCACACTAGCTCACCAACAATGGGTCCAAACCAAGAAGAAATCCCTGATTTACCTGAAAAAGAATTCAGAAGATTAGTTATTAAGATAATCAAGGAGGCACCAGAGAAAGGCAAAGCCTAATGTAAGGAAATCAAGGAAATGTTACAAGAAGTGAAGGGAGAAATATTCAATGAAATAGATAGCATAAATAAAAAATCAAAACTTCAGGAAATAATGGACACACTTATAGAAATACAAAATGCTCTAGAAAGTCTGAGCAACAGAAATGAACATTTAGAAGAAAGAAATTCAGAGCTTGAAGACAAGTTCTTTGAATTAACCCAATCTAACAAGCACAGGGCAAAAAGAAAAAGAAAATATGAACAAATCTTCCAAGAAATCTGGGATTACGTTAAACAACCAAACCTAAGAATAATTGGCATTCCTGAGGAAGAAGAGAAATCTAAATTTTGGGAGACATATTTGGGAAATAATCAAGGCAAACTTCCTTGGCCTTGCTAGAGACCTAGGCATCCAATATAAGAAGCACAAAGAACACCTGGGAAATTCATTGCAAAAAGATCATCACCTAAGCACATTGCCATCTAACGTTGAGATGAAGGAAAGAATCTTAAGAGCTGTTAGGCAAAAACACCAGGTAGCCTATAAGGGAAAAACTAACAGATTAACAGCAGATTTCTCAGCAGGGCCTACAAACTAGAATGGATTGGGGCCCTGCCTTCAGCCTCCTCAAACAAAACAATTATCAGTCAAGAATTTGGTATCCAGCAAAACTAAGCTTCATATATGAAGGAAACACACAGTCTTTTTTCAACAAACGCTGAGAGAATTCACCAGTATAAAGCCACCACTACAAGAACTGCTAAAAGGAGCTCTATATCCTGAAACAAATCCTGAAAGCACATCGAAACAGAACCTCTTTGAAGCATAAATCTCACAGGACTTTTACAACAAAAATACAATTTAAAAACAAAACCGAAAAACCCCAAGGTACGCATGCAACAGATAGCACAATGAATGGAATGGTAACTCATATCTCAACACTAACATTGAATGTAAATGGCCTAATTGCTCCACTTAAAAGGTACAGAACTGCAGATTGGATAATAATTTACCAACCGTCTGCTGCCTTCAAGAGACTCACCTAACACATAAGGACTCACATAAACTTAAGGCAAAGGGTCGGAAAAAGATACTTTATGCAAATGAACACCAAAAATGAGCAGAAATAGCTATTCTTATATCAGACAAAATAAACTGTAAAGCAACACCAGTTTAAAAAGACAAAGAAGGACATTATATGATGGGAAAAAAGCCTTGTCCAACAGGAAAATATCACAATCCTAAACATATAGGCACCTACACTGAAGCTCTCAAATTTATAAAACAATTGCTAATAGACCTAAGAAATGAGATAGACAGCAACATAATAATACTGGGGGACTTCAGTATTCCACTGACATCATGAGACATGTCCGCAAGACAGAAAGTCAACAAAGAAACAATGGATTTAAACTCTACCTTGGAACAAACAGACTTAACAGATTTATACAGAACATTCCATCAAACAACTGCAGAATATACATTCTATTCAATGGTGCATGAAATTTTCTTCAAAATAGGCCACAAAATGAACCTCAAAAATGCAAGAAAATTAGAATTATATCAAGCACTCTCAGACCACAGTGGAATAAAACTGGAAATCAACTTCAAAAATAACTTTCAAAGCCATGCAAATACATGGAATTAAATAACCTACTCCTGAATGAGCATTGGGTCAAAAATGAAATCAAGATGTAAATTACAAAATTATTTGAATTGAACAACGATAGTGACAAAACCTATCAAAACCTCTGAGATACAGCAAAGGCAGTGCTAAAGGAAAGTTCATAGCCCTAAATGTGTACATCAAAAAGACTAAAAGAGCAAAAACGATCTACAATCACACCTTGAGGAACTAGAGAAACAAGAACAAACCAAATCCAAACCCAGCAGAAGAAGGAAATAACCAAGATCAAAGTAGAACTAAATGAAATTGAAATTTTAAAAAATTACAAAAGATAAATGAAACAAAAAGCTGGTTCTTTGAAAAGATAAAACTAATAGACCATTAGCAAGATAAACCAAGGAAAGAAGAGAGAAAATCCAAATAAGCTCAATAAGAAATGAAATGGGAGATATTAGAACTGACATCACAGAAATACAAAAGATAATTTAAGGCTACTATAAAGACCTTTCTATGCATAACCTAAAAAATCTAGGAGAGACTGATAAATTCCTGGAAATATACAACACTCCTAGCTTAAATCAGGAAGAATTAGATACCCTGAACAGACCAATAACAAGCAGCAAGATTGAAATGGTAATTTAAAAAGTACCAACCACAAAAAAGTCCAGGACCAGATGGATTCACAGCAGAATTCCACCAGACATTCAGAGAATTGATACCAATCCTATTGACACTATTTCACAGGATAGAGAAAGGCGGAGCCCTCCATATCACCCTTATACCAAAACCAGGAGAGGACATAACCAAAACAAACAAACTACAGATCAATATTTTTGATTAATATAGATGCTGAAATCCTTAACAAAACACTAGCTGACTGAATCCAACAACATATGAAAAAGATAATCCACCATGTTCAAGTGGGTTTCATACCAGGGATGCAGGGATGGTTAAACATATGCAAGTCAGTAAATGTGATACACCACATAAACAGAATAAAAAACAAAAATCACATGATCATCTCAATAGATGCAGAAAAAGCATTTGACAAAATTCAGCATCCTTTTATGATGATAACTGCCAGCAAAATCATCACGCAAGAGGGACACACCTCAATGTATTAAAAGCCATCTATGACTAACCCTCAGCCAACATAATACTGAATAGGGAAAAGTTGAAAGCATTTCCTCTGAGAACTGGAAAAAGAGGAGGATGGTCACACTCACCACTTCTTTTCAACACACTACTGGAAGTCCTAGCCAGAGCAATCAGACAAGAGAAAGAAATAAAGGGCATCCAAACTGGTAAAGAGGAAGTCAAACTGTCATTGCTTGCTGATGATTTGATCCTCTACCTCAAAAACCCTAAAGACTCCTCCAGAAAGCTCCTAGAACTGATAAAAGAATTCAAATTTTTGTATACAAAATTAACATATACAAATCAGTAGCTCTTCTATACATCAACAGTGACCAAGCAGAGAATCAGATAAAAAAAAAATTCGGCTGGGCGTGGTGGCTCGCGCCTATAATGCCAGCACTTTGGGAGGCCAAGACGGGTGGATCACGAGGTCAAGAGATCGAGACCATCCTGGTCAACATGGTGAAACCCCGTCTCTACTAAAAATACAAAAATTAGCTGGGCATGGTGGCACACGCCTGTAGTCCCAGCTACTCGGGAGGCTGAGGCAGGAGAATTGCTCGAACCCAGGAGACAGAGGTTGCGGTGAGCTGAGATCGCGCCATTGCACTCCAGCCTGGGTAACAAGAGCAAAACTCCGTCTAAAAAATATATATATATATTAAAATTATATATATATTCAACGCCTTTTACAATAGCTGCAAAAAATAAAATAAAATAAAATAAAATAAAATACTTAGGAATATACCTAACCAAGGAGGTGGAAGACCTCTACAAGGAAGACAACAAAACACTGCTGAAATAAATCATAGATGACACAAACAAATGGAAACACATCCCATGCTCATGAACAGGTAGAATCAATATTGTGAAAATGGCCATACTGCCAAAGTCATTCTACAAATTCAACTCAATTCCTATCAAAATACCACCATTATTCTTCACAGAATTAGAAAAAACAATTATAAAATTCATATGGAATCTAAAAAGAGCCTGCATAGCCAAAGCAAGACTAAGCAAAATGAACAAATTTGGAGGCATCACATTATCTGATTTGAAACTATACTGCAGGAGAATGAAACTGGATCCTCATTTCTCACCTTATTTAAAAATCAACTCAATACAGATTAAGGACTTAAATCTAAGACCTCAAACTATAAAAGCTCTAGAAGATAACATTGGAAAAACCCTTCTAGAAATTGGCTTAGGAAAGGATTTCTTGACCAAGAACCCAAAAGCAAATACAATAAAAACAAAGATAAATAGCTCCAAGTTAATTAAATTAAAGAGTTTTTGCACACCAAAAGAAACAGTCAGCAGAATAAACAGACAACTCACAGAGTGGCAGACAATCTTCACAATCTACACATCTGACAAAGGACTAACATCCAAAATCTACAGCAAACTCAAACAAATCAGCAAGAAAAAAAAATCCCATCAAATAGTGGACTAAGGACATGAATAGAAAATTCTCAAAAGAAGATGTCCAAATGGCCAACAAACATGATAAAATGCTCAACATCACTAATGATCAGGGAAGTGCAAATAAAAACCACAATGCAATACATATAGCTCCTGCAAGAATGGCCATAATTAAAAAATCAAAAAACAGTAGATGTTGGCTTGATGTGGTGATCAGGAAACACTTCTACACTGCTGGTGGAAATGTAAACTAGTGCAACCACTATGGAGAACAGTGTGGAGATTCCTTAAAGAAATAAGAGTAGAACTACAATTTGATCCAGCAGTCCCACCACTAGGTATCCGCCCAGAGGAAAATAAGTCATATGAAAAAGATACTTGTACACACATTTACAGCAGCACAATTTGCAATTGCAAAAACGTGGAACCAACCCAAATGCCCATCAATCAATAAATGGATAAAGAAACTGTGTGTACATATATATAGATACATATATATATATATATACACACACACACACACACACACATATATACACACATACTATATATATATATATGATGGAATAGTACTCAGCCATAAAAAGAAATGAATTAGTCGCATTTGCAGTGACCTTGATGAAACTGGAGACTACTATTCTAAGTGAAGTAACTCAAGAATGGAAAACCAAACATTGTATTTTCTCACTGATGTGTGGAAGCTATGCTATGAGGATGCAAAAGCATAAGAATGATAAAATGGACTTTGAGGACAAATGGGTGGGTGGGGGCAAGGGATAAAAGCCTATAAATAGGTTGCAGTATATACTGCTCGGATGATGAGTGCACCAGAATCTCACAAATCACCACTAAAGAACTTACTCATGTAAGCAGACACTACCTGTTCCCTAATAACCTATGGAAATAAAATTTTTTAATGGAGATAATAAACATAGAAAAGGTACAGTAGAAATATGATATTATAATCTTATGGAACCCCTGCTGTACATGTGGTCTGTCATTGACATTAATGTTGTTATGTGGAGAGTGACTGCATATGGAATTACTCATGAGGCCAACATTAGAAACCACTTGAAAAATAAAGTAATGAAAAACTCCTAAAAAAAATTAGAAGGACATTAGAGATGATCTAGTTTAGAGAAATCAGACAGCCTTTATCATGCATGTCACCTTTAATCATGGGTGGGGTTACATGGAATGTTGTTGAGAATATTTGTGAAATTGCATTCAAATTCAGTGGGAGGCAGGTGCAGTGGCTCACACTTGTAATCTCAGCACTTTGGGAGGCTGAGGTGGGTGGATTATGAGGTCAGGAGTTCAAGACCAGCCTGGCCAACATGGTGAAACCCCATCTCTACTAAAAACTACACAAATTAGCCAAGTGTGGCGGTAGGCACCTATAATCCCAGCTACTCGGGAGGCTGAGGCAGGATAATTGCTTGAACCTGGGTAGCAAAGGTTGCAGTGAACTGAGATCACATCACTGCACTCCTGCCTGGGTGACAGAGTGAGACTCCATCTGGGGAAAAAAAAAATCAGTGGGAGAGAGTACTATAATCAATGCATAATGTTTGTCATAGGAGGGTAGAGTCATGGTACATATGTCAATTATTTGTTCTCTGATATAGTCCAAAACCTTCATCTCACAAATGAAGAACAGAATTCCAGAAAGGAGAGGGGGCCTCTCCATAACTTTTTAGCTTATGATGTTTCTTTTCACAGATAAATGCTTCAGTTCCCAACAATTCTTTATAGAATGTGATTTCAAGACCCTGGCCACACTGTTCTGTGTACATTTTAGTTTGTTACGTGAGAACAGCAAAGGGTCCTGAAAGGCACTGGCTATGGATTTTGGACATAGCTAGGTTTGAATCCTAGCTCGTCTACACCTCTAACATCTCTGAATTTTAGCTGCCTCATCTTAAAACGAGATTGATACTTATTTTACATGCATAGGATTGTGAGAATCCATTCATTCATTTCACAAGTATTTCTTTTGCACTTGCTATGTGTCAATGCACTAGGGCTAGAACAGTAAACAAAATAGACAAAATCCTTTACCATCATAAAACTAACTTTCTAGTAGATTAAATGAGATTTTATTTGTGTCTGTGTGTGTCTATTAACAAGTGTCTGACACATAGTGGATACCCGCTAATCACTGATTCCCTTCCATCCCTTGCTGCCCCTGAACTCTACACACTGCTCTATGTCTGATGAAGGCAGAACAGCTGGGCCTGAAAATAACCTTCCTTTTTAGGGACATGTATTGAATTTGGCTAAGAGCAACCTTAATTTACAAGAACTCTTGGGAGATAGTTATTTTGCTCTCTGGGTCCTTTCCTGGACTGAGAAGGGTATAACTGGCATCTACAGGTGGCTACAGATCATTTGTGTCCTGCCCTCAAATGGTAATTTCAGCCAGGGTCCTCTTTTGCATACCCATTAGATGTCACTTTTTTGTCACTGTTTCTTCTAATTCCCTCCCTCCTTCCTACACACATAGAACAAAGGAAGAATGAAATTCATGAAGGATAAAACCTGTCAGTGCTAAAAAAATCGATCTCTCTCTCTCTCTCTTTCCTACTCCACTTTTTCCTTGCAAAGGAAGGAAGGACTCTAAAATCTAGCTGCTCACATCTCTTTGTTGAGCTTTAAGGGGGTTCTATTAGGAACAGAAGAAAAGGTAGAAGCCTCCCCTACTCACCTGCCTGCCTTGTAGCTGTGATTTGCATATCTCCTTCAAATTTCCATCCTGTAAACATTAGGACAATAAAAGTGGCTACTCACCAAGAAAAGACTAGGTAGTTAGTTAATAAATAGATTCAGTTCTTGGGGGGAAAAGAGGAAACCTAAATACAATAGATTTAAAATGTAAAACGATTTCAATGGATGGTTCCTAGAATCTGGAGAAATATATAGTTATAGAAACAGTTCTGGTAATGTGAAGCAGAATTGGATTAATCTCCTTCTCCCCTAAATTTGATTATTTTCCCCAGGTAGTTCACACTCTTACAACATAATGAAGAGCTAAATGCCTAGGGGAGTTTTCCATTTCCTCTCTTTCCTGCTCGGTTTTGGGTGTGCATGGAAAACAGTGCTTGCGGAAAACTCAAGTTGTGGTCTGTTTCCTATGGTTCACAGTCCAGGTGAAGCCAGTTAGAAATTAGATTTCTGTTTGGAGTGGTGTATAGACTTTTTTTTGTCCTATGCAAAGATAATGATGCTGTTGGTGTGAGGGAAAGTTGGAGGACATTTCCTGGCCACAAGATTTGAGGGTCTGGCACAAAGTTTGGGGGTTGTTTCCACATCGGCTTTTCACTTCCTGGTTGTGTAAGCAAAGAAAGTGGGAGGGGAGAGATCTTAGACCTGCACAGAATCTTGCCTATGTGGAAAACTATCAACTTTCAAAGTGCTGCACTGCCAGCAGCATCCTCTGAATCCTGTACTGGCTGTGTGGAGGAAGCTGGGCAGAAATTATTTTCCCTGTTTCATATTTGAGAAAATGGAGATGTGGCAGGGCAAAGCACCTTGTTTACACTTACTGAATAAGATAGAGGCAAGACCAGGTTGAAAACCCACATTTCCTGCACTTCAACCGGGTCCTGTCCCACCTTCCCACCAAGGCTGGCTTCACTTGTCCAGGAACCTGGTGCCTTAAAGCTCTTCTTGACAGTTGTTCCTGCTGCTGCTCCCAGTCTTGAGTAGTTGGCCATCCCACTGAGGCTCTCAAAATCTGTGACTGTTACCAGTGCCTAAAGCTGAGCCAAACATGAATTTCTCTGTCTGTGTCCCACAAACCCTAGACTAAAGATGTCATTTGGGCTTCAAGCCACACACTGATCACAGAATCATAAGACTTGTCTCTTCCATCCACTAATTTAAGTTGACTCGTTGGCATTACAGTTTTATCATAGAAAAAGTAATGATGAGAATTGTTTGCCTCATGAGGTTGTTATAACTAAGGGAGAAAATTAATGTGAAGATGTTTTGTGAAGAATAAAGTACTGCATAAATGTAATTTATTCATGTATTACACAGCAGTTACTGTGTGCCAAGCCCTGTTTTGAAAGCTTTACAAATATTAGCTCGAGTAATCTTCACACTAACACTATGAGCTAAATTTTATTACAATAATAATCCTCATTTTACACATGTGGAAACTGCTTGTCCATGTCCCACAGTTGGCAAAAGTAGAGCTGAGATATGAACCCAGGCAATATGTAGCAGACAGAGTTTACATCCTCTACCGCAACCCCACGCTGCCTGTGATATGTGATGATTATAATTGTGATTAGAGATGTGGCTAGAAAACGCAAAAACAGCTCTTACTTTTTTTCTTTTAAAAACCTGTGAAAAATAAAATTAAATTATGCAGAGAATGAATGAGGGAATGTTGAAGATAAAAGCAGAAATTAATAAATTATAAAAGAGAAAGATGCCAAAATGATAGACACTTTCAAAATCTGATTTTTTGGAAAAAAAAAAAAAAAAAGAACATAAAAGAAGCTTCTTGAAGTCTAATGAAAATAAAAGAACCGGTAAATGCACAACCACAAACACGAGAAATGCTAAGGTATGTCAGAGAGGACATGGAAAATGTCTGAGTACATTATCTACAATTCTATAGCAAGATGTGGAAAAATGTTCCCAGATCAATTTCTTAAGTTAATTTTGGTAATTTAGAATATCTCTGGAAATTGATCAAGGAATATAAATATATTTTTTGGCATGTCTTGGCATAGAACATCCAGCATAATCCTTTAATGGCAAAACTGAAAGGGATTCCTGTGAGCATGAACATAACCACAACCATCAAACTGATTTGGCAAAAGGATAAGGAAAAGAAATAAGGCAGAATAGTTCAAAAAGAGGGAGACAAAACTATGTGTCACGGTGTTCTTAACAATATACAAATCTCAACCAAAGAAGCAAATACATTAATAAGAATTAGGGAAGGTGGCAGGTTAGAAAACAAACATCCAAATTTAGGTTTCCTGCATACTAGCAATAATGAATTTTCAAATGACATGGAAAAATCCTACTCCCTTTATAACATCAGCCAATATTATGGAGTAATTATAAATAAATAATAAATGGGCAAGTATGTGTACTACATTTCAAAATCAACCTGTTTAAAATTTCAAAACTTTATCCCATTCTGGTGGCCATGGAAAGATAACCTGCTTGGCTCCAATACCGCCCACCAAGTAAAGGTCACGCCCTCCCCGGGATGCTCCCAGTTAATGAGCGAGAGTGACTGGGTACCAGCACATGGCTATTTCTACCAGAGGTGGAAATCCTCCACTGCAAATACTTTGGCTTAGGCTCCCCAGCAGCTGGGTGAGATTTTCTTGGCTCCATGGCAGTGTGAGGCTATTTTTACTCATTTCCTCCCCTGGCCCATTCTTCTTGGTGGGGTGGAATTGTCCTTTCCCTCTCCCCTCTTTTTCTCAATAAGACATTTGAGGTTTATTCCTTTCCTTCTTTATGGATGTCAGGTTTCATCCCTGGCTGACTGTTTCTGCCGTTTCCTGCGTTCTTTCCTATGTTTTTCTCAGGCTCCCCTGCCACCCACCCCACAACCTAAAAAAGACGCTAGAGAAAATTATCTCTCAATATGTTGGGTTTACTCAGGAATAAGAAATAAGGATGATAATCTGGAATGCATAGAATGGCACACCATCAGGGAAGGGTAAAAGGAAGCTTGCAATAGCAAAAAGGGATTCAAATAAGATGCTTAGAAACAAATTTATTGGTTCTATAGATTCAATGCCAGGGCTGCTGTCAGTTCATTGGTGGAGTTCCCATTACTGGGCCGGTGTTCTGAGAGAATCCTACATGAATTACTGCTGTCTTAAAGAATGTCTGGTAATAAACCTTATCAAAGCAGGAGATGCATGTAGGTTAAAGGGTTTCTTATGGGGCTTTCAGAAAGTCCTTAATGAATGTTTTTTATCTCAGGCATGTAAGCTTGCACTTCCTCTCCTTCATACCTTCCCAGCCTTATTTTGTCTGGGTCTGACAAAAGTGATTTCATCTTGGTATCTGCAACTTTCACACCTCACAACACATCTCTTACACGTCTCATTCTGTTTTCACTTTGGCTTCCCGAAGAACTTGAATTGAAACCCACTAACAATGCTATTTCAGAAGCCCCCTTCCAGCTTAATTTTTTTTTCTATTTAGCTCTGTCTACTATTTAACATTCTCTGTTGTACTTAGTTATCTTGTTCATTGTCTTTATCTCTATCTCACCAAAATATAAGCTCCATGAGGGCAAGGAATTCTATTTGCTCTTTATGTCCAGTACCTAAAATAATTCTTGGCTCATATTAAGTGCTCAGTAAACGTTTGTTGAATGAACTAATGAAGGAAATGTCATTAAATAAGACTTGAATAACATTCCTGAAAAAAATGAAAATCCCAGTAGAATTTTTAAAAGTTTAAATTGAAAAATAAATATTTAAAAATAGGCAAGAAAATGTCAAAAAGAATAGCAAGATATGATATGAGCTACTGAAAAGTCTAAAGATGCAATAATTAAAGCAGCCTGGTGATGATTTGGGCATGGATGGACTGGTCAGTAAGGCAGAATTAAAGGCCACTGTCATGTATTTTTGAAAACTCAAGGCATGAATAAGCATAGCATTTAAGAAAATTATTATTCGATAATAATTAGGAAATAAATGATTTTAGGAAATCAATGAGAAAATAATGAAAATACAATTCACAAGAGAATAAATACAAATAGCTTATCCAACTATGAAAAAATTTGACTCATGGAATTACAATAAAAAATATAAAGCACCATTTTTACCTTTAAATTTGGCAGAAGTAGGGTAGGTAGATAGAATATTTATATCGAACAGAGAAATCATGTATTCTTTATGCCATTAATGATGCGGTCAACAATCTTTTTGTAGGATGACTTAATGCTATACATAAGAAAATTGATGGTTTTGTGTATCTTTTGAACAAGAACTTTCCAATTTATGATTGCATCTTAAGAAAATAAATATATGAGCAAAAATTTAACTAAAATATATTTCTTACCATATTGTTTATAAAAACTTATAAAATGAAAAAAATTTAAATATGCAACACTAAAAATTTGGCTGAATAAATTATACCACATGCACATTATGATGTGTAATTTAGCCATTTGAGTGATTTTGAAGAATATTTAATGTCGGAATGATGCCAAAGATTTTACTGGTCAGAGTAAACCAGATAAATAGAGACAGGCATAATCTAGTTTGAGAAGAATTCAGAAATTCTCAGAACCTTACATAATGGCTCATATAGTGACTCTTAAGTGCAGTTTTCCTCCCTCCACATGTTGATTTAGCATTTCAAGATATCACCTTCTTATGGGAAAATCCCTTATATTTCCATCTCTATGTCACAGCAGGAAGAGGGCAGATCAGATAGTCCCTACCAGGTATTAAAATCCCTCTACTTCAAAATGACATATGTCACTTCAACTTAAATTCTTTTTGACAAAGTAAATGGCCACATTGCACCTCAAAGGACAGGGAAGTAAGTCATTTTGTGGGCGTGCAAGGAGAAAAGAACAAGATATTGATGAATAGCAGTATTCTTATAGTTAACGTGTACTGTTAAGAGCTTAAAATGACAAGACGACTTGTAAACATTGTATGTATATATGTGTTTGTGTGTGCATCCCTGTGTGTATCTGTTTAGATAGATGTATAGCTAAGATAGATATGGAAAGATACATATGTGCATTTAAAGTCAACAGAATCTCTCTCGGTAGCAGGGCAATAGATGATTTTTATTTTCTCCTTCTTATCTGTATTTTTTTTTTCTTGGTATTTTTTAAATTGTACTTTAGGTTCTGGGATGCATATATTTTCTAAGGTTTTTTTTTTTTGCAATAAGCATATGTTATAGTAAGAAATCAAGTTATAACATTAAGAAAAAATGTGTGTAATATGTTTATAACTGTT